>NW_003852528.1:1906870-1930398 GCF_000181295.1 Otolemur garnettii | reverse complement strand
GAGGTAGCGGCTCCCGTGATGAGAGCTCGGGTGATTCTGTCCCTTCCCACGAGGCAGCGGATCCCGTGATGAGAGCTCGGGTGATTCTGTCCCTTCCCAGGAGGTAGCGGCTCCCGTGATGAGAGCTTGGGTGATTCTGTCCTTTCCCACGAGGTAGCGGATCCCGTGATGAGAGCTCGGGTGATTCTGTCCCTTCCCACGAGGCAGCGGCTCCCGTGATGAGAGCTCGGGTGATTCTGTCCCTTCCCAGGAGGTAGTAGCTCCTGTGATGAGATCTCGGGTGATTCTGTCCCTTTCCAGGAGGTAGCGGCTCCCGTGATGAGAGCTCGGGTGATTCCGTCCCTTCCCACGAGGTAGCGGCTCCCGTGATGAGAGCTCGGGTGATTCTCTCCCTTCTTGGTCATTTTTAGTTATTGAGACACTTGATCCTGGGTCCTGAGTCTGGGTCCGTTTGCTGCAGACTTTAATCTCAGATGCTATTCAGAGCTTGTCTGTTCCTAACCTGAGGGCGGCTGGACTCCCAGCACTGGGTAGGGTGTGGGAGGAGAAGTCCAGGCCACCCTCTGACACTCACTGTCTGCCCTGCAGGGCGGGTGGCCTGCACCCGCTCCTCCAGCGTCCAGGTGAGGTCCCAGTGGACCTTCCACTGGTTGCTGCTGGGTTCGTACTCACTTGTCCTTCCCTTGGCTCCCTCTTTGCCAACTCTCCTGGGCCATGTATTGGTTCTCAGGAGGAGTCTGTGGGGGCTGTGCTTGGCAATCTCCTTTCTCCCTCCCATAGCCTCCTATAAGGATGTCCACCCATGGATCCTTGGTCCTGGGCTCTTTATCCAGAGACCACCCTCTTTTCTTTGGGGTGCAAGGAAGTTAGCTCAAGTTCAGTTTCCACAAGAAACTCACAGGGCCTTGTCACACCAACTGGCTTCCCTCTTTCTGCTCAGCCATCCCCAGGTCCAGTGGCCAAGCACACGGTCAGCTGAGGGCTGCTCTCCAGCGCCTGACTCAGTGGTGGTGGGGAGGAATGATGCAGATCCCTCCCCGGCTTCACAAGTTTCTCTCGGGCCTCATCAGCTGAATGCCCCTCCCTTTTTCCTTGAGAACATTCTATGCTTGTGAGACCTCCGCGGCCTTCTTCCCAGGCCCTCTTCTGTCTCAGCAGTGGCTGAGTGCTGAGAGCTCAGTTCTGTGTGCTCAGTTCTGGTGACCAACCGTGGAAAAGTGGGGTCCACCAGGCACCCAGCACCAGGCTCTTGCAAGAACTTGGGGAGCAGAGAATTCTGGGCCCAGCTCCCCTAGGAATAGGCTGAGCCCTGTGTTTCTCCAGGGATCCCCCTTTAGTTTCTCTGCAATGGACGTTAAGTGAGCACCACAGCATGCTATTAGGGTCCCAGAAGCAGCAGAATGTCGTTTATTTGGGAGGTGAAGGAGACCCCTGAGTGGCTGGGAAGGAAGGCTGCTATGAAAAGTTGTGTTGTTGGTGGCTACTGTGGGTGGCTGGAGCCTCAGTCCCACAGGGAAACTCTGGGAGCCCCCATGCCACACATGCCTCAGAGTCCAGCAGAGGGTGGGGGAGTTGGGGCATTGACACCTCCGCTGCCCCTGGACAGCTGATTTTCTGGTCCTCTTGGCCCATCTGCACCCTGCCTTTTTTTGGGAAAGACTTGCAGGTGCTCACACACGGAGACCTCTGCAGCATGGGACGGGTAAGGCCCAAGACAGGCAAGTGGGACCCCAGTATTGGTAACACACCAGGTGTGTCACTGACAAGCTGGGCTGGGCCCATCACTGGGGGACTCACTCCAGCTGCTCCTGAGACAGGACTCCCTCTCCCTTCCTGCCTCCTGCTACCAGCACGCCTGTCTGGCCGCTCCAGGGCTGCTCTACTCGGTCCAGGTGCCGCTTCTCTGCACCGGTACCTGAGCTTCTCAAGGGTGCTGGACGGTCACATCCACAGTCCTACCTGAGTCAGGAGAGTAGGAGATGTGTCACATATGTCTAGGTGAAAGGCAGGCTGGGCTCCTGTGTGCCGGCAAGCTTCTTTTCCCCTTTATTCCCACAAAGAAAATAAAAAAATGTCCATTGTTGGGTCATCTGTCTCAAATTAGGGTTCAGCAAAGCCTGACCTGGGTGGCAGGACTCCTGACCCCTGACGGCCCATGCGTTTCTTCCAGAGACCCATCCTTTGCCAACGCATGCTGAGGACTCTTTGTCCTTCCTTGAACCCTGGCGTGTCCCTGAGCATGACATCTACACAGTTCTCTGTAGAAAGAGGCTTGCCAACGAAGAACACCTGTTTTGGATTTTCTGAGTAAGAAATAAATTTCTGTTGGGGTAAGACACTGAGGTCTCAGGCTGTTCTCGCAGCTAGTGTGACGTCAGTGACCACACTTCACCCCTATGGGGCGGCTGCTGTGAGTCAGGCACCCCACAGGTGCTTCACAGTATCTCAGGTGCTGCCGTTCAGTAGAGGCTATTACTCTAGTTTTACAGGTGATGAAACAGAGGGTCAGAGTGGTCTAGTTCAACCAGCTGTGTTCTAATGGAGTGTTGAGCAAGTTATCATGACCCAGAAGCTCTCTCAGAGGTTCAAGGTCATACTGGTTCCCAGTGGACCCTCACTGCTATTCTCCAGAGGCTTCTGTTTGGGGGTGGCTGGATCTGAGCCACATGTCTTCTCCCAGAACACAGCGTGCCCTCCCAGACCCTCCCCAAGAACTCCCGTGGCTCTGCTTCTTTGTCTGGAGCTGCTATGGCTCAGGGAAGCATTCAGAGGGGCTGGAGGCCCTGGCACGAGTTCAGGGCTTGTGCAGAAGAAAGCCCGGGCCGAGTGCAGCCTGCTTGGCATCCGAGGCCGAGTCACGGGACATCTGCTTGGACTCAGCTATTAGCCCAGCTCAGTTCTTTCATTGGTGTATTTGCTGGAGCTATGAATACCAGCACTCTCTGCTTTTTATTTCTCTTTACAATTTTCTGCACAATTAAAAAGAAATCACAATATATGTGAATGGGTGCCAGCCTTTTTGTAGGAAGGCAGAATTATGAACTCTCAAGATCCATTTAAACCCCCCCACCCCTGCTGATTCACTTGCAGGGGATGGTTGATCTTTTCCTGCCAAGTTTCTCTCATCATCAGATTTCCAGCTGGATCCAGCAGTTCTTCAAGAGCCAGGCTATGGGGTTCTGCCTGCCTGGGAGCAGCTTCTGGAGAAGTTGGGGGGCTGTCACTGCCACTGAGCCTGGGTCTGTGGTCTAGGTGCTGCCCTCTGTCCTGTCCCTCCTCAGTTACCTTGCTGGACCAAGCTGAGATGCTGCCTGTGCCTCTGCCCTCCCCGTGGGCCAAGTGCTGCTGGAGAGCAGCAGTGGGGCCACCGAATTCCTGAGGGTCTCCTGTTTGCTCAGAATCTCATACTCCCGAGTTGGGCCACCCTCCCTGGTGCCCCATGTGCAGCCAGGTCAGGACCCCTTTCCACATTATTCCTGATTCTGCAACATGGTGGCATAGAATTGCTGGGGAGCAAAGTACCAGAGAAGCAATATTTGAAAATCCAGTTGTGGGCTGAAGACATTAGGTAGTGGTGATGGGGAGGCATCTGGGCACCATGGGGACCCCTCCCCGGTGTCTCTCAGCCTGGACGCAGGTAGCATTTTCCTGCCTTCCGTCAGAGGTCCCTGTGGAGACCTTCATGCTGCTGTCGCAGAGTCATCTAACAGGAGGCATCTGGGCATCTGTCCAGGCACTGTCCATACTTTGGATTTCAAGAGAATGATGAGTTTAAATTATTGGCACACATTTTTCAGGATCTAGAAATAGAAATAGCAAACTAAAAAGAAATCAGCAGAGCCTATAAACCCAAGAAAGAATACTTGCTGTTGAAGACTCAGATTAAAGCAGTTGTACTTACTGGAGTTCCAGTTTTAAAAAGGATGGGTTGTTTGTGACCAGTCTTAGCTCTGGTTCCTTCAAAAGCAGCCCCTGGCCACACTTTGGTTGTAGATTATCTGGACAGGTGCATGGGAAGCCAAAACAAGAGCCCTGGGAAATGAGACAGGAAAGTGTAGCATCTACCGTGGGAATGCTGGCAGCTGGGGCTCATTCCCACCCGGAACCCCAGGAATGCGGGAGAATGCAACAGGAATACAAAGACCTGGGTGTTCACCTGCTGACTCTCACCTCTCCTTGGATGGAGGTTAACCTGGGGACATTAAATCTCAGCATTTCTAGGCTGCCCTGCACCCCCGTGTCTAAAGAAGCAGAGTCATGCCATGGGGAGGGTGCTGTCAGCTCACAACGGCTAAGGATGAACTCAGAGGTGGGCCAGGGTGTGGCATAAACAGCATCTGTAACCAGCCAGTTTGGACCGGAACCCATAGGAACTGAAGTGGAGACAAAATGAAGTTGATGAGACCGTTGTCTGGAGGAGGATGAGAGCAGAGACCTCACTGTTCACTCCTGGTGCCTTTGTGGAGAGGCGTGGGGAAGCTTGTCGCCTGAGCACACATTCTCACTCTTGCCATGGCCCACCGTGTGCCCAGCACTTGGCCAGGGGCGGACTGGCAAACTTCGTGGTGAAGGACCCCATCCACCCCATCCACCCCATTCAGGGGCTCGGCAAGAGAGTTGGAGCCTGCAACTTGTCTGTGATGTGAGTTTGGGCGGCAGCTCTCTCTCTGCTCAGCTCTCTGGTTTCTGTTCATTTTTGGAACTGATTGTGATTTTTTAGCCTTCATGTTGTTGCTGTAAGCCGCTCAATATCCTTCTGAAAATACAATTTTCTGCATATGTTAACCAGAGTTGGTTTCTGTCCCTTGCGAACCAGAGCCTGAATTGGTGCATATTCACACATCTAATGACTCATTCAACAAATGTTTGTGGAGCACTTAACATGTGCCGGGTTTTATGCAAAGTGCTGGGGTTACAGTGGTGAAAAATCCACACTCCTTGTTCCCATGCACCTTACCTGGCAAGGAAGTGGACGGCAACATGCAAAATCCTCGCTAAACAAGGACATGCCAGATGCAGCAGAGACTGCCTGATGCGCCACTGGGCGTTTTTGACAAGTGTTTATGAGAAGCTGATTTATAAACTGAAACCCAAAAGGCAAGAGGGAGCCAGCTATGGGGAGACCTGCAGAGGGGAGACTCTACATCAAGAGAAGAGCTTGGTCAAAGGTCCCGGGTAGAAATGGGTCTGAGCTGCTTGAGAAGGAGAAAGATGACCAGTGTGGCTGAAGCAAAATGAACAAGTGGGGAATTTCAGGGGTTGAAGGCAGAGGGAATGGTCAGGCCAGGCCACACAAATCTTTCCACCATGGGAAGGGATTTATGGACTTTACCTTAAAATGGCAGAAACCCATTGCAAATTTGCTGCAGGGAGGTTTGGGGTGTGCATTTATTTCTGGGGCTGGGCGGTGTGATCAAACATTCTTCACATGCATTAGAACTTGGGGTGTGGGTCGGCCTTTCAGCCCGTGGCATGAGGAAGGCAGTGAAAGTTCAGAGAGAGGCTGGGGCTACCTCTCCAGCAGCTCTGGGACGCACAATATCTCACACCATGTTGTGATGAGATTCCTGAGCTGCGATTGCAGACGGGTGTGGGGGTGGGGATAGAGTCAGAAGGGGACTGTCTTGTACCTGAGGCTAAGCAGAGGAGACAGACTCAGCAGAGGAGACAGACTCAGCAGAGGAGACAGACTCAGCAGAAGAGGCTGAGGAGAAGTAAGAAGGGACTCAGGCGAGAAAAGTGTCATGACGGTGTGATGAGAAGCTGTTTCAGGAGCACAGGAGTCGTCTCTGTTGAATGCAGCTGCAGGGCTAGTAGGATGGGAGCAGGGGCGAGGGAGAAGTGTCACAGGGACTGCCCGAGCATTCCAGGTGCTTGCCCCAGCCAGGAACCAAAACCCCATCCCAAATTGGCTTAGATCTGGGAACATTTCCTATCCCCCTTTACAGGGGTCCAGCGCACAGGCTGTAGGCTTGGTCCATCTGGTGGCTCGATGGCATCATCAAGGACAAGGCTTTCCCATCTCCCTGGGCTGTTTTCAGCCTGGGCTCCATCCTTGGGAAACAAGATGGTCTCATTCAGGTATGACGACATTTAAAGGAAGAAGGGAGACCATCTCTCCCTGGGTTCTCTTGGGAGTGAGGACTCTACTCTGCCCAGCTCTCTGTGGATGTCCCTGGTATCCCATTGGCTAGAAATGGCTCTCATGATCTTCCCTAAGCCCACACTGGCAAGGTGAATGGGATTCTTCTCAGATCAAGCAAGTGTCCCCCCACCCCACCCCAAGGAGAGGCCCGGGAACCTGAGAACACAGGAGTCAGCTGCTCCCTTCCACCTGGCCTGGGGACGTGGGCTGGCCGTGTCCATGACTGCCTGCAAAAGTGTGTGCGCCCACCAGACACAGTGATCTGTGCCATCTGACAACACTCTGGAGTTTACCCAGTGGTATGAGCCTATTCTTCCTAATTATGGTGATATTTTCTAAAGAGAGAGCGAAACAACTGAAACTAAGCTTCATAGTTTTATTCAAGGGAAGCACTGAACTAACGAGACTCAAGGACATTTAGCGTCTGTTGTGAGGGCCGCGGTGTCCCCACCTGACTGTCCACACAGCTGCCTCTACTGACTTGCTGGACCTCCAGGTGTGGGCCTCGGGGTTCTGTGCCCTGCACTCCAGCCCACACCCAGTTCCCCACCTTCTTCATTTCCTGGAGGCCCTCCCTGGTTTCCACCAGACCTAGTGCTCGTGACCTACGACCATGACTTGGGAGACGGCACAATGGCTGGGTGCCCTGGTATTTCAAAAAGACTTGAAAAATGTCTCTTTGTTTGCCTTGCCCTTATCTGTACACAGTAGTGTTTTGAATTTCCCACCTCGTTAGGGGAACTATTGCCGCTCCATTGCACGTGTAAGACACAACTTCAGGATAATAAAAATATTAACCATTTCCAGAAACATCCATTTATGCCTGGCTAATATTATTCAGAATAGAGGTCTCCAATTAGAATACATTCTAATTCTGCTCAATTCTATTCTGTTTTAGAATATATTCAGAAAACTGTTTCCTTCTGTGAGTTTGTCCTGGGAAACTCGAGCCAAGCCTGGGTCTGTTTAACATCAGCTGTAACCAAGCAGCCAGACAGCTTTGATTTGCAAAGTAAATGCCTGAGGAGAGTTTATATGAGTGGCTCTAGGGTCCCTGACACACAGGAATCACATCAGGATCATCTTTCCTCAGATGACCAGGGTGCAGCGTAACCACCGGCTCAAATCCTTGTCCTTATTTGAGATTCAGAATCGAAATTCATTTTCTCTTGGAGCATGTTCTGGGCAGCTTCTCCTGGGTTCCCCGTCCCCACAGAGCTCTCACGGACGGAAGTTTGTCCCTGCTGGGCTACTTGCTCCTGTAGCCATTCTAGCGGAGAGTCTCCTGCCTTTTAAGGAAACACTGTCTGCCGCTGGACATGTTTCAGCCGCTGCGTTCCAGTCTGCACACATGGAAGCCGTTGGCTGCCACCCGCGGGACAGCCTCGCCAGCGTGGCAGAGAGGGGCTAAGAATAGCCGATGTGGCCCGGCAGGCTTCCTGGTGGCCCCGCAGTGCTTCTGCACAACATGTGCCCCTTGTGCTGGGCCTCCCCGCAGCTCTGCCCAGGCCCTTGTCCGGCAGTTGTTACTCACACCCCACCCTGAATCAATTGTTGGTTTACAGAGATATGGCACCAGCACGGAGTTTCCCTCCCTCTTGCAATCTCTCTGACCTTCTGGGGCTGGGGGTCCTGGCCTTTCCCACTAGATAGTTTCAAAGTATGCAGAATGGAACAGGAAATGTATTGGCAGCCACTGTGACCACAGAGACTGTTAGACTTGGTTCCCCATGATCCTTTCAGAGCTCATGGAGGATGCTTGGGCTGAGTGGAATCTTGGGACCAAATGCATTCAAGGCCAGTGGGTGTCACAGATGAGGAAGGCCAGAGGCAGAGCAAGGCAGTGGAGACTGCTAGGGCTTGAGGCAATTAAGGACAATGTGTTCATCTAAAAGGCATTTGGGCTTGAAGATTTAATACGTCACTTCTTAGTAAATCTCTTCTAGGAAAAATGGCTCTTGGGCTACCCGTTTGCAATATCTGATTTAGAGGTGCTGAGCTAAAATTCACATCCAAGTATGTGCTTCTGTGTCTAATCTGAAAAAGTGCTACAGACCTCATTGCTGAATATCGTACTATGGTTCCCTTTAAAGTGCTCCATTTGGGAAGCTGTGCATGAATGCCAGTGCCTAGTGTACCCTTCAAAGCACTTTTTCTAGGATGGGCTTGGGAACTTACCTGTGAGGCCATGTAGGGTGACAGCTGTGATGGCTATTCCAAAAGAAGAGTTCCAAAATTGCTCTGAAGGGTGGACTAGGCACAGGCATCAGTACGTACTTCCCGAGGGGGGTACTTCCAAGTTCCCAGGTGAATGCAGTGATACTCAGCAGTGAGGTATGTAACACTTTTTCTAGGATGAGTTCATGAACTTAACTGTCCTACCATGTATGACTGTCCAAAGCTTTGGACCTCTCACCTGGGAACAGACCTCTCTGGACCTCAGGATCACTGGATATGACACTGACAGAAAGACTACACAGATGACGAGGCCGAGGCTGAGGCTTGTTGTGAACATGTGTGTAAGTATGAGAGCTGCTGAAGTTGCTTCAGGGCCAGTTGTGTTAAGCCCGGCTCCTTTTGCAAAGACTAAGCAGAGTTCTCAGCACAATGTAGGTGAATGTCCTCGAGGTGCCACTGAATTTGGGCCACAGAGGGAGAGGAGACCAGGCTGCTGTAACATGGGATAAACACTGAAGTAATTCCCACAAGCAGAGAACCTGAAGAGGTAAGGCTGTGGGGCAGGTCCCCTTCCTCAACCGGACTAGGGAATTTGGCCTGTTTGGGTCACTGCCATGGTATCTGGAAATTATAAAGTCCACACAGACGTAAGAGCGGTCACTCTGGCACGGGCAGACGTGTGAGCTGGTACGTGTTTCCCCAAAAATAAGACACTGTCTTATATTTATTTTTTCTTAAGAAAAAGGGCTTATTTTCAGGGGGTATTCCAGTCTTCCTTACTGCTCTGCGCCAAAATGCATGGTGTGGCTATGCAGATACGCTGCATAGCCGTGCCCATCACTAGGTCTTATTATCAGGGTAGGGCTTATATTTAACAAATGCATAGAAATCCTGCTAGGATTTATTTTTTTGGTAGGTCTTATTTTTGGGGAAACATGGTACATGGTGATTATTCTGGTGTGACTTCGCCTGTGCTCCATGCTCTGGGACATCACTCTGCTGAGTTCTGCATTGACAAGGGTGAGAGTGAAAGAGTTTGGTCTCCTTGGTCTAGCAGGGAAACGGGGGTATGAACAATGCTTGCCCTGCTGGATGACAGGAGCTTTGATGAAGACACACACGCTACGGAGAGGCCCTCTATGAGCCAGGCATGGCGAAAGGCCATGGGGGTAAGAAAATGAGAAATATAGGTTCTTGCTCTTAAACAGCATTTAGAGGCAGGTGTACAGGCAGGTAAATGTGAGAGAGTGTCCGTGTGACTGGAAGGGGTCAAGGGAGAGAGCTGAGGAAAGCATACTGAGCCAAGACATGGAAACAGCCCAAGGGCCCATCGATCCATGAATGGATTAACAAATTGTGGTATATGTACACCATGGAATACTGTGCAGCCATGAAAAAGATGGAGACTTCACATCTTTTATGTTTACCTGGATGGAGCTAGAACATATTCTTCTTAGTAAAGTATCCCAAGAATGGAAAAAAAAGTATCCAATGTACTCCAATGGATATGGAGTTATATATATGAAATTAATACATAATCACCTACAAAATCATATGAATGGCAAAACATAACTATAGTCCATAAAGTAGAAGGGAAGAGGAGAGAGAGGGGTGGGGAGAGGGGATATGGGAGAAGGGAGGGCATTCGGGGGGACCTCACCTAATGTGCATGATGCAATGGTACATTTCAAAACTATTAAGAAATGAGTATAATTGTGATGGATGTGTTACTCGGTTCAGTATAAACATTTCACATTGTATATCGAAACAGTACCCTGACCCCATAAATGCATCAATGTACAACTTTATGATTTAATAAAAAATAATTAATTATTAAAAAAAGTCTGCATTCCAGTCCCCTGGGGGGACTCCACAGCAGGGCTGGCATCTTAGTGTGGCCTGTAGGGGAGAGATGTCCCCACCTGCTAAGTGCCTGAGCAGGTGCAAATAAATGCTGAGGGTCCCTGGGGAGAGGGGGTGTTGGCCCCTCCTGGGCGTGGAGATGGCACTGAGCTGACAGCCAGGGAATAGTCTTGAAGGGCCCTGCCTATGACTCTTTTGTCCTGTGAAAAAGTTCATATTTAAGACAGCCAAGGGGGCGGGGCAGTGAGTAATGATTTGGGGATGATTGTATTTCAGGATGGACGGTGGGACTGTCTACCGTCCTCATCCTGCTGTAATGAATCAGTAGGTTCCTGCCAAGTGGAGCGGGAAGGCTGTGGACGGGTGGGCTATTGAGGGGCTGAAGGCTCTCCTTGGGGTGTGGCACCAGGGCTGGAAAGTGGGGGGATTGAGGAGAAGGGAAGCAGACGACTCAGGGACTTGGGGGCTGGCTGGAAATGGCTGGTAAGAAGGGTAAGTGACGGTAGGGTCTGGCTGTCGGGATGCATAATGGACCCATTCTGGAGACAGGGGACACGTGAGAGCTGTGGAATAGTTAGGGAGATAAAGAACCCTGCTTTAGAGGCTCCTATGGGGCATGGGCTAATTAGCAAGCCTTTAGCGCCCCACACAGGCAGCAGGGGAGGAAGCCAGGTGAGTGACAGTAATTTGAGAGGACCCCTGTGCAGCTGAAGCCTGGATGCAAGTGGTGGTGCCAGAGGGAGTGTGAGGAGAGCAAGGTGGAGGCAGGGCCAATAGGAGCACCTGCAGTGAGGGACGGCCCCAGGGCAGAGCCTTCACTCCGAGGCACAGAAGGCTGGAGGAGGCAGGAGACAGGACGATGGGTTCTAGAAACCGCATGTTGGAGCAGGACAGCATGTCGAGAAGACTGTGGCCAGCAGTGGCCCGTGTCCAGTCCTCCCTTTCTAATTAGATCACAATTGTGTTTCTTGTCGCTGACTATGGTTGGTTCTCTGGCGGTTTTAATGAACTTGGCTTTCTGCCGATACGTACGGACTACAAGGTCTGACAGGTTTGGGAGCTCAGCCTGGGAAAAGTGCTGCATGCCTCACTGGTGAATATCCCTGTGGTCACCTTGGAAGTCCTCCCTGTGGGAAGCTCTGCACCGATGCCAGTGCCCAGTCTACATTCCACAGCACTTTTGGAACTCTTGTTCTGGAATGACCGTCAGAGTTGTCATCACATGGCACACAAAACACACAGCAACAATAACGAATGTCCCTCATCGAGACACTGCACACATGGACATGAGCACAGCCGTGAGATGCCGGCGCACCAAGGCTATGAAGCCTTACCAAGTTGTTGGGCCAGTGATGCCAGCATGAGAACGTGGGGGCAAGTTCACCAACTTAACTGTCAGACCTCCGTATGACGAGAGCTCTGATGGTCATTTCAGAAAAAGAAAATTGTACTTCTTCTAGGATGAGTTCACAGACTTAATTGTCAGACCTGGTAGTCACGCCATCTCAGTTTCTTGGACACTCACATTATTTCTCCTTTCTCAGACACAGCAGTCATACGCGTTTATCACAACACAGTGGCGCACTGTGAGTGACTGTGGGCATAGCTACTTACCTGGTTCTCTCTTTGTCATTTCAGAGCAAACACTAAGAAACGGAATGTGCGGACCTAAGAGTGCACATATTTACATCTTCTGGTATACATCCTCGAGTTGCCGCCAGAAGGCTAACACCAGTTTACACCCCTACTAGTGGTCTTTTGAGTAGCTCATCTTTCTGATAAGGATATATTCATTGTATTAAATCTGTGCAAATTTGATGTATGGGAACTGATGTTGTATTATTTTGAATTTTTAAATTACTAGTGAAGGTAAAATTTTAAATAAACTTAATTTATTCTAAACAATTAAAAAACCCCAGCAAACAAACATGAATATGAATAACAGCTGTTCTGGGGCAGGGACTGTGCTCCAAGCCTGGCTCACACAGCCCAGTTAGTACCCCGGTGCTGATGTGAGCTTTTCACTTTGTAGACAAGGCAACAGAGGCTGAGGCAGGTTTTTATTTGCTGTTAGTCACACAACTGCTTTTGAATCCAGCACAGTCTAAAAGTCTGTTTTGCCACTTGTGCTCTTTTTTTTTTTGGTTCCATCTTGGAGATTTCCTTATTACCGAATGACTTTCACAAATACTGGGAATTTTTATTTTTATTTTATTTATTTATTTTTTTAGAGACAGAGTCTCACTTTGTCACCCTTGGTAGAGTGCTGTGGCATCACAGTTCACAGCAACCTCCAGCTCTTGGGCTCAGGTGATTCTCTTGCCTCAGCCACCTGAGTAGGTGGGACTACAGGTGCCTGCCCACAATACCTGGCTATTTTTTTGTTGCAGTTTGGCCGGGGCTGGGTTTGAACCCACCACCTTTGGAATATGGGGCCAGTACCCTACTCACTGAGCCACAGGCACCACCCAATACTGGGAATTTTTAAAGAACTTATCATTTTCCTTTTATTTCTGTGGCTTTAGATTATTTTGAACTTGTATCTATTAATGCTTTTCTCTTTCAAAGCTCACCTCTGCTGCCTTGCTTATAAGTGCCGTCTCTAGTTCTGGGTTAAACGTAGCACAGCAGATGCAGTTTGGGGGCCTGCCCGGTCCTGTGTCTTCTCCAACAGTGGTTTCTTGGCTCCCAGCCCCACTCCCCTATTAATCAGGGCTCCAGGAGCCAGATTTGACTCAGTGAACCACGGAAAACACCAAAATCAAAATGTTACGTTATAGTCCCTAAAAGCAAACTGAATTTCAGTTGTCACATTAGGCAGTGAGGGGGTTAGCGGTGGCTGACACTCAGAGCTGACGACCTTTGACTCAGACCTGGACGCTGCAAACCGAGATTGACAGGCAGCTCACCTGTCCCAGGATTCTGCTGCCAGGGAGACTGTAAGTGGGTGGACTGCGAATCCAGGGTTCTTAGCAGGTCGGGTCACCTTTGGGCCCAAGAACCAATGGGCCAACCTCAGGTCTAAGAGTTGGTGAAGAAAAAGCGAGGCTGCCAAATATCAGGACACAGCAGAGTCCTGACACAGCCCGTCACGGAGGCGGGCCCGGCGCCTCCAGCCACGCCCCTCTTGTGACAGACTTCCAGGGCTGGAGCGGCTCCCCTCTCCCCTTGGGGTGGGGCGTGGAGACGCAGCTGTCGATGCCACTTGTGTTTTGCTTTTGCTTCTTGATCCCGACAGTCCAGAGTTTAGTCTTCTCTTCTTTCTGTTAGGGTCTGGAGGAGTGCCTTATTTGGTTGAAGCATGCGGGGGTAGGCGATTGAATAAGGCTGTGTGTTAGTTATACAAGCAGCCCAGACCTGTACGGCAAGAGCCCAAGAGCCGGGACAAGTTAGCCTGAGGCTGAAGGGGAGAGACGGAAAGAACAGAGCAGAGCAGAGCAGAGCAGAGATGTCTTCACTGCCCAGAGCGTTCCAGTTCTTACGTTAGTCCCACATGTGGCCTTTCACTCCACCAATGGCAGAATATCATAAATTATGAAACATTTATAATTATAGATAGATAATATGTATCTCTCTCTCTATATAGATATATAATAGCGTGACTTTTTTTGTTACTCATAATCAAATAGAAAACCATAGAGAATGGTTACTGTATTTTCTTCTAGTATTTTTAAAGTTAAATTTTATTTAATTTTAAATTTATACATCTTAAATCTGTATTTTATTTTGGTCGGAGGTTTAAGGTGGGAATTTTATTTTTTAACAAATTATCAATTGTCTCTATACCACTTATTGACATATTATCTATCATTTTTCTACATTTTTATATTAATCTCCAACATTTATAGCTGTTGTCTACATAGGATGGTGTGATAGTAAACATTTGTTTCTTCATTGGGACTGTCTCATCCCCTGTTGTTTGGTATTAGCTCCAGAAAGCACATCTTGCTACATACACAATGCACTGTGTACATACACACTATATTTATACAATACACACTATATATACCAGGCGTCCTCAAACTACGGCCTGCAGCCTGCCTAGGACATTTATCCGGCCCATGGAGTGTTTTTGCCGCCGCTGCCTGTCCTGCTTAGCAGCTGACTCGTCCCGGGGCTGACAGTCTGGCCCGCCAACGGTCTGAGGGACAGTGAACTGGCCCTCTGTTTAAAAAGTTTGAGGACCCCTGATATATACAAACTGTATACACAATTTACACTATATACACAATCATGCTATGCACTAGGGAAACTGTGCCACACACGGTTAGAGGACTTGTTTACTCACAAAATTTCTTGAGTTTATCTGGCAGGACAGTTGAGAATAAAAGTTTGCTACAAATCCCTTCATTTGCACCATAGTTGGCTGCCAGACTGAGACTGGCTGGAACCAACACAGCTTCCCAGAATAGACTTGCTTGCCCAGAAAGTGACCTTTTGCCCTCACAGCCTGAATTTCCACGGCATGTCACATACCAGCTTTTCCAGAATTTGTACATATAACCCATGAAGAAGCATGAAGGGGCAATAGCAGGTACCCAAGGGACGGTCCAAATGCCCTTTCTTTCAACCAATCACTGTTCATCCCTGAAACCCACCCTTAAAACCTCTCCCTTAAGTCCATGGCTGGTACTGGGAGACAGATTCGAGCACAACTCCTGTCCCCTTGCCTGGCTGCTTGGTAATAAACCTTTCTCACCACAAAACCCCGGGGCTTCCACATCTGGCTTTCTTTTGCATGCAGGCAAATGGACCCAGTTTGGTGACACTATGCTTTTTATATGTACATATATACTCGCATATATATTTAGGTTGTATATTTTTCTCTTTTAATTTATCGAGTTTTTTATAATTAGAAATAAATGTTTTATCAAAAACATATTTTCTTCAGCTTGATATTACAGTTCAGAAATTTTCATTTCCTCTTTTTTTTTTTGTGACAGAGTCTCAAGCTATCACCCTGGGTAGAGTGCTGTGGCGTCACAGCTTACAGCAACCCAGTCTGTTGCCTCAGCCTCCCAGTAGCTGGGACTACAGGCACCCACCACAATGCCTGGCTTATTTTCTTGTTACTGTTGTCATTGTTGTTTAGCAGGCCTGGGCCGGATTTGGATCCATAAGCCCTGGTGCATGTGCTGGTGCCCTAACCACTGAGCTATTGGCACTGAGCCCAGAAATTTTCTTATTTCTTTAAAAATGTACTCTAGTCTGTTCTATTCCTAATAATTCTTGAGTCAGGACAATGCTGTCCTGCAAGTAGGGTTCCAGAATATCTACTAGGTCAGGTTAAAGATGGACTTTACCTGAGACCACAAGACTGTATGATCTATGTGGCATCTTTTCATAGGATTTTCTGACAAATTGATTAGGAAGGTCATATTTGTAAAAACGTTCTAGGTCTTCAACCCTTTTTCCAAAGGCCTCTCTTGGTCTCTTGATGTTTGAGATTTCCTGCTATGCGTCATTGACTATATCAGCAGATTTCCTGCTGTGAGTCATTGATTATATCAGCAGTTTTGTTACTTTTTCCATTTTCAGTGATAACTTGTCTACCAGACTGTGATTCCAGAAATCCCCTAATATCACTTTCACCTACTACACAAAATTGTACCTCTGTTGAAAAAGGTTGCAATTAATTTGCATTGTAGTTCTGTTGCATTAGTATTACAGTACCCTCTGACCAATAAGAGACAGGCTGAGCCTGATGTGGCTTGATTGGTGGGGACAGCTGCGGCCATGAAGCAGGAAGAGCTGGTTGCACCAGGATGGTTGGGATGTGGTCAATTCTTCAGTAAATATCTTCTGGTTGACAACCATTTTTTGCCTCCCCATTCAATCTTATTGCTGAAGATACTCTGATACTGGCAATTCACCCAGAAATGTGGATGACATGTGTATTCTTTGCAGCAGTTGATGTGAATATTTACACCAGTAGAGATCAGGAGAGACCCTACTATGTCAAGAATGACCTGAATACATGAATGGATTAAAAAAATAGTGGTCTATCCATGCTGTGGAATGTTATCCACCAGGTTGGAGGGTATTTGGGCTTGTGCTACCTACAACACAGATGAAACTTGAAGAAGTTAAATTATGAATGAGACAAGTCAGTCGCAGAAGCACAAACGTTGTATGATCACTCTCATGGGAGGCTCCTGGCATGGTCAAGGTCACAGAGACAGAAGGTACAAGGGTGAAGGGCAATGGGGGATTAGTGTTTCATGGGTGTGGAGTTTCAGTTTGAGAACGTAAAAAAAGTTCTGGGAATGGATGGAGCTGACAGTTACATTAAGCCATGTAAATGTGCTTAATGCCACTGAACTGGGCACTAAAAATGGTCAAGATAGGAAATTTCATGTCACCCACATTATAACGCATCCACACACATACGCAGTAATGACCTGGTACCTAACCTGTGCAGAGAGAAAGCCGCTGTGTCACTGAGGAGCTGTTGGGAGGCCGAGTGCAGGGGCCACTGTGTGGCATAGCTGTGACCCTCCTGCGAGATGGCTCTCATTTCCCCAGCTGCCAGGCACATTCCTTACTGGGGGCTGTCAGCAGAGTCCCTCTTTGAGAACTGCCTTCTGCTAAAAGTCTTACTCAAGGGGCAGCACCGGTAGCTCAAAGGAGTAGGGCTCTGGCCCCATATGCCGGAGGTGGCAGGTTCAAACCTAGCCCTGGCCAAAAAAAAACCTGCAACAAAAGTCTTACTCAACACTGTGCCCCTTCCCTGGGGGCAGCCTGTGTCCAGTGACATGGACTCCTCCATTTCAGCCACTCTGAAGGGCCCTCCCCCAGCTTCGGGCTTCCTTTGGATCAGCTGTGCACTGGTGACTGTGCTACGGCCTGACTGTTCTTGGTGCCCAACCCACTCTGACCCCACAAGCACATCTCAGTGGGGTCAACCCTCCACTGGCTCAGGGAGCAGCCTTGGGGCAGCAAGAAGCCTTCAGTGGCGGGGAAGCCATGTGGCGAGCAGGTGGCTGACTAGGCTTCTCTGTGATGTGCTCTGTGTGTGGCCTCCCGTGACCTGTGTGTTCTGAGTGAAGCTATCAAAGGCAGGCACAGCATGAAACTGATTCGTTCCAAGTTGGCTTGGACCAAAAGAATGCCATGCCACGTGAGCGGGAGGTCAAGGCTGCAGGCTAGTGGGGCAAAGAACACAGACATCTGGGTCTCTGCACTTCTTCCTCATGACTTCTGATCCTGTGAGGTCTTTGAGAGCAGGTTTGGGTCAGGCTCACGTGCTAGGCCACACCCCCGCAGAGCCTGCCTCCTGGATGTGCAGTGTGCTGGGGAGTGAAAGGCTGGCTGCCAGGTCGAGAAGGATGCTAGGATGTCCTCAGGGACACTTGGGGCTCTGTGCCAAAGTCATTCTGATGACAAACTTGCCTCAACTACAAAGTCTCCTAGCTTTCCAATCCTTGCCAAGTAAGTCAGGAAGCCAAGTGTTTGATTTGATGTCAGTTTGACAACAGAAGGGCCACTCAGACGGTCCTGTCTCCTGTGCCTAGCACTGAACTAGAGTCAGAATCACCATCACCACCCTTCATTCTCTCTCAACATTGTTCTGCAACACCTGGGTTACCAGCCATGCATGGCATGACCCAGCTTACCTGGCCTGGGGTTGGTATGCCAGTCACTGTATCATGCAGTGCAGGGGGCTGATGCCAGCAGGGTTGGCAGACACCAGGACATGGTGTATGTGAGCTGTGTTTCTGTCATCATGATGCCCAGGACAATCACTGAGGAGAAAAATAACCATGATGCACAGACATCTCTGCCAGGCATGCCGGTGTCACGTGGGAGTTGACTGTTAATCCCCTGCTGGGGGTTCCCTACAGGACAGCAGAGAGAGGAACCCCTCGTGAAGGTGCTGGCCACTACCCCAGCCCTGAGGCAGCAATTCCAGGGGGCTGTGTACTCAGGACCACCCTCTCTTCATCTGGTCCACTTTCGTGGTGACCAGGGCTGAAGACACGGCAAGAAATATGACTTGTGCAGATGTGTGGGCCAGGTTGGGCATCAGAGACCAGGGGGTTTGGGGAAAATGGCTGGTCCTTTGTAAATGAACCCTGAGGCTGAGAATATTCCTATCCCTTGGAAAGCCTGAAGGGATCGTTTCTCTCTTGCCTGTGGGTGGAGATGACTCACCCTGAAATTTCTGTCAGCTTCGTTCCTGCAACAATCAAAGGCCTGGAGCTTAGGATAAACATGACAGACATGAGATGGGGACTTGGCCTCATCAAGGCTGGGCTGGCCTTTGCTGTGGTGACTCAACATCAACCATGGACAGCCCTGGCCCTGAACTCCAGACAGGGTACCTTGGGGGATCAGCCACTGACCCCATGGGGTTATAGCATTGGACTCACTCTAGCAAGAGGGAGTAGTAGACACGAATTCTGAGTTTGGGCCTGTGGCTCCAGCACCATTGGGACCTAGTGAGTGCCTAATGTGTTGTCATGGGTATCACATAGCATTGCTTCTAACAGAGGGAATCACTTTCTGAGATATGGAGTTCCTTTGGTGTTATCATGCACCCATGGTTCAGAAGCAACCAACCTTACAGAAGAAATGGGAAATCAATGGGTTAGGTTGTGAGTAAAGATGGACAAAATAATAAACAACCCCAAACACTCTTCAGGTTTGGCACAACCCAGACCGAGGCTAGAGGAAGCTTTGCCTTGACAAATACTCTGCCATCACTGAGCTAGAGTACACAAGTTACAGCAGCTCAGGCCGTTTTGTGAGTTAGGATTTTCACTTACCCATCACTGGCCAGATCAAGTCATGTGGCTGAAGTTGATGCCTGGTGTGTGATGGAGGAGAATTAAAATGTATGTGATTGTCTTGAGACTAACATAAATACCTTACTAAAAATAAATACCTTACAGATCTGGGCCTACTGGGGAACTCACCTTCTGATTTTGGAGTGTTGTCTTGGGGGCTGGGTTGTGTCCTCTTAGCCAAAGACTAGCAATGGTTCTGGTCCTGCCATAAGTAGTGAGATGAAGGGGATGTGGAATTTCTGCTCGTGACCCAGTTGCAACTTTCTTTTCCTGTTCCCATAACTCTGGAATCTTCTGTTAGAGATTTTAACATCCTAAGAAGGACTGCTTCTACCAGGTCTCACAGCAACGTTCCATTCATTGGAAAGGAAATGATACTGCTACTTAACCATTCCCTGCTAAACTAACCCACAAAGAAGTGCACTGCAGGGCCTGCACAACCAGCCCAGACCCACAGGGGTGGAAAAGATGCTTGTTCAATTTTGGTGGAGAGGGATGTGGCTGGAGCCCACAGGATTTCCTGCTACACTCCCTGAACCACCACACATAGTGATTACAGTTAGTTGAAGACTATTGCAATGTCACAGAGGCAGGACCAGGGACTTAGACTCCTTAGCTAGGAAGTTTAAGGCTCCTCCCTGGCTGGAGACCAACTGACTGGAGTGCCAAGTAGAGGAAAGGGGACTACAGACTAGGGGACAAGGGAAGTCCTGACTACCAGCTGCAGCCTCATGACTAGAGACAGGACTGAAGCATTTGCTGGTTATCTTTTCTGTGTTTTATCTATATGTTCTTTTCTGCATTTATCTATATGTTGTAATTAATTTTTAAAATTTGTTATTCTCTTCTTTTCCTCCAGAGTTTATATAAGTCACTTTTATCTCATAGTTTGAATACCAAGATGGGTTTATCATAGCCTGGTCACACAGAGGTCCTAGACATGCTTCTGGACTTGGACTTCTTTTGAGAAGAAGCAAACACACTCCCAGTTGCTAGGGACTGTCATTTCCTTGTACCCTACCTTAGTGATAGTGGGAGTATTTGTCAAGGCAAGTCTCCAGCAGCCCGAGTCATGGTGGACCTGAAGGGTACCTATTGTCACTGATTCCCATTTCTCCTGTAAGCCAGTTGCTTCTGGACCTTGGGTACATGATAAGACCAGCCTACAATGAGTTAGGTAGGCCATTTTTGTGAATAAACAAACATGTCTCTTACTTAAATGAGTAATTCATCCCTGAAAATCAGACATAACTGGGAACCTATATATCATTTTTTTCATGCCCCCCTCTAATGCAGCATGCCATTATTTCAAATGGGAAAAATATGATGCTTCCTCATTAACACAAACCCCCCAAAATAATTTCCTGAAATACAATTAAAACACAGGAATATGTATATGTATAAGTGACAAAATATCACGTTAAAATGTAAAATGCTTGAGATTCCATTTCCTGATCTCAGACAACTTGATGGGGCTGTCCTGGAGCAGGTCCTTTGTGTAGCATGACATACTTGGCACCATAGCGTCTACACCACATGCACTGTCTGCAGTGTCTTCCTGCAATTCCAGCTGTCCTAATAATCTGTTTAGAATGTAGCTAGAGGCTTTGCCCAGGTGCTCTTTGATTAGAAATATTTTACTGAGTTTTGGGCATGTTCTTCATATTTTATAAGTTTTTTCTATGTGAACATTGACAAAGTGTCTTGAGAAGTGCAATATATAATTTGATTATTAAAAAATCAAATTATGGGGCGGAAACAACATGATGGACTACAGCCAGCTTTTTACAGAGGCTCCAGTCCAGAAGGAGACTTAAAGGACAAAAGTTTAGCAAGGGAGTTGAGGTTTGGAGCAGAGCCAAGAGAGAAGATTGAAGAACGGACTTCAACTTTGCTGAGGCGAGCTGCGACCCCAAAAATACAATCAAAAGGTCCAAAATTCACCACCAAGCAGATGAGAGTCCCCTCCCCCACAAGAAGGGCTCTCAATTTACTCTATACAAACAAGCGAGCAGAGTTCAAATATCCTCCCACTCTATTCCATGGGAGAGACTCCCTAAAAACTGGAACTCCTACTCCTGCTGGCATGCCACGGCACCCTCCTGCCAGGCATAAAACTGTAAAACTGTATAAAACTGTATATATTCCCTACCTGCAACTCTGAACTCCAATGATTCCCCCCCTACTCTCACCCAGAGGTCTGGAGGTTTGTAACCCATGGAGTCCAGATTCTTGGGCATTTCCTTGAGAGGAGTGGAGGGGGAAAGGGCTGGTGCTGGTCTGTGCTGACTCTGTGGCACAGGAGCAAGGAGAAGTTGGTCAGCTGAGAGGGAGCTACACAGGAGTGGCGGTATCCTGAGAGCGGCAGCTGCAGCACCAGGAGAGGCTCGATCCCTGAGGCCATTCCGGACAGACATGCACTGTCTCTCTCGGCAACCAGAGGTTTCGGGAATTTTTCTCCTGTGACAGCCACTGGTGGAGCGGATTTGGGAAATTTTGTGAGTACTGACCTGGGGAGTGCATGGACTAGAACATGTGCAGCTCACAGACTTACAAGGACTGCTTATCTGACCATAAAAGCACCTAGCCCTCAGGGGAATATAGCTAAGACAAAGGCAGTGGGTGGGCAGAGGCTGGAATTGACACCTGAGTGTAAACTCTAATTGCTTGCTGCCCAGGGCTGAGTTTTTTCATCAGCGCTAGCAGTGTTTGACCTGCAGAAGAATTTAGCCAGAGCAACATCAACTAGGCACAGGGCTGGAACTGAGTGAACTAGCCCAGCCTATAATAAGGTTGTCAGGCCTCATCTCCCCCTGCTGGACTCAGATTTCCAGGTGACTCTGGCAGTTGTAAACCCCAGGAGCAGTTGCTTGCTGGAGTGAACTGTGTCACAGCCCAGTGGGTTTACCAGCAATTGGGTGCAAGGTAGGGGAAGGAGGTACCAACCTTCCCAGGCTAATTCATTTTCTGGGTGGATCCCTTTGCCCTCATGGAGCACTGGAGCAAGTTATATCTAGTTGTGAGCACACTCCTTTTATCTAGCTGCCGGAGACATTTGAATTCTCCTACCTGAGACTGGTGCTGACTGGGATAACCAATTTGGACCCCTTGAACTGGGCAAATCACCCAAAGACTATCCAAAGTGGCACCCTGGGTGTATGGTTGAGGGAAGGTTTTATTTTTCTTGCCCAGTTGTTTGTGAGTGGAGGGGCGACTTAATTGCTGGTATTTCTCCACAGCTGAGACTTCAACCAAGAGTAACTGATTCACTAGGGTAGGACAGAGACCAGCTGAAAATAAGACAGATCCACTTAGCCCCACGACACCAAGAAGGTCCCCAGTCTCTCAGGCCATAACACTGTATGGGTCCTTGACAAATCTCAAGGGGAAAAACCAAATGGGGTAAAGTAATCATGGGGCACAATCAGTGGAAAAGCTCTGGTAATATGAATAACCAGAGTAGATCACCCCCCACCAAAAAAGGATGTGGTTGGTAATATGAATAAGCAGAGTAGTTCAACCTCCCTAAGAAAGGATGTGGCAGACGAAATTGAAGGTCCCCTTTATAAACAGATGGCTGAGATGTCAGAAATCGAATTCAGAATTTGGATTGCAAATAAGATTAATAGAATAGAGGCAAAGATAGAATTAGAAATTCAAGGCACATTCCAAAAGTTTACTCAAAAATTTAATGAATTCAAAGACAAAACGAACAAAGATTTTGAAACATTGATGCAAGAGATTGCAGCCCTCAAAGATCTGAAAAATACGGTGGAATCTTTTGGTAACAGAGTGCAGGAGGCAGAAGAAAGGATCTTAGACATAGAAGACAAAGCTTCTGAATATATCCAAGCATCCAAAGAGGATCAGAAATGGAAAGCAAAAACAGAGCATTCTATCAGAGAGCTCTGGAATAATTCGAAGAAAACTAATATTCACCTTATAGGAATCCCTGAAGGTGACGAAGTTGCTTCACAAAACACAGAAGCTCTTCTTTATGAAATCATGAAAGAGAACTTTCCAGATATGCCAAGAGATCCTGAAATTCAGATTGCAGACAACTTCAGAACCCCAGCACGACTCAACCCGAATAAAACATCCCCAGACACATCATAATTAACTTCACCAAAGTTAAGATGAAAGAGAAAATCTTGAAAGCAGCGAGACACAAGAAAACCATAACCTACAAGGTGAAGAATATTAGAATAACTGCATATCTCTCTGCCAAAACCTTTCGGGCAAGAAGAGGGTGGTCATCAACATTTAATCTCCTAAAACAAAACTATCATCCCAGGATCCTGTATCCAGCTAAACTGAGTTTCATCTACGATAGAGAAATTAAATACTTTAATGACATTCATAAGTTGAAGAAATTTGCCATAACTAAACCAGCTCTCCAGGAAATTCTCAAACCTATCCTCCATAATGACCAGTGCAATCCTCCACCACAAAAGTAAACCCACCCAGAAAGTTTTGATCAAATTCCAACTTCCACAATGGCAAAAGGATTAAAAATGTCTACTGGACTTTCGAGCAACTCAATGCCCAAAATT
>NW_003852528.1:1905554-1906657 GCF_000181295.1 Otolemur garnettii | reverse complement strand
TTATTCGCAGATACAACAGGTTTTAAACCAACAAAAGTAACCAAAGATAAAGATGGCCACTTTATATTTGTTAAGGGCAATACTCAATATGACGAGATCTCAATTATCAATATCTATGCACCCAACCAGAATGCACCTCAATTTATAAAAAAGACTCTAATTGCCATGAGCAACTTGATTTCCCCCGGCTCCATCATAGTCGGAGATTTTAACACTCCTTTGGCAGTGTTGGATAGATCCTCCAATAAGAAGCTTAGCAAAGAAATCTTAGCTTTAAATTTAACTATTCAACTTCTGGATTTAACAAACATCTGCAGAACATTTCATCCTAACAAAACTGAATACACATTTTTTTCATCAGTACATGGAACATACTCCAAAATTGATCACATCTTAGGTCATACGTCTAACCTCAGTAAATTTAAAAGAATAGAAATTATTCCATGCATCTTCTTGGACCATAATGGAATAAAAGTTGAACTCAGTAATAATAGGAATCTTCAGACTCATACAAAAACATTGAAGCTAAATAACCTTATGCTGAATGATAGATGGGTCAGAGATGAGATCAAGCAGGAAATTATCAAATTTATAGAACAAAATGATAATGAAGACACGAGTTATCAGAACCTCTGGGATACCGCAAAGGCGGTCCTAAGAGGGAAATTTATAGCATTGCAAGCTTTCCTCAAGAGAACGGAAAGAGAGGAGGTTAAGAACTTAATGGGAAATCTCAAGCAAGCAGTTGGAAAAGGAAGAACATTCCAATTCCAAATCCTGCAGAATAAAAGAAATAACAAAAATTAGAGCAGAATTAAATGAGATTGAAAATAAAAAGATTATAGAACAGATCAATAAATCAAAAAGTTGGTTTTTTGATAAAGTCAACAAAATTGATCAACCTTTGGCCAACCTAACCAAGAAAAAAAGAGTAAAATCTCTAATCTCATCAATCAGAAATGGCAAAGGTGAAATAACAACAGACCCCTTAGAAATTCAAAAAATCCTTAGTGAATATTACAAGAAACTTTATTCCCAGAAATATGACAATCTGAAGGAAATCGACCAATACTTGGAAGCACGCCACCTCCCAAGACTCAGCC
>NW_003852528.1:1897734-1904085 GCF_000181295.1 Otolemur garnettii | reverse complement strand
GACCCACACCTTTCACCATTAACTAAGTTAGGCTCTCACTGGATTAAAGATTTAAACTTAAGACATGAAACCATAAAAATACTAGAAGAAAGTGTAGGGAAAACACTTGAAGAAATGGGCTTGGGCGAAAATTTTATGAGGAGGACCCCTTGGGCAATTGAAGCAACATCAAAAATACACTATTGGGACCGGATCAAACTAAAGAGCTTCTGCACAGCCAAGAACACAGTAAATAAAGTGGGTAGAATCTACTGTGACCCAAGTTCTGACTTCCCAGCATCTACTGTGATCTAGGACCCAACAGCCCAACATCTATTGTGACCCAAGTGTTGCTTCCTCAGCATCTACTGTTACCCAAGTCCCACCTCCCCAGCATCTACTGTGATCTAGGTCCCACCTCCCAAGTATCTACTGTGACCCAGGTCCCACCCCCCATATATCTAATGTGACCAAAGTCCCACCTCCCCAGCATCTACTGTGACCCAGGTCCCACCTTCCCAGCATCTATGGTGACCTGTAACACCACACAAGCATCTACAGTGACCCAGGTCCCACCTCACCAGCATCTACTGTGATCCAAGTCCTGCCTACCCAGCATCTATTGTGACCCAAGTCTCACCTCCCTAGCATCTACTGTGACCCAGGTCCCATCTCCTAACCATCTACTGTGACCTAAGTCACACCTCCCCAGCATCTACAGTGACCCAGGTCTCACCTCCCCAGCATCTACTGCAGGGGTCCTCAAACTTTTTAAACGGGGCCAGTTCACTGTCCCTCAGACCATTGGAGGGCCAGACTGCGGGCCCGGGAGGAGTTGGTTGCTAAGCAAGACAGGCAGCAGTGGTGAAAACACCTGGGAGGCCGGATAAATGTCCTCCGAGGGCATCATGTGGCCTGCAGGCTGTAGTTTGAGGACCCATGATCTACTGTGACCCAAGTCCCACCTCCCCAGCATCCACTGGGAACCAGGTCCCGCCTCCCCAGCATCTACTGTGAGCCAAGTCCCACCTCCACAGCATCTTCTGTGACCCAAGTCCTGCCTCCCCAGCATCTACTGTGACCGAAGTCCCATGTGCACAGCATCTACTGTGACCGAAGCCCCACCTGCCCAGCATCTACAGTGACCCAAGTACCACCTCCCCAGCATATACTGTGACACAGGACCCACATCCCCAACATCTTCAGTGACCCAAGTTCCACCACCCCAGCATCTACTGTGACCCAAGTACTGCTTCTCCAGCATCTACAGTGACCCAAGTCCCACCTTCCCAGCATCTACTGTCACCCAAGTCCTGCCTCCCCAGCATCTATTCTGACCCAAGTCCCACCTTCCCAGCATCTACTGTCACCCAAGTCCTGCCTCTCCAGCATCTACTGTGACCCATGTCCAACCTGCCCAGCATCTACTGTGACCCAAGTCCACCTCCCCAGAAACTATTGCAGGAGTCCTCAAACTTTTTAAACAGGAGGTCAGTTCAATGTCCCTCAGACCATTGGAGGGACGGGCTGTGGGCCTGGAATGCATCAGTTGCTAATCAGGACAGGTAGAGGCAGCAAAAAGACAGGGCGAACCGGATAAAAGAGCACGGAGGGCCGCTCTTGTGTCCCACGGGCTGTAGTTTGAGGACCCCTGATCCACTGTGACCCAAGTCCCAGCATCTACTGTGACCCAAGTCCTGCCTTCCCAGCATCTACTGTGACCCAAGTCCTGTCCCTGCAGCATCTACTGTGACTTAAGACCCGCCTCTCCAGCATCTACTTTGACTCAAGACCCGCCTCTCCAGCATCTACTGTGACCCAAGTCACACCCCCATAGCATGTACAGTGATCCAGGTCCCACCTCTCCAGCATCTACAGTGACCCAAGTTCTGCCTCCTCAGCATGAACTGTGACACAGGTTCGACCTTCCAAGCATCTACTGTGACCCAAGTACTGTTTCCCAGCATCTACTGTGACCCAAATCCCACCTCCCCAGCATCTTCTGTGGCCCAAGTCTTGCTTCTCCAGAATCTACTGTGACCCTGGTCCCACCTCCCCAGCAATGACTGTGACCCAAGTCATGCCTTCACAGCATCTACTGTGACCCAAGTCCTACCTCCCTAGCATCTCCTATGAACCAGGTTCCATCTCCCCAGCATCTACTGTGACCCAGGTCCCACCTCCCCAACATCTAATGTGACCCAGGTCCCACTCCCCAGTATCTAATGTGACCAAAGTCCCACCTCCCCAGCATCTACTGTGACGCAAGTCCTGCCTTCCCAGAATCTGTTGTGACCCAAGTCCCACCTTCCTAGCATCTACTGTGACCCAAGTCCTGCCTCCCCAGCATCTACTGTGACCCAGGTCCTGCCTCCCCTGTGTCTACTATGACCCAAGTCCCACCTCCCAAGCAGCCACTGTGACCCAAGTCCTGCCCCCAGAGCATGGAGTGTGACCCAGTTCCCACCTCCCCAGCATCTACTGCAGGAGTCCTCAATCTTTTTAAACAGAGGGCTGGTTCACTGTCCCTCAGACCATTGGAGGGCCGGACTGAGGGCCTGGGAGAGGTCGGTTGCTAAGCAGGACAGGCAGAGGCGGCAAAACACCCGTCAGGCCTTACAAATGTCCTCGGAAGGCCGCATGTGGCACTCAGGTTGCAGTTTGAGGACCCCTGATCTACTGTGACCCAAGTCCCACCTCCCCAGTATCCACTGTGATCCAGGTCCCACCTCCCCAGCATCTACTGTGACCCAAGTCCTACCCCTGGAGCATCTACTGTGACCCAAGTCCTTCTTCTCCAGCATCTACTGTGATGCACGTCCAACCTGCCCAGCATCTACTGTGACCCAAGTCCTGCCTTCCCAGCATCTACTATGACCCAGGTCCCACCTCCCCTGTATCTACTGTGACCCACGTCCCAACTCCCCAGCATGTACTGCAGGGGTCCTCAAACTTTTTAAACAGGGGACCAGTTCACTGTCCCTCAGACTGTTGGAGGGCTGCACTGCGGGCCTGAGATGAGTTGGCTGCTAAATAAGACATGCAGAGGCTGCAAAAACACCAGGCAGGCCAGATAAATGTCCTCAGAGGGCTGCATGTGGCCTCCAGGTGATAGTTTTAGGACCCCTGATCTACTGTGACCCAAGTCCCACCTCCCCAGCATCTACTGTGACCTATGACTTGCCTCCACAGCATCTCGTGTGCTCCAAGTTTCTTTTCCCCACCATCTACTGTGACCCAAGTCCCACCATCCCAGCATTTACTGTGACCCAAGTCCTGCCTCTCCAGCATCGACTGTGACCCATGTCCAACCTGCCCAGCATCTACTGTGACCCAGGTCCCAACTCCCCAGCATCTACTGTGACCCAGGTCTCAACTCCCCAGCATCTACTGTTACCCAAGTCCTGCATCCCCAGCATCTACTGTGACCCAGGTCCCAACTCCCCAGCATTTACTGTGACCCAAGTCCTTCCTCCCTAGCATCTACTGTGACCCACATCCAACCTGCCCAGCATCTTCTGTGACCCAGGTCCCACCTCCCAGCATCTACTGTGACCCAAGTACAACCTACCCAGCATCTACTGTGACCCAAGTCCCCCCTCCCCAGCATCTACTGTGACCCAAGTCCTGCTGCCCCAGCTACTCCTGTGACCCAAGTCCCACCACACTAGCATCTACTGTGACCCAGGTAGCACCTCCGCAGCATCTAGTGTGACTCAGTTCCCACCTTCCCAGCATCAACTGTGACCCAAGTACCACCTCCCAGCATCTACTGTGACCCAAGTCCTGCCTCTCCTGCATCTAATGTGACCCATGACCCACCTCCCCAGTATCTACTGTGACCCACATCCCAATTACCCAGCATGTATTAAAGGGGTCCTCAAACGTTTTAAACAGGGGGCCAGTTCACTGTCCCTCAGACCACTGGAGGGCTGGATGGTGAGCCCGAGAAGAGTCGGCTGCTAAGTATGACAGGCAGAGGCAGCAAAAACACCCGGTGGATCAGATAAATGTCCCAGAGGGCTTCATGTGGCACATAGGTTGTAGTTCTAGGACTTCTGATCTACTGTGACCCAAGTCCCACCTCCCCAGCATCTACTGTGACCTAGGTCCTGCCTCCCGAGCATCTAGTGTGCTCCAAGTTCAATATCCTCAGCATCTCATGGGACTGAGGTCCTTCCTTCCCAGTATCTATTGTGACCTAGGTCCCACCACCCCAGCATCTACTGTGACCAAAGTCCCATCTCCCAAGCAGCTACTGTGACCCAAGTCCCTCCCCCTGAAGCATGTGGTATGACCCAAGTCTCACTTCACCAGCATCTACTGCAGGGGTCCTCAAACTTTTAAACAGAGGGCCAGTTTACTGTCCTTCAGACTGCTGGAGGGCCAGACTGCCAGCATGCGATGTGTTTGCTGCAAATCAGGACAGGCAGAGGTGGCACAAAGACGCAGAGGTCCGGATAAAACTCTTCGGAGGGCCACATGTGGCCTGCAGGCCGTAGTTGGAAAACCCTTGATCTAGTGTGACACAAGTGCCAACTCCCCAGCAGACACTGTAACCCAGGTCCCACCTCCTCAGTATCTACTGTGAGCCAAGTCCTGCCTCCCCAGTATCAACTGTGACCAGGTCCAACCTCCCCGTATCTACTGTGACCCAAGTCCTGCCTCTCCAGCATCTACTGTGACCTAAGTTCTGCCTTCCCAGGATTAAGTATGACCCAAGTCCTATCTCCCCAGCATCTACTGTGACCCAAGTCACACCTTCCCAGCATGTACAGTGATCCAGGTCCCACCTCCTCAGCATCTACTGTGACCCAAAGTACTGTTTCCGCAGCATCTACTGTGACCCAAGTTCTGCCTCTTCAGCACCTACTGTCACCTATGTTCCACCTTCCCAGGATCTAGTGTGACCCAAGTCCTATCTCCCCAGCATCTACTGTGACCCAAGTTCCACCTCCCCAGCATCTACAGTGATCCAGGTCCCACCTCCTTAGCATCTACTGTGACCCAAGTCCTGCCTCCCCAGCATCTACTGTGACCCAGGCCCCACCTCCCCAAAATGTCCTGTGACCCAGGTTCCACCTCCCCAGCTTCTACTGTGTCCTATGTCCTGCCTATATAGCATCTACTGTGACCCAAGTTCTGTCTCCCCAGCATCAACTGTGACCCAGGTCCGACCTCCCCAGTATCTACTGTGACCCAAGTCATGCCTCTGCAGCATCTATTGTGACCCAGGTCCCACCTCCTCAGCATCTACTGTGACCCAGATACCTCCTCCCCAGCATCTATTATTACCCAAGTCCCACCTCCCAGCATCTATTGTGACCCAAGACCCACCTCCCCAGCAGCTACCATGACCCATGTCCTGCTCTCAGAGCATGGAGTATGTCCCAATTACCACCTCCCCAGCATCTACTGCAGGTGTCCGCAAAATTTTTAAACAGGGGGCTGGTTCACTGTACCTCAGACCGTTGGAGGGCCAGACTGCGGGCCTGGGAGGAGTGGGTTGCTAAGTAGGACAGGCAGAGGCGATGAAAACACCTGGTAGGCTGGATAAACATTGTTGGAGGGCTGCATATAGCCAGTGGGCTGTACTTTGAGGACTGCTGATCTACTGTGACTGAAGTCCCACCTCTCCAATATCCACTGTGACTCAGGTCCCACCTTCCCAGCATCTATTGTGACCCAAGTCCTGCCCCTGTAGCATCTACTGTGATTGAAGTCCTGCCTTCTCAGCATCTAGTGTGACCCAAGTTCCACCTCCCCAACATCTAGTGTGACCCAAGCCCCACCTTTCCAGCATCTACTGGGGTACACAACTTGCCTCCCAGCATCTAATTTGACCTAAGTCCCACCTCACCTCCCCATCATCTACTATGACCTAGATCCTGCCTCCCCCAGCATCTACTGTGACCCAAGTCCCGCCTCCACAGCATCTACGCTAACCCATATCCCACCTTCCCAGCATCTACTGTGACCCAAGGCCCACCTCCCCAGCATCTTCTATTACCCAAGTCCTGCCTCCCCAGCATCTACTGTGACCCATGTCCCACCTTCCCAGCATCTACTGTGACCCAAGTCCTGACTTCACAGCATTTATTGTGACCAAGGTCCTACCTCCCCAGCATCTACTGTGACCAAAGATCCTGCCTCTCCAAGATCTACTGTGACCCAGATCCCTTCTCCCCAGCATCTACTGTGACCCAAATCCCACCTCCACAGCATCTACTGTGACCTAAGTCCCACCTCCCCAGCATCTACTGTGATGCAGGTCCCACCTCCACAGTAACTGCTGTGACCCAAGTTGTACCTCCCCAGCATCTACTGTGACCCAGGTCCCGCCTCCCCAGCATCTACTGTGACCCAGGTCCC
>NW_003852528.1:1891011-1897605 GCF_000181295.1 Otolemur garnettii | reverse complement strand
CAGGTCCCGCCTCCCCAGCATCTACTGTGACCCAGGTCCCGCCTCCCCAGCATCTACTGTGACCCAGGTCCCGCCTCCCCAGCATCTACTGTGACCCAAGTCTCGCCTCCCCAGCATCTACTGTGACCCAGGTCCCACCTCTCCAGCATCTACTGTAACCCCAAGTCCCACCTCTCCAGCATCTACTATGACCCAGGTCCCACCTCTCCAGCATCTACTATGACCCAGGTCCCGCCTCCCCAGCATCTACTATGACCCAGGTCCCACCTCCCCAGCATCTACTGTGACCCAGGTCCCACCTCCCCAGCATCTACTGTGACCCAGGTCCCACCTCCCCAGCATCTACTGTGACCCCAAGTCCCACCTCTCCAGCATCTACTGTGACCCAGGTCCCGCCTCCCCAGCATCTAGTGTGACCTGCTTGGTGAACCTAGGCCCCTCCTGCCTGGTGCTCCTATCTACCGTGAGCCCCAGTGTGCTGCCTGAGCCTGATCTGACTGGATTCCTCCTCCCACCAATAGTGATGGGTCTTATTTCCTCTGTTCCAGTCCCTGTCTGCAGATCACCTGAACCAGGTGCCTCTCCTCCTGGGTATGACCAGCTCACTTCCCTCCTTGCCTGATGACTATTGTCTGGGTGGCCTCATGGGCCTGGATGTGTCTGAATGTGTTTTCCCCACTGGACACCAGGCATGTATCTTCCATGGCTTCCTCCAGTCCTATCCAATTTCTCCTGACCCCTAAGGCCTATGTGGTTGAGCTCCTAGCCCTCAGGAGCCCTTGTGCCCAAGTTCTGTTCAGTGTCCAGAAAGAAAAACATTACCCAGGAAGGCATCTTTGGTTTTAGGGAAGAAAGTGGGAAGAGGAGAGTTGAGACATTGGCCTCAGCTTGATGTGCTGGGAAGTCTTGATTTAGAGGTGAATGGCAAGAGCTTTGGGGCCAGATGGGTTGGGTGTGAGCCTCACCTTGGGCGTGGGAAAACTGCATAGCACAGAGGAAACTTCTCGATCTCTTCGAGTTTCAGTTTTTCATTTGCCAAAGGGGTTCACTGAGCTACCACATGTGAAATGTTCTTCATAAACTGCATAGTTCAACAGAATTCATTGTTTCGAATTTTAGTTGATTTAAAAAAACACTCTATTTCCTCATATATTAATAAAATGAAGGAGGAAGCTACTGTGAATTTACGTTATTTGATAAGTTTAATCAAAAGTAAGTGCTTTCACTCCACTCTACTTTTAAATGCCTTTTTATCTTAGGTTTGGAAATTTTGTTACTGAAAATCCAGACAATTTCAGTCCATTTTTTGAAGTGCTTATATATCACATAAAATTTTACTTTAACCACAAATAGATCTCATATGGGACAGACTGGTTGGGACCTCTGACACCATTAGGAGCATTAAGTTTGAAGTCAAAGGCGTGGTCGCCATCTGTGGAAGCTGGTCTTATGTGAATTAGTCATGATTCATCTCAAGAACAACAATTGTTGGGGTGTTAGTCTGAAAAATCCCTGTGGTCTAGCCTGGCACTGAGGTTGGCAATTTCAAACACACGATTTCACTTATCACCCAGAACAGACCTAGGAAGAAGGCACCATGGCCAACAGGGCTGTGAATACCATCTTTGCAGAGGTGGAAATTAAGCTCTGGGACTCGGGGTGGCCAGGTCAAAGTTGCTCACTGGGCGAGGAGAGCTGATCTCTGCCTCTCACCACCTCACACACTTCCAATGGCCCCCCAGGTTTGGTCAGTCAGGAAATCATCCGCTGTGTGCATCATCTGTTTGGTTTTAAGTGACCCCAGCTGGCAGGTGCTACTGTGCACACAGGAGCACTCCTGACAGAACCTCTGAGACTAGGGGTGATGCTTTGTCTCTGGCACCATCCTGCACAGGGCGTGAGTGAGCAAAGCCAGCCCTTCCATATCACGGGCTTGCTGCTTTCTTTGGGTGACTCACCCTAAGATGGTAATGCTACAGATAAAGCACTTCCAGAAATATTCATACAAATCAGATTGTGAAGTATGAAACTTGTTCTATTAAAGCAAAGCAGAATTAAGATTCCCTTGGGACTGGTGTTATTATTGTTTCCAGCCACATGAATTGTCCTTAACCTCCCAACTGTCCATATGTGGTAGGTACATTTTTAAGAAAGTTGTTGCAACCAGCACTGCCCTGAGTTTTGCTCCCAGATGTATGGTGGTCCCCAGTTGGCTGAGGATCCTGGGGTGGGGCCATGAGGGGGAGACAACATCATGGCTGCATCATGTAGGTGGCATGGTGGGCGTGTCTGTGGTTTTCACATGCAGGTGCACTAGTTTGCCGTAAGTCACAGACACAGGTGAGCAGATACTGCTCAGTTCATTGACCACGTCCAGAGGCCCATGAGGCAGACCTGGTCATGTGACTCTACTCTTCTGATCCTGTGCCTTTCCACGACCCTAAGGAAGATCATGGTAATTTTGTTCAAGCTTCCTAATTTGAAATCTTCCTTCTCACTGCATTTCACTCAGCAGAAGATCTGGGGAAAGTAACTTTGTAGTCACCACTACTCACCAAGCTCCTTTCCTCTTTGACAGGAGTGGCCTGGGAACTGTGGTTAGCACAGGGAGGCATCTGCTCTCCATCAAGGCATTTGACGAGTTTTTTATGGTCTGCTTGTGAACACTGGAGACATGTGGGGAGGAGGCCAGGGTAACCAGGCGGGCTACTAACTGGTGGTGGTGTCCAGAGGAAGCATTGACTCAGTAACCCAGAGGGTTTTGGTCTTGGTTTGCAGGACTCTGTCCCCTATTTTAGGCTATTCAGCATTTTTATCATTGCCATGGACAAAAATACAGAAGCCACTATTTTCAGGTTTACAGATGGCACAAAATGGGGAGGGAGGGTGAAGAGACCTTGACTGAAGGGGGCTGAGTCTGTGACAGTACGATTTAGTAGGAATAAGTGTAGGTACTTTTATTTGGGTCTACTGACCCCAAATCCCACAAATAAACTACTTCCCCATGTAGGACAAAGGCATAACACCTTAGCAGTAGCGGGTTGCAAATATCTTCACAATTTTAATCAACATTAAATCAGTTAAATGTGAATAGGACATACCCCCGAGTTTAATCTTGTATGAGTTTATAGAAAGCTGGTACTTGGGCAGAGGTCTGTTAGGACACACCTGAGGACCCCCTCTCCCCCAGGGAAGTGAGGCGGGAACAGATGGAGGACGCCTGGTCTGCAGGACGGTCGAGGAGGTGTGGCCTTCGAGGACAGTTGAAGACCGTCCACCTGGCAGTGAGAAGACGTGCCGGTAAGAGATCAGAGGTCATTTCCTTCGTGTATCTAGAAAACTTTCTTATAGAAGAAAGATTATTCTTGTTCTCTTTATCCCTAAGGATTAAAACCAGACATGCAGATGGTACAAAAAGAACTCTGTGGGGCTGGGATGGGGTCCTCGTCCCAGACCATTCAAAGTGAGACTGTGTACACACTCGGGAGGGGGAGGAGGATTTGGCCACTTGACTTTGATGTTCACAGGGAGAGTTTACTCAAGAAATGCTCCATGGCAGAGATGAAAGTCACGCTGAGCTTTGAAGGATGAGGTGGCTTTGGACACAGGATATTCAAAGTGTCTCAGGAAAGCCTTTAAGGGGCAGAAAATCACCATGGCAATCAGCTGAGAGGCAGGAGAAGGTGAGGGCCAGGAATCTGAGTTTTCTAGCCGTACTTGTGTTTGAATCCAAACTGTGTCTTGGGGTAGCTTTGCAACCTTGGTGTTGTAGGTAAAATCATGTACATTATGGGGCATTGCCTGTGGCTCAAGGAGTAGGGTGCCCGCCCCATATACCGGAGGTGGTGGGTTTAAACCCAACTCCGGCCAAAAAAAAAAAAAAGCACATTATGTAATTATCTAATTACATTATGTAATAATGTTATATAATGTAACGTGAATGAATTAAGGTTGCAAATGGAATTAAACTTGATACATAGTACATAAAGAGATTATCTCGGATTATCTGGGGGCCCAGTATAATCACAAGGCTACTTACAAGTGGGAGAGGAGGCAGAAGGGAGGTGTAGGCAGTGTGGCCGCTGGTGGACACCGGCTGGGAGGATGCTGCCTCACTGCCTGTGCGGGGAGAAGTGAGAGCCGAGGGCGCTGGAGCACGTGGAGGCCGAGGAGGAGGCTCGCTCCCCAGAGCGTGCAGAGTGGCACGCAGCCCTGCCTCCCCTGCGTCTTCTCTCAGCATCTCCCATCCGGACTTCTGACTTCTCAAATGGCGAAATAATACATTTGCGTTATTTGAAGCAACAAAGTTTGTGCTATTCATTCAGTATTGACACAAAACTAATGCAAGTGGGTTAGCTTCACCTCTCTGAGCCAGCTTTGTTCATGTGTAAAATAGAAATATTACTAATATCTACTGCCTAGAAAATCTTGTGCCCTGCTTAACATGTTGTATAAATTCAATAAAAAGGCAGTCATCATTGCTTTTATTAAAGACACTTTCACATGTGAGTTTTTCCCCTAACAGCATTTAGCTGTCAGAAAATCCCAGAATGTCACTCAGCATCCCCCTCCTCCACCCGTGGGACCTCCTGTGCATCCCCGGCTTCTCTGTGTGACAAACATCCCCACCAGGATGTGGAGCCACAGCTCCCTGGTTCCCTCATTCCACTTTCTGGGAGAGAACTGGTCGGCCCAGTGCTCAGGGTGGTGTCTCTGCTGACTCCCCTCAGATCCTGGGCACAGGCAGCAGCCAAGGAAGCTTCCACACAAGTGGCGCTTGATGGGCTGTCTGGGGTAGTCTAGTGGCTGCTCAGTGCACATGGTGTGCGCACAGATGCACACACACACAGACACATGCAGACACACACACACACAGATGCACAGATGCCCACACAGATGCACACACACACAGACGCACACACAGACACACAGATGCCCACACAGATGCACACACACAGAGATGCACACACAGACATGCACACACACAGATGCACAGATGCCCACACAGATGCACACCCAGATGCACAGATGCCCGCACAGATGCCCACACAGATGCACACCCAGACGCACAGATGCCCACACAGATGCACACACACAGATGCACAGATGCCCACACAGATGCACACACACAGACATACAGATGCCCACACAAACACACACACAGATGCACAGGTGCCCACACAAACACACACACACAGACACACAGATGCCCACATGGATGCACACACAGACGCACACAGACACAGACAGACACCCACGGTGCACACACCACTCTCTGTACCCAGAGGTGACACTGCACAAGATATCTGGTGAAATCACTTCTCCCCAGACACAATCTCCATGTGGCCCCGATGTAGGTCCTTTAGGTCCTTACATCCTGCAGCACAGGCACGAGGTCCACCATGCCTGATGTGAGTGGTGGAGACCAGACAAGATGGGAACTGGGACGCCCACACGTTGGTCAGAGTCCAGAGACTGGTGTTTTCCTCTGGACAGAACAAGTGTCACACGTGTCTTTGTCAACACAGTGCCCTGGAAAGGGGCCAAGCTCCTTGGTAGATCCGTCCAGCAGCCGCAGCTTCTGCCTGATTGGACAATTTCCTCGTCTCTAGTGTCCTCCTGGGCCAGGCCTAGGAGGACAAGGAAAGTTTTCCTGTGGGGTGTGTGTGTGTGTGTGTGTGTGTGTGGACTGTTCACCCATCTGATCCGTTCCAGGAGGGGGTGAGGGACCAGGGAAGATGGGAGGTGCATCCTAGAGATGGGTGGGAAAGTCTCAAGACCCTCTTACCTAAGCTTGGGAGTGTTCTGGTGGCCACACTACCTAAAATAGTTCTAAAATTCCTTTGTCTTTTATTTGTGAGGAATACATTAGTGAGTTTTCAATGCCAAAAATGTTGGATCTTATTTTTATTCACCAGGCTCACCAAAGGTCACTGCCCATGGTTGGGCAGCTCTCAGGCGTTTCCTTAGTTCTCCATGAAATGATCTGCAGGTGGTATGTGGTGAGAATAAACAGAGGTGAGAGCCTTGGTAAATTTTCTTTCTAATACACCCTGGGCTGTAGCCCCAGCCTTGTCAGGCTGTGTTCAAATCAAATTTACTTATGTTAAATGTTAAACTTCATTTAACACAAATTTATTACATGTCTACCACATACCAGGCATTGTGGTTGTAACCTATGAACAAAACAGATAAAATTGCTGCTTTCAGGTAGCTTGCATTTTAGTGGGAGGACACAAGGAGGGTAGAGAGTGCAGGCTGTTCAGTAAACCCAGCCTCCTCTGCTTTGGAAACACATCAAAATCCTATTTCCTGATATTTCTTGAAGTTATATAGGTTGAATGACCAAGTCCTTCACAATCATAGAAGCAAAGGTGATGGGTCCCAATTCTAGTCCTGGACAGTGAATGTCTTCATGCGTAGCTTCTGCTTACTGGACTCAGGGATGATGGAGCCACACAGTGGAGGGTGTGGATCCCTGAATGACTTACTGGACTCAAGGATGATGGAGCCACACAGTGGAGGGTGTGGATCCCCAAATGACTTACTGGACTCAGGGATGATGGAGCCACACAGTGGAGGGTGTGGATCCCC
>NW_003852528.1:1865365-1890633 GCF_000181295.1 Otolemur garnettii | reverse complement strand
AATGACTTACTGGACTCAGGGATGATGGAGCCACACAGTGGAGGGTGTGGATCCCCGAGTGACTTACTGGATTCAAGGATGAAGGAGCCACACAAAGAAGGGTGTGTATCCCTGTATGACCATGTGGAGGGAGCTGGACCGATAACTTGAGTACCTCACAGGATTACCCTGTGAGCAGGAAGTAAAACTTCCATTATATGAGACAGTACCTGTTTGGGTATTTGTAATTACATCAGTTTAACATGCTCTGAATAGTATATAAACATAGGCAAAATCCATAACTAACTTGCTAATTGGTGATAAGTCCTAAGCAAAAAATACAGCAGAGTAGTAGAGTTGAGAGTGGGGTGTGTGTGTTATAAATGGTGCTGAGGAAAGCCTTTTGGAAATAATGTCGTTTGAACAGGTAACTGAAGGAAGTGAGCATGTGAGCTGACCTTGAACATACCTGGTGAGGGGCAGGCAGTGGACAGAACACCTCAGGCAGGAGTTGCCACAGACACAGGCTCTGATGCAGCAGGTGTCTGGTGGGGCCCAGGGAACTAGTGAGCTGGAGTCCTCTCACTCTTCCCAGAGAGCTTCCTTCTGAATCAGAGGATCTCACTTTCCTTACTGGAACTTGAACTTCAGCTGTAGAAATAGTAAATTTTCTCAAGTGCCCTGTTTATCTGGAACTTACCAGTATTATCTACTGGTAGAGTTGAAGGCAGGGAGAAAGGGCTTCCCTTTTAGATGGAAACTTGTCTTGCTGTTATTTTCCCTTTCCTCTCCTTCCTCCTGTTCTCCTTCCCTCTCTTCCTCCCTTCTTCCCTTTTCTCTTTTTTTCTCTTCCTCACTTTCATTATTTTTCTGGTTCTAGGCAGTCACCAGAGCTTTCGTTCTCTTTCAGTTTCTTACCAAGGGCAGTAAGAGGGAGTCGAAACATCTCAGTACTATGAAATCTGCTACCAAGTATTCTAAAACACCAGCCTCAGTGGTCATGTGGTCTGATAATGGGAATTTTCAGCTTCCTGCCCTGGGTGGAGGAATCTTCAGAACTCTCGCAACCCCTCCCCCACCACTCAACCAGTTCCATCATGATAGGCTTGGTTTCTTGCAATTAATTTCTGATTGCTCTTAGTCATAAATAATTTTGCTTACAAACAACAGAAACCACTAAGAAATAGGGGGATTTGGGGATAATTATTGAGTTGGCATGTAGTATTCAAAGACTAGATTCACAGAGTAATGCCACCTGGGTGCTGTCTTTCCACACATAGAAATGTATGAATTGCTATTTTATTCTCCATGTACCTGTTTTACCCTGATGTACAAATCCACCTGTGGCACCGTAAATGTGGCATAAATCTATGAAAGAAATCAAACCAACAAAAAGGACATTTGCAAAATCGCAGAAAGGCTGAAGAAGCAAAGAACAGTGTAGAGTCAACAACCAAGCTTTGAGGAGTGACTCAGATACAAGAAGGGGGGAACCAATGTCAGTAATATGAACACTGCACAAAGCTTTGTGCACCACTCTCTGCACCAGATAATTGTTAGCAGCATTGCGTACAGGATAACGGCAGAGGCTCTGGAGTCCTCCTGACTAGTGTTCTGATACTAGGTTCATTACTTAGACCTGTGCATGCTTGGTCAAATTACTTAGCTCCACAGTATTGTTGTAAGGATTCAAAACCATAATGCTAATGAAACAAATGCCACATACTTGGAGTTTAATAAGTTATACATTTTATTTGCAGTCTATTTAAGAATTGGTATCTCCATCCAGTTTCCCTTCACTGGGTGTCTGCCTCTTAATAGTCCCTGATTCTAAAGGCTCATGTCTCTCAGCTCAGCACTGGGATGGGAAGTTGATGAGCCCAGGAAGTAGTCTTGGTGTTTTCCTTTACCTGGACCTTAATTTCCTCTGTGAGCCATATACGCTACCCTGTATGTTGTGGTTACAGCAATAACTCCTAGCCAAGGAAAACAATGAATGCTCTTTCCTGTTGAGACAGTGGGAGCCAGACTCTTTCCTTTAGTCCCTCTGGGAAGGCCTGATGTTCTACACGGCTGTGAAGGTTTCCTCAGCTTAAATCCCTCAGTGACGGTGTGGAGGGAGGTCTGTGCTGTCCTACCTAGGACAGGTAATGTGAGGAAAAATACATTTGGCTGCATTCAGCTCCTGAGATCTTGGAGTTTCAGTTGCTGCAGCCTCACCTGGTGCCTCAGCCCGATCTGTCACTTGGCAGATGATGAAGACAGGCCTGTCAATCCCTCACATTCTAGGAATCTGAATTTTTAGAAAATGTTGTGATTGAGAAGAATCCCATTCCGATCTCTGTGCCCTGCCGCAGCAGAGTCCTTCTTGGCAGAGAGGGAAGGTCTCTAAGCTTTCTCCTCTTTCCCAGCTCTGCACAGTGCTCGGCACCCAATAAAAACACAAAGGGACACTAAGCATCTTTATCTTTATATCACTTATTCCCCCACAAGTTGTGACAATGAGTCAATAACTGGAACTGAACTCAGTGCCCTTCACCTTGTTTTACATTTTCATTTTCTGTATCCATTGGCATTCCAAGGGAAAAAGATTTCATTGACTAAATCAGTTTTTAAGTAAAAACATTGACATTCATTTTATTTCTCTTATAAGTCATCAGTTAAGAGAAATCTATACAAATCACATGTTTCTATGAAGAAATAGAAAAGTGAAAGTAGTTTTCAATTCCACACAGAGAAGTTGCAAAACTCTTTGAACGTTTGCTGCGAACCCCCAGTGCCTCACTGAAACACAGCAGAGAAAAAGACACAACTAGAAAAATTTGAAAATAGACATTACTGCCCGTTTACTTGATTCTCTGAGCCTCAGTTTCCCAACATGTGAAATAAGATTAATTTTATAGTTGAAGAAACTGAGATCCAGGCTAGCAAGTTGCATAAGAGCTCCACCATCAGACTGGGCTCTTTCCCCAGGACTGTCACTTTACCAGCTGATGAGCTAGTTTCTTGTCTTTCTGTGCCTCAGTTTCCTCTTCTGTAAAATAAAGTTAATAGCACCTAACTCCTAGGGTTCCTGTGAGAATTAAATGAGTTACCACGTCAAGCATTACCTGATATGCAGCTATGATTATGTGTTCACCACCTCTACTTTGAGAGGTTTACTTAAAATACCAAATATCGTGTCTTCTTGCCACAGTATGTATTTAGGCCCAGTCTTCTCACTATTTTTATTTCAATAAACTCTTATGTTTTGCTCAACTGTAAATTTGATAAATTAATATAAATGCCTTATGAATTCTTCTCATGCATTTTTCAAAAATAAAAACTGAGAAAATTATCTGCTTAGAGGGCAGCCCAACTTGAAAGGACGTGGAAGGGAAGCCGTTCTTCTATAAAAGGAGATGTGCTGAGTAAACAGTCCCCACAGTGGTTCTGAGCGCGTTCCAGATGAGTAATGATTTATGAACGGGAAATCTGGGTCGGCTGCACTTCAGTCAGTGTGGGGAGATGGGAACCAGATGTTGGCCCTTTGTCTCCAGGGCCCACAGGGCAGGAGGCAGGAAGGAGCGAGTTGGGAGGGCAGAGAGGGTCTCTTGGACCAGGACACCATGGAGGAACACTGGTGGCACAGGGGACACACTTGGAGAAAGGAGGAGAGGAGAGAAAAGAGGCAGGAGAGAGGAGAGAGCCAGGCCAGCAGGCACTAATGGAAATAAAACACTCTCTAGAGTCAACTCGGAAAACATTTCTTTAGCCAGAAGACCTGGTATACGTTTTGTTTTCATCCATGTTCCCATGGAAACAGGCTGAAAAAGTTCAGACATTTTTGTTGACTTCAACTACTGAGAGTGCAGAGACCATGTGTGTGTGTGTGTGTGTGTGTGTGTAAATATACACAATGTGCTTCAAAATGTGTTTCGGTGAAATGCTTCTTTTCTTCCCATTAAATCTCTGCAAAACTCCAGTTTCCTAAAAGCTGAAGACAAAATTAACTTCTCATGTAATTCTAGCAAAAAGAAGCAAACGTAAGTGTGTCTTCTTCTGTATTATCAAGCTGCTTTATGCAAAGAAAATCAGAGCTCTAAAACGAGGGTCAGTAAACTATGGCCTGTGGGCAAATTTTGGTCCACAGACTGTATCAATATATTCCACAGGTTAGGAGTTTTTAAAAAACATTCTTAAAAGACATAAAATTAAAAAGAAGAATATGAAATGGTACGTGTAGCTCACAAAGCCCAAAATATTTACTATCTGGCCCTTTACAGAAAAGTTTACTAAGCCTCAACCCAAAGTGTGACATTGCAAGTAAGTTTAACATGTATAATAACAGGTCAGCTTGGTGTAACTTCTATATGTCAAACAATTCTTAGAAATATTTGTGCAGGCCCATAGAGTGCTGGTTGGTTTAAAAGTTCATCTGGCCACTTCATGCTAAGCCACAGTGCCTCATCCTCAGAAGCGGGAACAGCCGACAGGCAGCACTCACGGGCAGGGAGAGTACATGGTGTTCTGAGTCTCTGCAGAGCTGCGGCAGCTCCCAAGTTCAGAACTGGCACTCATCTCTAAAACCTCATAAAAAAAGCATGAGCAATGGGTTGTGAAAAGCTTCAGAAGAATGTATTCTGGGTCTTGGGAGAGACCCAAAGAATAAGGCACACAAAGACAGTTAACAGATTGTACCCTACCCTAGATAAAAGTTAACACTGATCACATAATGAGAATGATGTAAGAAAACACAATAACTAAGGTAACGGCAAATAAAATTTATTAGGTGTTTATAGTGTGCCAGGCATTGTGCTAAGCACTCTCCTTGAATTATCATATTTAATCCTCATAATACCTGAAAATGATGGAGCAGGCTCAGAGGTACAGTCACATTTCCAAAGTCAAATAGCCGTCAAAAGGCACAGCCTTGGTCTGAGAACAGATGCCCCACCGCTGCCTTGATAGCTACTCAGATGTCAGAAGGCATAACACAAAGTGTCCGGGTGTCTGCACAGCACAAACTGAATCAACAAGCATCTTTATTATCTACATTTTATCTCCCTTTACTTTTCATAACCCACAATAATAGAGATCTAAGCACTGAGGCTTACAACATTTCATTCCAGGTTTCATTTTCTACAGAATCTGAGCTGTGCCATCTCAAGCCAGGCTCAGCATCCTGGAAGACCTCTCTTTCTAGGATTCTCTGATTCTTGTTTTTTTCTCACTTTTTCCATAGTGTCCAGGTCAGCTGTCTGTACAATACATCTTGACTCCACTTGGAAATAAAATTTATTTATCAATACATGCATTGTCTTTTGTAACTGCTTCAGAATGATCCATGGTCCCTTATCAAAAAGCATGAAAATGTTCAAATGTGCCACTCAGCAGAGATACTACCTGGGAGGTTTAGACTGTGCTTGAGGAGAGGTAGGTGTGGTCCCTTGGCCATGGCCATGAGGATGCTGAACATACAGAGTTTTGTTCAGTTAGCTGGGATAGTTGGTTTTCTCTCTCTCTCAATCTTTCTCTCTCATAGCTTATGCAGTTAGTAACAATAAGTTTTCTGTAAATTCTTAACCTTTATTCTTTTGTTAGTGGTGGGTTTCAAGATTTTTTTCTTTACTTTTGTCTTTAAGAAGTTCAAATATAATATGTGAGGGGATAAGTTCATTCCCCTCAATATTTATCTGGTTTTGAGAGTCTCTGAGTTCCTTGGATCTGCGGTCTTATGTCTTTCATTGTTTTGATAAGTTCTTATTCATTACCTCTTTAAATATTTTATTGATTCTTTCTCTCTCTTCCCTTTTTGGAATACACTTGTGTTAGATATTTTGGTCTTGTTCCACAGATTTTGATTTCCCTGTGCTCTATTTTTTGCCACTCTTTTTTCTCTCTATGTTCTAGCCTGGTCATTTCTATTGACCTACTCTTATGTTCATGGATTTAGAAGTTGTGTTGAGTCTAGTAATAAGCCTGTTGATAGCTTCCTTCATACCTATTTTTATTTCCAGAATTTCCATTTGATTCTTTTTTAAATAGTTTTTATCTCTCTGTTGAAAATTTTCATCTACTCAACATGTATTGTCTATCTTTTTCACTAAAGTCTATTAATTATAGTTATTTTGTATTTTTCCTCTGATAGTTTTAACATTTGATTATCTTTAGGGTTTGTTCTATTTCTGCCTCTTGGAATTGGGGTATTTTTGTCTTGCTTCTTTTTTGTCTTGTAATTTTTGATCAAATTGCAGACATCTATATAGAGAACAAAAAAATCTGAGGACAGTAGTATTTCTTCCTGTAAATGAACACACCTTTTCTTCTGATAGACTATTAATGTTAGAGTCAAGTCAATCTTGTCAGGATTTGAATTACAGTTTAATTTTGTGTTCTTGAGGTTACCTTTAGTGTACCACCAGCTCCAAATTCCTCTCACATTGCCTTGTGGTAAGTAGAGTGTTTCTTAGTATTTCTTAGCCTTCTCTTTGAGATTGCTCCTTAGACAGGCTCTCTACTCATGGTCTTACCTCTCTCTAAAACTGAAACTGCTTCTTTCTCAATGCTTTCTAGCTTGGTGGAGCAGGGGGTGGGGGTTCTTGTTAGCCTGGTACAGCCTTATCTGAGGGAACCCTGTATGCTTGGATCTTGAAAGTGAATTGTTTTCATTGATCCTTCTCTTCCTACTCATGGCACCCAAATGATGTTGTATCCTGTTTTCCTTCAGTGGCAGGAGGCATCTGATGCCATTGGAATAGAATTCATCTTCCTTCATGGAGATATGAAATTTTCCTCTCATACTTCCCAGAGGTATGACAGGTCTTCATTTGTGCCTTGGGGGAGTGATAGGGCTTTCTGCCCCTCCCACAGTGGCTTGATAATTTTATTCCAAGTGCCAGACTTTCTTTTACTCCTGCACCATCCAGGGAGTGCTTTCTGACCTCCACCTGCACCGCCAGTCTACTAATGAGCACCAGTGGGAGTTCATGGGGAAGAGCTCCGAAGTGGGTGCCATCTCCTCTTGTGTGTGGGAATCCCAGGAATTCTGTATCACCATTCTAGTCAACACTAGGTTCTTAGAAAGTTATTACAACATTTAGCTGAATTCCTTCCACTTGTTTGTATGGTGTGTGGAATGTCTTCCTTCTGTGTTTACATCTTGTTTCTTTGGAGTGGGTGTGGAGCAATAGAACCTCTTGTTCACTGCTGGTGGGAATGCAAAATGGCATGACCACTTTGGAATAGAGTTTGTCAGTTTCTTACAAAACTAAAAATGCTTCTGCCATATGATTGTATAATAATATACAAAAGAGTACAAACTCTTACCCAAAAGAGTTACAAACTCATATCCACAGAAAAACCGCACATGGATGTTATAGATTTATTCATAATTGCCAAAACTTGGAAATGACAAAGATGTCCTTTTAAAATAAATTAATAAGTAAAGTGTGGTACACATAAAAATGGGATATTATTCAGTATTAAAAGGAAATGAGTTTTCAAGACATGGGAAGACATGGAAGAAACTTAAATGCGTATTACTTAGTGAAAAAATACAATCTAAAAAGGTGACACACTGTGTAATTCCAGACAGTTGACATTCTGGAAATGGCAAAATTGTGAGACAGTAGCAAAATCAATCATTGCCAAAGATTAGGAAAGAGGGAAGAAGGAACGGGTGGACTTTTAGGGCAGTGAGATGACTCTGTATGACACTATAATTTAGGTGGATATGTGCCCTTATACATCTGCCCAGCCACAGAATGTGCGACTCCAACAGTGAAGCCTAGTGCAAAGTCTGGACACTGGGTGATGATTACAGCTTCATCAGTCATAATAAATGGACCTCTGTGTGGTGTTCATAATGGGGGAGTCTCTGGGGTGGTGGATACATGAAAAATCTCTTTACCTTCTGCTCAGTTTTGCTGTGAATCTGATACAAAAAATAAAATCTATTTTAATGAAAAGGACTGGAATCAACCTAGAATATTTGTAGCAGAGAAGAGGGGGAGGGTGGAGAGGATGCAGGAGGCCAGATCTTCTACACCACACTGAGGCCTCTGTTCCAAGAGAATGGAACAGACACTACTGTAGGATTCCATGCAGGGAAGTGGCATGGACTGATTTTCACTTTAAAGGGAGCCTTGCATGTGTGATGGTAGAATGCACTGATAAGGGGACAGAGATAGTTGTGTGGAGTTGGGGAGGGAGAGGGAGAGTAACAGAGGCTTCCTGGCAGTGACAGTGATGGGTGTAGAAGAAGAGAGAGACTGTGGACATAGAAGACATTCTTAAGAGGGACGCCGTATTGGGTGTGGAGAGGAAAGTCACAGGTGTCCTCAGAGTTGAGCTTGAGCAAGGGCTGGATGATGGTCTTATACACCAACATGGAGAGTTGCAGGGTTTCTCCAGGGGGATGGGAGGTGAGCTCCTGTGCAGAACGCTGAGTCTGGGGTCCCAGGGAGGCATGCATAAGGGGCTGTCAGGAAGACAGTGAGGTTTGTGGCTCTGGAGGTACAGGCCAGTGTTTAGGACTTTATGACCCTTAGCCCACCAATAGTGCTTGAAGTCACAACAGAGGTGGGATTGAACAGGCAGAGAGTTTAGTGTGAAGAGAAGGGGATGGCATCCTTGGGGACTTTGGCATTCAAGGGTAGAATGTGGAGGTGGGTAGGAGACATGGGGCTGTCAGGAGGCAGGAAGGCAGTGTCAGGAGTGTGCATCCTGCATGCAGTGGTATCATGGGGCAGACTGGGCCCTGAATAACCTGGCTGAGGGGTGGGGAGATGAATCAGCTCTAAGGAAGTGGAGGGTTACCCCAGCGAAGCAGCATGACTAAGGCAAGGGCTGTGGCCTGTTTGTGGATGGAGACAGGAAGGAGAACTGATCTGTGTGGGCAACTGCAGGTCAGAATGATGGGGAAGCTAGGTACTGGATGAGGAAGGGCAGGAGTTAAGAAAATCAGGGGGTTCAGGCAGACTCTAAGGGTTCTTACCCCTTTTGGGGGAAGTGTGGATGCTTCTGAGACTTTCTGTGCTTTACCTGAGTGGGAATATAGCATGGTCCAGTTTCCATATCAAGAAACTCCTATAGTGATCTGTGGGTATTAGTAGGGAGGGGGCAAGGGAAGGGGGAGAAGGAGGCTTGGTGGGGATCCGGGAAAGAAGAGTGAGGGTCAGGATCTGGGTGAGGCTGGGGGTGCTGAGAGTGCTGTTTTAAGAAACAGCACAGCAGGGACTACAGTTAGTGGCTAGTGCCTTAGAAGTTTAAAATTTCCATCATGAAAGCATTATTCTTAAGGGAAATAGATTATTAAAACTCACTGGTGACAGTGTAGACCCCAGATACAGCTCATTTCTGTATAGACACTGAGTCACAGGCATTGTCCCAAGTTGGTGCCTCTGTAGCTCTTTCTGGAAACCATCATGTGTCTATGCCATCTCATGCATTTCACATACAGGGCATGCTCAAGATTATTAAATGCTTCTCCTCAGCCATTGAGCACATACCACATTATCTGTCCCAATTCCATGATAAGCAGGTCATCACCTAACACAAACACTTCGATGATGAACAAATTTTCTAAAAATTTTTGTCTTCCAGAGTTGGAAGCGCCAATTGGAATCACAAGCTGTCAACAGTTCTTGACAGATCATCTTAATACAGCCCAATTCTGCCTCAAAAATGTAAAGACCTAGCTTGATGCCACCAGAAGTACACCATGTGGCTGCTGTGTAGTAGGATTCACTAAGGTGGTGCAGAAAACCCATGACCACCTGCCTACATTTGCTGCAAGGAATTCTGTGAAACTTGCTGATGTAAAAACAAATACTACTGAATTGTTTGCAACCCTTAACATCATCACTGTTAGGTTGAGTAAAAAGATGATGATTTCAGGGTGGTGGGACATGGGTGGCGGGGACGAAGTTGGACAGAAAGAGTCTCTTCTCTGAGGCTTCCGTTTAGGGCAGATGCACCCAGAGGCTTTGGGGCTGCTGCTAAAAACTTGGAGACAGTCATCAGAGGCTCTGCCACTCACTGCAGCTGTGCTCCAGGGTGGACAGACTTGATCCCATTGTTACACAACTGGGTCCCAGCTGTGGGGGGAGGGTGGAGCTTCCTCCCTGAATAACCTTAGCATCTGTCAGCAGGTGGCTCCTCTCACCCCTCAGTCTTAGTATTTCTGCTGCACCATTTAGATGCTTATGTTAAGGAAGACATTAACTGGCTTCTTCCCTTTCCTTTCCCCTTCCTTCCTTCTCCCCTTCTCTCATCCTTTCCTCCCTCCCTCCTTCCCTTCCTCCCTCCTTTCTTTTCTTCCTTCCAAAAATATCTGAGCATCCTGTTATGTACCAACTTCTGGAGATACACCAGTTAACAAACACATAAGCATACCTGTCCTTATGGAATTTGCATTCTAGTGTGGGAGGAAACTTAATGTGACCATCAGATGAATTGAATTTAGGTGCCCTTTGACTTGCGGTGAAGCCTGAAGATGACATGCATTTGAATCTTCACTCTGGTCACATTCTTAAGTTATTTTACGTTTACAACGTGCCTAGGAGGATTAAGTTCTTTTCACAAAGTGCAGTGTTCCACGGGTTAACGTATGAATTCCACAGAGACATAAGAAACCTGCAGATCTAGCAAGCCGTGTGGCATTTGAATGGTTGCTGGGTCTCTAAATCCTACAATCCAATATTCTGTGTGTGGGCTCCTTTGTCTCTGAGATGAGATGTGATTTCCAAATTGAGGTCAAAGAACTTTGAAATGCATTTCCAGGGATGGTGCCCAAACCAGCCTGTCTTTAAGAAATTCCACCATGGTGGAGAAGCTGTCTTTCCACCTGTCTGTGGTCACTGGGTCTCCAGTTCTACTCAATCTGCTCTCCTGTGGAATGCGCCAAGGCCACTGCCAAAACCTTACCATTTCCATTATTGCTCATGTTCTCAAGGGATCAGATCATTTTGGAAGCAGAATGACATTGTATTTTACACTGAATCATTATTAGTAAAAGGAAATTTAAGTAACTAAGAAGCTAGGGCAGGACTACTTCTGTGCACACGTTAGAAGATGACCTTTTTGTTCATTTCCAGTTGCTCCAAAGTAACAATAATTTCATTATGCTGTTCACTGTATGATATCAGAAGCTGAAGATAATTTCCTTTATCCTGTAGAATTTGCTTGCCTCCCTGTCCTGGACTTTCCTGGACTCCATCATTAACCTGACCCTTCTCCTGCCTGACCTCTTGTCTGCCCACTGTTCCCAGCACCACCCCAAGTTGTGCAGAAAGCCAGTGAGACCTCTAGGTTCTGCCACCAGGGTGCCAGGTGGTTGGGTTTGCTGCTTTACAAATGTTCTTTGCTCACTTTATGTTTAATTTTACACAGACAGGGCCATGCCCACTCTCTGACTTGGATTTGAAAATAACTATTGTTCAAAGATGGTAAATCTCCAGGTTATTTCAACCAATTTGAATATCTGTTTTATTAACTATTCTTTATTTTAGAAGAAAAATAAATAAAACAAGATTATCATTAAGGCATTACTCATGTGACAGATTCATCTTGTACCTCCTGGAACAGAATATTGCCTTGGGCACTACAAATTCCGTTGAGAAGATGTGGCTCCTGCCTTCAGGGATCCTGCCTCATAGGAGCGAAATTGATTAGAAATAGAACAAAATCACTTCTGGGGCCAATATCCTATCAGAGTTACCTCCATCTGTTCATGCCTGATCCTGGGAACCAAAGGGCCTGAGAGATGCTCCCTAGATGGTGTCACCAAAGAAGGAAAGTGGACAAACATTTTAGAAACATTTTTTAACAAAGGTTGAAACAAATTCAATTAACCAGAAACCCATTCCCCACTTAATCCAGTTAATTGAGATGTTACGTGGCCCATCAGAAGGCACAGAACCTGTCTTCTGGAGAACTTCCGAGTTTGCCAGGACTCTAGCTGTGCACTTCCCATCTGCCTTCTGATTACCTGGTGAGGTTGGCAGTGCAGGAATTGCTGGTCTTACTTTTCTGTCAAGTGGAAACGTGGCTTGGAGTGTTTGCTGTGCACAGAGTTCTGCCCTATCTGCTCTGGGGGTTTAAAAATAAAACCGAGATGAAAATGATTGAAAGAGTGACCTAGATACATTGTTAAAATGAAGAAATCTCAGGAAATTCAAGTGCACAGGATGTGGCTTGTCCAGTGGGAGTTCCTCCAGGCCGGGGCATGTCAGAACAACCTCATCCAGCCCCTGGGGGTCAGCTGGCCTGCAGGGCTGACTGTTAATTCCAAGCCGCTGGTGTGGAGACAGGGAAGACAGAAGCTCCTGCACGATGCAGATGGTGGCGGCTCTCAGGGTTCGCAGTAGGTGCTATTGGAGATTCTTCCTTCCAGGTGAATCATGATGTTCTACACAGCGGGTTGTAGGGAGTGGTCTCTGAGCTCTTCATTTCCTGGATCTCCCTGACTTGACTCCTGTCAGCTCCCACACATACGTTACTAGTCAAGTTCCCTCTCAGTCCAAATATGTACAAAAAAAAATTTTTTTTAAACTCCAGGGCAGTAATTTATACCCATCCCTTTTAAATTCTTTCTAGTTGGTTTTGGCTCAGCCTCGCAGTTCCCTGCTCTGTAAAATGCGTGGGTGAGAGCAGAGCACAGTGGCCCTCATGACTCAGCCTCCTTCAGCCGCGTGGCTGGGATCCTGCCACGTCACGGGCTGCCGTGCACAAGGCCACGTGAGATGCAGATGTGACTCTGTGGACAGCTCCTGTTGAATGCCAGTGAGTGAGGATGGCAGAAATTGCAGGGACAAGAATCACTTCTTATTTTCTCTTCAACATATTATGGGTTTCTGTCTCAGAACAAATAAATGTGTGGACAACCAGCCCCTAGTGGATATTTAAAACAAGGGCTTTCCTTGAGTGTCCCCTGCCCCAACAACCCAAAGACATTTGTGCCCTTTGGCAGTGGTGTCCCTGAAGCCATCCAATGTAGATCCTTCCACCTACTTTCTCAGTTCCCTCTGTCTCCTAGGAGCCCTGAACTTACAAACTGCCCTCTCCTGTATCACAGCATCTTTCTTCCTCATCGTGCCCATCAGCCCAGACACCCTAATAACCCCTCTCCCACAATGCCTAAGCAAACACAAAGGGCAACACCTCGGGCAAATTCCTCTAACCCCATGGACTTCTCCAGCTACATCTCACTTCTCAGCTCTGTGTTGTGGGCCAGCCCTTCTTTACCCAGCTATCATCAGGCTTCTGTCCCTACTTAAATGGTTTTTCCCCAGGTGTTCAGTACCCTCCACATCACCCAGTACCAAGGCTATGACTATAGAGTGCCAGTGGCTGTCACTGCCCGTGACTTCCCAGCGTCCATGGCCCCAGAGCCTTCCATCTCAGGTGCACCAAAGTTCCACCAATCTGGCTGTGTCTGCATCCTCCCTGCCAGCCTGGTGCCCCCACTCGGATGGATCATCTACACTATTGCAGTGGTTCAAGGGCACCTGAGGGTGATGGTGGAGCCCTCACTTCAAGAGGTGGTCAGAGTTAAAATGAGAAGCCTCCCTAGTTCCAGTGTAAAGTAAAAATCTCCCAGCAAGAGGTTACAGATGTATTATAATATGTGCTGTGAGGAAAGGCCCCTGGACAGAGAGATACACTACAAAGCAATTCTGAAATGAAGTCACTAGGTTATATGCAAAGTGACAGTGCAGTGTTGCTTTAAAGAAAGAGGTATTTCTCTTTCTTTGAAACCATTAGCTTGAAGGTGGGTCATAAAGTGACTCACTGGTCAGCATCTCGGCAGTGGCCCTGGCACTATGCTCCTGGGCAAGGAGAGACACCGGCCTCGTTTGCCTCCTTTGGAAACTAACTGTAATGTAACTAAAGCTAAGCCAGGCAGCCTGTTAGCAATTACAATGCTGCTCTCCAAGATTAATCCCTATTAAGGGATTTTAAAAATCAGATCATCACTCAGAAAGCTTGGTAGTCAAATAAGAGCTGTCAGAACACAGCAGAAAAATCAGAAATCTAGGGTGAGGCTGTGTAATTGAGTTCACTGCACAGGCTGGGAAACATGAGTCCATGTCAACAGATATGATGAATTTGTTAAATTTGTGTCAATATCACCTTTAACAATGAAAATCTTCTGCTTCTTGCTAAAAATATAGGGGATACTCTAGGTCCTATCAAGGAGTGTGACTGATAGAGGAGAGAAATCTATAGCACCAATAAGCTATGAAAATGACCAGTATGAGTAACGAGCCACCGATAACTTGACTGCAGAAGGATGGGATAGTTTTCCTTTTGCTTGTGCATTTAGTAGTAGTTAGAAAAAATGAAGTGCTCTAAATGTATATTTTCAAACCTAATCTATGGGATTTTTGTGAAATTTTTATGTTCTAATGTAAGCTTCTGATAAACAATAGGCAATTATTCTAAGCATTCAGCTTAATTTAGTACAAGGCTTTATAACTATAAAGTAGTCACCCTATCTGAACAATTTAAAAATGATTTAATTTTGCATTGTGACTTAGAAAGCATGCTTGCATGCAGGGCTGTCTTCTAAACAAAGCTCCCTCCTTCCTTTCTGTTGTCTGTGAGTCCCAAGCCATTGATAAAGGTGATTGCCATTACCCCTGTGGGCGAGAGGAGGTTGAGCTTGTGTTTTTATGTTCCAGGTCACAACTGTGTTCACAGCTATTAAATTCCTAAGTGGACAGTATGTAAGGATAGGCATATTTCTACATATTGAATAGAATCCAACATTCTCTGTGAAAATAGAAAGCATGGTAGATAATTAGGAGAACTAAATAGATAGATGGATGGGTGGGTGGATGGATGAACAGGGAGATGGATGAATGGGTAGATAGACGATAGATACATAGATGGATGATGGATGGATTTTAAGCAAGATAGAGAGTTTATAGACAGAAAACCTAGGGGCATGAGTAGGAGGAAATCAGATTTGCCTGCACTTCTGTGACAGTGACTTTTTTGTTTATTTTCTCTGAGGGGCCCTTCTGATTCACACACCTGATTAAGTCCCCTCTTCTGCAGCTGGAAGCACATTTAATCTCATCTCTGGCAAGTGGAAGATCCTCACAGGCTGCATTTTGGGTGCTGAGTTCCCTCCTGGATCACTTCATTTTATTACTTTTTAGCTCTTATATTCAATTTTTAACTTTATTTACCCTGATGTATATATGTGTACATTGTAATTTTAAAAAGGGAAAGGTGTTGGGAGCAGAGGGCAGTGGCAGAAGGGTAGAAACCCCCGGGAGGTAATTGCCAGCTGGATGCAGGGCTTCCCTTGGTCCCCATCCTCCCTTCTTGAGGTCTGCGTTTGCAATAAAGGAAATTCAGCAGGGAGGATGGGGAACTCCTGAGGTCGCACAGTCTAGCAAATGGCTGAGTCTGGACTGTACCCAGGCCTGGCAGAATTAGCTCAGGCCAGTCTTAGTTGTGGTTGCTGCACCCTAGTTGGTCCCCAGACACTGGGGTCTGCTTGGGACCCTGCAACTGCCACATCTCAGTCTCACTTCTCACCACCACTTTTGTCCACTTGGTCTGGGGTGAGACCTATCACACCTGCTGGCTTTTCTGGACCTCCTTACCTTTGCTTGAGTCCTCTCTGCAAACTGTCTTCCCTTGACACACTTTATTGTCCTTCCAACTCAGCTCAGAATTAGCTTCTCTGAGAAGGCTTCCCACGCTTGTGGGTTTTCTAGTCTTTGCTGAGTGACTGGACGGGGGGTTAAAAGTGCTATGCAGGAGGCTGTGTGTGGAGCAGCCTGTCCTAGGCTGCCTTCAACCTTCCCTAAAGCCCCAAGATGCAAATTCTCAGGGTCAATTCACTGAAAAAAAATCTTAATCGAACATGAAAATTTATGGTGACATAAGAAGATACAAAGATAGCTACTTTACAGGTGGGCTATGGGTATGAGCAGAGCTCCAGGAGTAGCCCAGGGTCAACTGTGAGTCAGGGCGAGTTGATACCCGTGCCTGGGCATGTGTGTCCTCATCCTCAGGGCAGATGAGGCCCTGAAATTCTCTGAGGGATACAGAAGGAAGGGTCTTCTGGGGGTGAGAGCCGTGCGACCAGGACAGGGCCTCGTCCCCCAGACTCTGCCTGGAGGTGGTAGAACAGACAGAGCCAGGCTGCTTCCTTCCCACACTTGGCAGTCACACACCCAGCATGGAAAAAGAATTCAAACTTCAATTTAGAGTTTTGTGACCAGGCTTTTAGCAGTTAAATGGCAATGGAAAAGTCACAGGGAACTTAACCCCCTCTGGCTCTGTCAGAGGGAGAAATACTGATGTTTCCTGGGTCCTTTCGAACATCACCCCACACTGCATTTTCCCAGCAGCTTCACCTCCATCTTCATTAACTGGGATTTCTTTCTATATAGTTTGTGACTATTTATCAGCCAAGTGAGTAAATACTACAGATCAAAACAATGAGGTAGTGATGACATCCAACTACCAGATGCTTATTCTCTTTGTGTGCAGCCAACAGTGTGCACGGGGCAGGCAGTAGTCTGTTCAGAAAACCATCTCTATTGTTAATTGAAGGATGAGGAGAAGCAGAGAGAAGAGCACAGTGTGGGGCAGGACGGGCCTGGGATGCCCTTAGTTGTTGTTGCTGGGAAGGTGGACAGGTGGCAGAACCTCTCCAGGCATCTAATTATGTCTGGCATGCCAATGGTACACATTTTCAGAAGGCTTATGTGAGCTCTAACATAAGAGAGAATGCATGCAGAGTGTCGGCAGGTGGGTCTCAGTACCTGGTGACTGCGTCATTCTTTTTAACTAGTGCTGGGGTTGGTGTGTACAGGCCGTGGGCTCAGCGTGGTCAAGGCCTTAGCTCCTTTATTCGCTTCAGCACTTTGTGGAGCAGAGTCCAATCAAAATCTGCTTTGACAGAGGAAAAGCAAGTGCTTTTCCCAAGAGCCCTCACCACCAGTGAGGGGCTGGCTGGGATTTGAACCCAGACTGTGAGCTCTTTGCTTCTTCAGAAACGCGTGCAAACAGGGAGTGGTGAGTGTGAGACTTGGTGGGCACTACCTGTCTGTTGAGTTCAAGAGAGAGACAGAAGCCAGTGTGAGGGAAGGCAGGCAGGCTGAGCCTCAGGCCCCTGGGGAAGGAGTCTGGGGGGAGTAGAGGAGAGTGACGTGGGGTTCAGGAAGGTGAGGAGAAGTAGGGGCCTCCACAGAGCCCCCCCCAAGACCGTGCTGAAGGACTTTCTGGGAGCCAACTGCACTCCGGGAAGAGGCCTCACAAATTCCTGAACACCAGAACCAGCTGCCCAGCCAAAGCCGGATCCAGGGTGTCAGATTTGAAACTATGTCAAGAGTTCTTGATATATTAGAGATGAGGTCTGGAAACTTCCAGAAGAGGCAAATGCCTTATCCGACGTGACAGCTTCTGAATTATTTTCTTTGGCTTCAGTGACTTTGCAGTTGATCCAAACTCACCATCATTCATTCCTAACTACAAAAAGGGCACCAAGTGTAGAAATGACGTTGAACCCTCTGGACAGCCAGAGGGCTCTGTGGAAAAGCTCTTTCCCTGGAAATAGGCTCCGTACCACGCAGACGGCATGAAGTCACTTGGGACAGAAATAGAATCGATTTCACCTTACTTGTTCCAGAACATAGTGACTTTTAGGCATTTCTGTCAGTTGTTGAAAGAATAAAAATGATTCTCCTTTTATGTATGAGGACAGAAAGGTACAAAGTCCTTGCTGTGCTCATGTTCCTTGGGGATCTTCCTGGAGGAAGTCACTAATCCTCCGAGTGCAGACGTGGTGTCATGGTGGAAGAGTAAAGGAAAGTGAGATTCACGACTTGCAGGCTGGAATACGATACGTGTGGTGAAAAGAAATCTTAAACATATGAGACATGCACTTTGTTTTGTATGATTGTAGACATGTTGCCTATATTCTTTCCCAGGAATATTTCGGTTTTTAAAATAAAGAATTAGAGGGGGAAAATACCATGTTTAACACTATTTGTTTATTTACAGACCATAAACACCATCTGTTTCAGTCGGCTTCCCAGGCAGAGTGCAGTGGCATCATCACAGCTCACAGCAAGCTCAAATTCCTGGATTCAAAGGATCCTCCTGCCCCAGCCTCCCACGGAGCTGGGACTGCTGGCATGTGCCACCAGGCCTGGCTAAGTTTCATAATTTCTTTTGTAAAGATAGAATCTCCTTATGTTTCCCAGGCTGGTCTCAAACTCCTAGGCTCAAACCTTCCTCTCGCCTTAACCTTCCAAACTGTTGTGGTTACAGGCATGAGCCACCATGCCCTGCTGTATTTATTATAAAAGTAATAAATATTCTTTGAGGAATACTGGAAAACTAGAGAACTGCGTAAAAGAAGAATTCAAAACCCACCGAAGTTGTGCAGCGTATTGCTGACACTGGGTGCTCTTTTATATCATTCCTTCTCTCAACAAAACCGCTGGGATAATGTCTCTGCTTTTCTTCTCCTAAGGATGTATTGTGAATATCAGTATTACCTCTACTTTTCCTGTTTTTAAAGAAGATTTTAATAGCTCCATAACTCTTAAATAAAATGAAGATACTGTCGTATTACAATAGTTTATAAACTGCGTGCGATTTTCCATATAACATGGGCCTACACGTTTCCCCAAGTCTTTAAACTGGCGATAGCCCATCACTAACCATAAATGTCATTATCATTTGGTGTGAAGTCCTCCAGTGTCTATCTGTGTGTGGTTGTACTAGTTGACCTTGAGGTTTGGTGGGGGACAACTTTCCAGGCAGTTGAAACCTTAAGCATAACTTCTGACACCCAAAACCTAACTATTAATAGTCTACTGTTGACCAGAAGCCTTACCAATAGCAAACAGTCAACTAGCACTTACATTGTGTGCTATATGTCTTATTACTGTATTCCTGTGACAAAGTAAGCTAGAGAAAAGGACATGTTATTAAGAAAATGGTAAGGATGAGAAAATACATTCACTGTTCATTAAGTGGGCATGGACCGTCGTAAAGGTCTCCATCCTCCCTGTCTTCACGCTGAGTGGGCTGAGGATGGAGGGGAGGGCTTGTGCTTCTGTGTCAGGGGAGGCAGAGGCAGAGAACATCACAGATAAGGGGACCTGCACAGTTCAGAGTGTGCTGTTCAGCGGCTGACTGTGCGTGGGAGTGTGCTGTGTCTCAGCATCAGATGGGAAGCTGCCTTTCCTAAGCTGACAGCCAGCAGCACTGCTCACGTCCCAGCTCCACAGAATCCCACTTCTAGGCCCTTCCCTGGCTTGTTTACTGGTCATGTAGCGGACTTGCAGGTATTCACTGTCATACAGCAAGATGGCAAACAGCTTCATCCATGCGACTGCCTCTCAGAAGACTTTTGTCTGGGCCAAGGGGTATGTGACCAGATGTTCTCTACAGGGCTTACACTAAGTTGGCTTTTCCTAACTGAAGAGTAGGTTGAATCTACTTCTCTAAATCTTTGCCAACACGTAGTTTCATTAACTTATTTTTTTCGCTTTTCACCTAATATTTTGGAAATGATAATCTTATTTATTTATTTTTAATTTCAGATTAATATGAGGGTGCAAAAGTTTAGGCTAATTGTTTTCATTTCTAAAGTAAAGTTCAAGTTGTGGTTGAGCCCTTCACCCCGGGGCTGTGCTGAACACCCCCACACTGTGCACATTGGGTGGGATCCTGCCATTCCCCCTCCCTCCTCCCTTTCCCCACCCCCTCCCCTCCCCCGCACTAGAATATACTTGTGTTTTTCTCTCATGCAGGTTTGTAGTTTTTTATATCTTGGTTTCAAATTAGTGTTGAGTACATTGGATACTTGTTTGTCCATCTTGTGATACTTTGCTAAGAAGAATGTGTTTCAACTCCATCCAGGTAAACACAAAAGATGTAAAGTCTCCATCTTTTCTTATGGCTGAATAAGTCTGCTATGATCTACACATACCTCGGTTTGTTAATCCGTTCATGGGTGGATGGGCATTCACAGGCCAGCCTCCCAGCACAAATCTTAATTATTTTAACTATCAATCATTTGATGAGTACAATTTTCATGTATTCATTGGTCCTTTGTACATAACCTTTGTAATTCTTCAATCAAATGGTTTGCCTATTTTCAATTTTCAAAAGATACATTTATCTTTTTCTTAATAATTTACAAATGTTTTAGATACATTAAGAATATCTTTTTCTTAATGATTACATGTTTTAATCTAAAACAAATCAAAAGTTTTAGATACATTAAGAATATCTTTTTCTTAATAATTTATAACTGTTTAGATACATTAAGAATATCTTTTTCTTAATCATTTACAAATGTTTTAGATACGTTAAGAATATCAAGCTTTTGCCATTTATTTTGGGGCAATTTCTTCCCACTTAGTCATTTATCTTTAAACTTGATTATGGTGTTTCTAGACATGCAAAACAATATTACTTTATGTAGCAAAATCATTTGCTTTATGGTTTTTGCTTTATAAATTCAACTGATTATTCTGTAGCAAGTTGTTTTTGTTTTAATATCTTTAATTAGTTAACAGATTTTATATAATTTATTTTATGTTAGAGAAACAGAGACCTGATTTGTAGGTGTAGTGTGAAATCAGAATCTTTTCTGGCAAAGAGTCTGTTTTTCTGGGAGCATCCTTCACCTGTTCATCTTAAGTAGCCAGAATTGCTGAACCGGTGTGAATGTGGAAGCACTAAAGACACACTTTCTGGTTTCTTGGGGCCTGGCATGTACCTCTTCTAGGGGAGCAGAGAGGAGGTGAGGGAAGAGTAGGGGACCAGGGCCAGGTCTGGAGCAAATCCCAGTTTTCCTTTGCCCCCGTGTGGTTTTGCTCAGTTGTCTGTCTCCTCTCATGCCCAGTCTTCTCTCTATACCAGGACACAAAGTTCTCTCTCTTCTTTCTGGCTTGAAAAACGCAGGGCACCAGCCCTGAGAGGCCCTGTGGGTGGGATGGGTGGAGCCCAGGAGTGAGGGCGGAGGCCCCAGGGAGCTGAAGGAGGGATCATCAACCTGTGAGTCACTGAGGTGGCTGATGCTCAAACCAGTAGCCACAAAAACTGGTGTGTAAGTCTTCTGGGAGGACACACTGATGGAGCAGCCCTGGTGACTCACCATGTGCCACTTGGACCCACTTGATCACCTGTGTCATTCCAAGAACCATTCTTCTAGGAAAGGGTCTCAGACATGGGAGTCTTTGGTCACATTCTGCCCCAAGAATTTTTATTTATTCTGCAGATTATAAAGTTGGTCCACACAGTTAGGGTATTTTTGGTTTAGTTTATCATTCAATTATTTGAAAGTTTTAAAAACTACAAAAAAATTGATTTTGTGCTTCTATTTAAAATTAGCAAAGTTCTGCAGACAGAGAGCTGCATGCTAGCACTGCCACAATTATTGATTAGTGAGAAATGAGGTATCTGTTCACTGAGTCACCGCCACCCTCCACTGCTCCCCAGCACCTGGCATCTGGTAGCCATTGAATATGGTGTGTGCTGTTTCTTTTGTAGTAAAAAGGGGAAGGAAAAATGTATTATACTTTCTTTTGCCCTATAAAAATACAAACATAAAATAACAAGATTTTACATTCCGAGAAGAAAAATAAGAGCAAACAACTGATATATACAGGTGAAAAGGAATTCTGTTTACTTTGCAAGCAAAGTGCATCTGTGCAGAAAGAATTCAGATATTGTTCTAAAAATAATAGCAATACGATCTATGATCAATATAAGGAAGAGATGCATGCTGGGAAATTTAACAGCTATGAAGAAGAGCAGTTTCCATAGTAACTGACGTGGCTAAGAAATGCGCCTCAGATGTTAGTGAAAAACAATTGCTTAGATGAGATGGTAAGTTCATGAAATAGTGTCCCCTAAGTGCAGTAGAAATTATGTGCTCTGAATAGAGGGAAATATCTGGAAATGTAAATCTAACTAGAAACCCTGCTGCCTAATTTGAAGAAATAACTAGAAATGCAAAGGACAGGTTGTTAAAAAAAGTTAATCATTGCAGTGTTATTGTTTTGTAATGGATCAGAGGCCATACAAATAATGCTTCTCCCCAAAGGCCATATTTATTCCAGGTTGTCGGCAAGGATTTTTGTGAATACTTTTGAATCTGTTGTGCAAGAGAGCCTGGGTATTTAAGAAGTGACTTAGTTTGAAATACTGAGAAAAGTCTTAAAGTTTAATACAGACTAATCAAAATTAACTTTATGACCACAAGTCAGGCTTCTCCGATGGTTGCTTCACAGAGTTCAATCCCAAATGGCAGTGCATCGTCTGACAGAGGACCTGGATGTCCATTGCAGCATTCCCTAGGATTTCCTTACGCTTAAAAAAAAAAAAAAAAAGTCCTGGATGTGTAATGAACTCAGTGCAACTCACACCTTCCTGTGCTGAGCCCTCTGGAGCCTCAGCACCAGGACTGTGGAATTGGATGTGCAGTGTCACTGCTGGCTGTGCTGCAGGACGGTGGGGTACTTGGCCTTGACATGCTGGAAAAAAAGATGTTTTAAACTTAAAAGGTAACACCTACAAGGAAAAATACTGTGTTTCCCCGAAAATAAGACCTAACCCCAAAATAAGCCCTAGCAGGATTTCTATGCATTTGTTAAATATAAGCCCTACACTGATAATAATACCTAGTGATGGGCATGCACACTATGCATGCACACCATGCATTTCGGCACGGAGAGGAAGACATCCCCTGAAAATGAGCCCTAGTGTGTCTTCTTGAGAAAAAATAAATATAAGACAGTGTCTTATTTTTAGGGAAACATGGTATCTATCTTCAATGGGTAAGTTAGAATCAAAACTCAACTTTTTTCTAAATTCAACACTCCATCTCACACTTGGAGATGGTTTTCTGTGATGGGGTGTTACCATGTTGTGATTCAGGTCAGGTCCTGCAAAATTGTCTCTGGAAAACTCACTCAGAATGATATGGCCCATTTTCCTTTGCTTTGCCGGAATGATGGCTTCCAAATTGCAGCATTAAAAGCTGAAATTCAAAACAGGCTTTCTGATTTCGAGCTTTATGAAAATGATCTGACATTGTTCAGTCTGCCTTTCTCATTGACATGGCAGTGGGAATGAACAGCTATCAAGAGAAGCTGTTGAACTGGGATTTCATTTAGCATCAAAAACTAAAGGGTCCCCAGGCGGTGCCTGTGGCTCAAAGGATCAAAGGAGTAGGGCGCTGGCCCCATATACTGGGGGTGGCAGGTTCAAACCCGGTCCTGGCCAAAAACTGCAAAAAACCAAACCACACCAAACAAAACACTAAAGGGTCCCTTAGGGTCCTAAAGGGTGGCTTTGTAATATCAGAATTCTACCATTGTGCCAGGATTGGCAGCAACCATTCTACAGAGGTTACACGACACTCAGAAATGCTAAACACAAGGCCTGCTGTTGACATCTGAGTGCAATGGATGCCCCATTCCCCTAATGTTGACATCCTATGTTAGGATGGCACGTTTGCTACCATCAAGAACTAATAATCAGTAGCAACTAAAGACGCTGCTTTATCTGGAGTCCCTCAGGCTTTGTGCTGCCTTTCTTCTGTCCCAGGGTCTGTTTGGGGTCCTCTTGGCTGTGGCAGGTTCTCACACTTCCCCTGTTTCCTCTGGATTCCTTTTGATGGCCTTGTCAGTTTTGAGGCGTGTCAGTCAGGTACTTTGTAGAACGTCCCTCAGTTGAGGATTGCCTGGGGTTTTTCTCTGGATTAGACTGGGGCTAAGCGTTTGGGGGAGGAAGCCCACGGAGGTAAAGTGCCGTTCTTGTCCATCACGTTGAAGGTTCACAATGTCAACATGACTTATCACTGTTGACCTTGATCACCTGGCCAAGGTCAGGAAAAGTTCCTTTTTGCCCCTGAACACACTGTACTCTGTAGAAGGAAGTCACTCTGCCCAGCCCACACTTTAGAGGAGGATGTATCTACTTAAATTATTTGGAACCCTTCTGTATGGAAGATTTCTCTCTATTCTCCTTCACTTATTTATTCATTCAATAATGTATCTGTATTGTGTGGACTCACATGTACTCTATGCTTTGGGTTGTAAACCCGTGTTACTTGGTTCACGATTTTCAGCGTTGGCAGTGGGCAGTTGGGCGTTCTTACAGTTGCCTTCTGTGTCTTCGTGACACAAACCCACTGTTCATTTGTTTTTCCACTTTGAATTTTTTTGAGTACTTTCTTGTTTTCTGGCTACTGCAATACCCTCCAGGCTCATTTTGTATATTTTCTGCCCCAGACTTGGAATCAGCCCTTTCTCTAGTGGGTCCTATTTTCTTATATTGGAAAATGGTATTAGAAACCAAGATCTGGAAACCTGAGTTAAATTATGATTATAATTGTATGTAATTGTGATTTTGAACTTCTGTCCAATGAGCTTTACCAGGTGTTGTAATTAGACATATTGGGTCTTTTCCATTTTCCACTATGATGAGTTATGACCAGTGAATCATATCAGCAGGTTTAATGCAGGAATTTTAGGAAAATCTGTTTCAGTCCTTTATTTCACAAAAGTAACCTCTAAAAGAAGTTGGTCACTTTCATTTATAGAAACGAGCGTGTGAAGTGGGTATGGGAGCCTGGTGGCCGTGAGAGGGTCCCTGGGATCTTCCATCTCTCTCCACCCGCCCACTGAGGGCAGGAGGGAGCTCGTGGGCAGGCTGTCAGCCACGCTCTGCTCGGCAGCTCCCACAGGCACTCCCACCTTTGTTCTTTCTCTCCTAAATGCCACATATTTTCCATCTTTGCCCATTTGGGAGCAAGGAAATCATTAGTTACCCCTGAGGTCCCTGGGATCCTTCCACAGAGTAGGAGTGGAGACCCAGTTTATTCTGCACAGTGCACAGTGTTCCGTTTATTGCTGCAGGACCATCTAAGGGTGGGCGACGCACTAGCTGCTCAGCAGTGAGGTCTGGGGACATGCTGGGCTTCATTCTCCTGCCACAACTTCCGACCCTCTTCTCTCATTGCTGCCAGGTCTCTCCAGCCACGGCCTTTGAATGACCTGTTGGATCCTTCCTCTTTTTTCTTGTTCCTAAATCCACAGGGCACAAAACCATAAATTCTGTGGGAGGAAATATGGGAGGACAAGGCCAAGGGAATTGAGGCAGGAGAAGGCACCCTTATGAAGTATTTATATAAATTGGATTTTTATGAAATGTTTTTGTGGATAGACTCAGTTAGGAGACTGTGGATTATGAGAACTAGGATAAAGGAGAGATAGAGGACATGGCTACTGAAGAGGGTATGTTTGCAGGGA
>NW_003852528.1:1864625-1865121 GCF_000181295.1 Otolemur garnettii | reverse complement strand
TTAGCCTGTCTGCCCACAGGGACCCGGAGACTTAATTGCCTCCTGTGGAAACTGTGTGCGTGGTCAAACCCGCTGTCTGCTCTCCCATCCTGCTTCTAAGTCCTGTTCTTTGTTCCATTAACCGTGTTCCAGTTCCTTAGTTTATAAACAGCTGAGGGTGGAGTAAAGTAGTTACAGTTAGACAGTAGCTTAGATGAAATTGTCAGTACCAGAGAAGCATTGTGCTGTCTGTGTCTTCTTTTACTACTATTCTTTTGCTAATTTGAAGATAATGTAAGATGTGTAGGTAATAAATAGCGAGTTAACCTGGAACACAAGGCCTTGCTGTTCCTCCAGTTGGGGGGGGTGATGGTCGCCTGGGCCGACTCTTTTTAAATCCTGTCTAGTCTCTTGTTTTTATTTCTTTCATTCTTTTGTTACCTCCAAGCATCGGAGATACCACGGGTTGTGGGGGGCTTGACCCCCTACAAATTCTTTACTACTTTAGCCTCCAAGC
>NW_003852528.1:1850588-1864112 GCF_000181295.1 Otolemur garnettii | reverse complement strand
GGCAACTCTGAGCTATGGCTGTGAGGAATGTCTGCCTGAATCACCGAATCTTTACAAAAAAATTCTTTCAGAAGTCTGGAGCTCTGGAGTTGTTAAACCATCCATTAAAATTTGACCTCATTTTTCCTTTACTCATTTTATTTTTTTCCAAGTTGTTCATAAATTATGCTTATAGAAATAAAAAGTAAATCCTAAAACCTTATGGTCTTTTACAAGATAGGGAGGTGAACAGTTGTCTGCCAGGTGAAGTATACTGATAAATAAGATCATAAATTCAGAGCCAAGCAGAGAGCCTGACACAGGCACTGTCTTCACTTTGCCTTCTGTGGGCAATAGTGTTTTAAGGACAAAAAATACAAATTTGAAAGTGTGAAAAATCATTAGTGATTGAACTATTCTATTTGAATGATTAAAATTTGAAACATTCTTAATTGCTTTATGTATTTGATTCCTGGGTATATTTGTTCTGCTTGTGTTACTTAAAAGCAAGAGGTAGGTGAAGAGAAGTTGGTTGATGGAAACAAAAATGCAACCAGAAGAAATAAGTTCTAGTGTTTGGTAGTGAAACTATAGTTGATAATACTTTATTGCACATTATTGCACATAATACTTTATTGATAATACTTTAGTGCACATAACTTGAAGGGAAGAATTGTAATGTTCCCAACACAAAAGAAAGTAACTGTTTGAGGTGATGGGTGTCCCAGTTACCCTGACTCTTCATTACACATTGCATGCACATATCAAAATACCACATATACTCCCCAATATGGATCACTATGACACATCAATACATTTTTGAAAAAGCAGGGCTCTGGCCTGCAGTATGCATTATATGCTTTGAATCAGAGACTGCTACAGCCATAATCCATGCACCCAAGAATCAAGTTGTCATCCTGGCAACTTGGAGCTTTGCTGGTGTGGAGCCCTCAGGCTGCTGGTCAGGGGCACTTCACCAGGGGCCATGATAATGGCTCTACTAACCTGGAAAAAGAGACTTCCTTAGTGCTTCTGTGAGGTCCCAAGGCCACCGGACCAACAGCTATAAAGGAATTAGTCTACTGACTGGAGTGATTAATTCTAATTACCAAGGGGAAGCGGGGCTGCTGCTATACTGGGGGGCCAGGAGGATGTGTCTGGGGCACTGAGGTTTATCTGAGTGCTGCTCAGTAATTGCACATGAGAATTAACCAACAGAGTTTAGTGGAAAACTAGGAAAATTTTTAAAAAGTCAGGATGACCAAGGACTTAATACCCGCTGGGACTGAAGACTGGGGCTCCTCTGCTGGGTATAGAACTGGGGAGCTGAGCCTGGCTTGGGGAGAGGGAAGCTGGGAGCCATGGAGAGAGGAGCCACAGACACTACCCTGGCTGGGTGCCAAGTCGCGGAGGCAGGATTGTCCCAGCTTTGGGTATTCTCCCCTTGTTTACTAACAGATGAGTATTTTGCTATATGTTAACCATTCTCTTCTCTCTTGCCTATTTTTATCTTATGTAAAAGCTGTTGGAAATTAATTTTTTAATTTATGCAAAAAACTCGGTGAGGCTGTGATTGGATTTGAAGGGTGATTAATGTACCCAGTGATCGACGTAATGATGTGGGGACTGCGCGTCTCCTTATTCGGGGTGAGGAGACTGACTTCCCACAAGTTCTGTGCATGCAACATGGCAGTGGTTCTCTCCTGCCTGATGGAGTCCATCCCTCTCCAACAGACCTGGACCTCCTCAGGCCTGGGCAGGGGCCTGCCATGAGCATCTGTCCCGCCTCTGCAGAGACTGGCTGCTCCTGGGTCCCCCGTCTGCATTCTGCTGAGTTCTCAACACTTTTTAGGAGCCAATCTCGGGTTGTTCTGATCCTCATTTTTCTTAGAAATTCTTTATTCTCAACTTTCCCTGTTTCAATCACTGTGTGGTTTCTGCTTCCTGATTTAACTACAACTGATACGGGACCATCACCATCTGAGGGGAAATACCTACAAGCTTAAAAATGTTAAAAATCAACGCTATTGAATAAACAGTGCCCCACTCAGCTTACTGCACTCCGAACCAGATTCGTCACGGACGCGTCCACTGGGCTCCCGAGTGTCCCTTGTTATGCTCTTATCTCTAATAGAGTTTCATAAAATATTGTCAAAAAGTAGTCAGTGTGCTTCATTTTCCCAGTGTTGAGAGCTTAATGGATAAAATACCCCTATTTCAGGAAAAACATAGTCAGCCGAGTCCCCGGAGCTCCTGCCAGCCTGAGCCTGGTCAAGCTGTGAGCCATCTGGCCCTTCAGCCAGCGTGAAGCGGGCATGTGGAGGGCGGGATGTCTCCAAATTGAATGCGTGCATGTTTGTGAATTCCTCGTCTCATTTTCTGACCGCAAACTGTAATCTTAAATGAAAAAAACCAAAAAACAAAACCCCAGAACTTCAAAGGAAAATTGCTTTTTAATTTCTTAGTGGAATGGCAGGAAGAGCAAAGCCCTCCCAGCTGCGGCGGATGTCGGATGGGAAAATCTCTTCTCTCGGAGACATGAGCCCTCGTCAGTGGCAACCACCTGGTGGGGCACTCTCGCTCCGGGACAGCCAGCCTGGCACAACTGTCCCATCTGGATTTCTGGGAGCTGGTTTCTCCTCAGTAAGGATGGCTTCACTTTCCTCCATCTGACAAATAAAGTATTATCTGGATTACTTAAAAAATTGTTTTGCAAAAGATTCTGTGTTTCTTGCTAAAGGAAAAAAAGATTTCAAATTCATGTGTCTGAATCACCCTCAAGTCCTTTCCACACCCTGCGATTAGCATGGAGTCCCTGTCACATCTGCCCACGAGGACCCCGTGTGTGCCCCTGTCTGCTCAGGAGCGGGTGTGTCCCAGCATGCACTCAGAGTGGCAGAGGCGACGGCCCCTTCACAGGTGCCATCCACAGAGTGACACGCATGTGGTTCTCTTTAGTGTTGTCATTCTTCCAAAGGAGTCTGGCATTTGCCTGAAGAGAGAGGGTGTGGTGTACAAGGGGGAAAATAGAACTTTGCTGGTGACTAAGTGGCCGTGTGATCTTGGAAGCTGCCTCCTCACTCCGGGCCCAGCTTCCACGCCAGTGATGTGAAGGGCTGAGAGTTCTTCCAGCTCAGGAATGTTATTACCTGAGGTTTTCTCCTAAATTTCCCCTAAAAAACCCACCCTGGAAAGACTGGCAGCAACAAGCCCTGGACGGCCCTTGCTGAGTGCAGCTGTCCATGGGCAGGATGCTCCCTTTCCCCGTCTGGACATTAGAACAAAGAGAGCCACGGTTTTCAAAGGATGCTCCACAGATGAGTCCCACGAGATGGGATGGAGAAAACGGGGTTTGTGACCAGGGCTTGGGAGGGTGAATTGGCACAAGGTGCCCAGGAGATCAGGGGACAGAAGACAGGCAGCCCTCAGACCTGAGTCCTGCCAGCCGGGAATGAGTGGGTGCAGGTGGGGTCTTCACCATCCCACATGTTCGGTGGGCATTTGGGGCATGTTCCAGAAGGCCTTCCTGTGCCCCATTCCTTGGACCCTAAGTGGACATTTTGGAAGCGTACCCAGCTTGTTAGAAGATGTGAGACTCAGCCCCCGGAGAGCCCCTCACAATCTGGTCTGATCTGGTCTGGTCCTGCCATTTTCTGGTTATGCAGCAAGGTGGCCGGAGAGAGCTGTCATCCAACCCCAGTCATGGTGGGAGGGGCTGCCTGCCACCCCTCATGCGATCCCTGTTCCCCTGGGCTCTGCCTCTGCTTCAAGATCCTGAAAACTCCAGATCCAAACAAATGGGGAAAAACAGTGAAGCTTGAAGATGTGCAGTCCTGTGGGGCAGTTTGGGTTATCCACGGAGCGTGTGCCATGCCCGAGTGTGGGGCTTGCTGGCTGTGCCGTCTTGGGCCATCACCTACCTTCTTGAATCTTAGCTTTGTCATTAGTAAAATGGAGATGATGCTTTCTTATCATGACAGAAAGATTAAACGAGGCAGCACACGTGGGACTGAATGAATGACTTAAACCCCTGCTTTACAACATATAGTAACACCTGCCCACTTACCGATTGATTTAACCCCTGTGTACAAGTGTTCACTGTAGACCTGGTACTGTCCCAGATCAAAGGACAGACCAGTGAACCAGGAGGACATGAAACCTGTCCACAAAATCTTCATATTCTAGTGACACAAGCCACAAAGTGAAGACTTCCAAGTTCTGTGAATGATGCATATAATTCACAAAGAGTTTTGGAGGCTGCACATTTAGAACTGGTTCTAGGACTACAGTTTGGGGACCCTGCTGTCTACTGTGACTATGTGGTCTCCTTCCTGAGGGTTATATGTTTGCTTCCTGAGCTCTGTCAGGGTGGAAGAGCTTTCTGAACTCCTTGGATTGAACTTCATTCTTTATTATATTTTATCATATGATAACCTGCTAGTTTTATAAACAAATAATTGGACACTCAAGGTCGACATTTAGATTCAAACTAAGTCTAAGGTTCTTATCCTCATACTTTCTGGTGCTCCTGGTATAATAGTTTGGGATGTGGCAGGGAGAGAGATCCCTGGGTAGTTAACGGAAGAAATCCAGTGGCCAAATCCCCGGTGACTCATCCGCTCCTTGTAGACTGACTGGCCAGCTCCTCTCACTCCTGTCAGAGGCTGTCAGGGGCTTTGACAATACTCAGCACTTCAGGATAGCTTATACGGGCTGGTCCTTCCATTAGAAAAATGGGCTCAAGAATGCAATTGGTCTAAAATTTCTTTGGAAGAAAAATGCCAATACTTCTTGTTTGGTGTTTGGACCTAGAACCCAAAGCTATTTTCTGGCCTTTGCAATTCTTGGAAATCTTTTTGAAAAAATGACATGGCAACTGCTGCTTAAACACATAACATTTATATATTATTAATCACTAACCAAGTCAAGGCTTAGCTGGATTCAAAAAAGTAATGACTGTAATGGTGGATGCCTTGGAAACAAACAAACAAGCCATCCATCAGTTTAAAAGAACCTGAGATAACAGCACACAATCACACAAGTTTCCAGTACATGTATTTCTTGAAGCTGAGAACTAGTACTTGACATTTGATTGTGATAATCAAAGAGCTGTTCAAATTGTTAAGACACTGTATTCCAAACATTACCTTTCACTGGATTAAGCCTATTTTTGGTGTGAATTTCTGCTGCAGCAGGGTCGGGGATCGTGTGCTCCCCTCCAGCAGTTTGCGCCCTGCGAAAACTTGGGTAATGTCTGTAGGTTTCGCTTCGTAGAAGGCACACCCCGGAGGAATTCCAGTGGTGCTTATTCCCACATAGACCTTTTCCCCTGAACTATTTTGTCGTCTCAGTCAGTTCATAATTTGGGGGGAAATAAAAGAATTTGAACTATTATTCATCACTTTATTGCTTAAATCTTAGCTTGCTTGTATTCTAAGTGATGAGTTAGATATCCAGTGGAAGTCCATGATGAAACTGGTCCAGAATGGGGGTAGTAATGACTGCAGTTAACACATGGATCACTTAACAAGTAGCAAAGGCGTCGTGTACGCGCTTAGTAAGTTCTCACAGCAACCCTGACATGGGCCTCCGGCCTTTCTCAGTCTTCACCGGTCTTCAGTCAATGTCCTGAGAGAAATATCACAGAGCTTTAGGCAGTTAGTTCTACCCAGCCCGAGAGCTGCAGTCACAGCAGGCTTCATCAGTAGACCAGGATCCCTGCAGTACCCGACAGGCATCTCCGTGCTTCCCTCAGAAGGTTTCTTTCTTTTTAAAAAATCTTTTAGGAGATGGGGTCTGGAGTACAGAGCTGTCATGGCAACCACAGTCTTGAACTCCTGGCCTCAACCTCCTGAGGAGCTGGGATTGCTGGCTGGCACTGCTGCACCCAGCCCTGCCCCTGGAAATTCAGAACATGCATTGGGGCCCTTCTGAGTTTGTTGTGTCATCCTGGGGTTACCTTGGCACACAGTTTGGGAATCGAGGCCTCCAGTCTTACAAATATCCTAAATTTACATATTGGAAAACGGAGTCTGAGGGTGTTTATTAAGGTCCTTAGCCAAGCTCACACAGCCGGTAAGAAGTGGCAGAGAAGGGAGTCCAGCCTTTGCTGGCTGGTTCCAGAATGTACCCCATACTCTCACTCCTCACCCACAGGCCTATTACTGTGGGGAGACCTTCAGGATTCGGAAGGCTGATGGGTATAAGTATCACCGAAAGAAGAATGGGGCGGGGGTGCATGCCAAGGAGTCTGAGGCAGAAGAATGATCTCAAATGAATTTGTTTATCTTTCTTTTACCTTTTTTTCCATCCACTTATTCATTTCATTCATCCAAAAGCGCATAGCGCCAGGCCCTTGGCCAGATCCCATGGAGCTCACTGTCCAGTGGAAACAACAGAGAGAGATGAGGATCAGAGCCAGGATGGGGCTCTCTGGGCCAGGGAAGGACAGAGGGGGCTGTGTGCTGGGGTGGTGGCTGAGGGTGGGTGACCATCTCGGCTGGGGTTGGGGGCAAACTGGTTTACCAGCAGCAAAGGTGGAATCAGTCATACCACTCAAGGCCAGAAGAGAACAGAGCAGCTGCCTGGAAACCGAGCTGCAGCCCCACCAAGGCTGTCTTTAAATTTTATGGCCAAACAGTGGCCTGTGCCCCACTGACTCACTCACACCACAGCACCTTGGTCAGGCTGCTGGAGCCGCACATTTACAAGTTCAAACCCGCCTGTACGCACAGTATCTACAGGCACGGTTCCTTTACTGAGTGTGGTGACATTCATACTTGGCTCTGCATGAAATCTAATTAATCTGGAAATAGAAATTCAATGCCTTAGCAACTGTTCCTTACCTTTGTGTGTGTGTGTATTTTCTTTTTAAAATAAGTAAGCCATATATGACTCCACCCTTTGATCAAATAATGGGTGACTTTCTTACTGCCAGGATCACATTTTCCTTATGGAATGCTGCTGGACGTCTAGCTCTCTCTGCAGAGTCAGCTGGTGTTCATGGAGTGCCTGCTTGTAAGGTGACTCAGAGACTGTTATTTCTTTTTTTTTGTTTTGTTTTTTTTTAATTTTTTTTATTGAATGGTAACTATGTACATTAATGCACTTCTAGGGTACAGGAGACTGTCATTTCTTCACCACAGGCTCAGTTTGGTGAGGGACAGCCAAGCAAACATACAGACCCAGGATGTGCAGGAGGGTGCAGGCTTGACCAGCGTCCTTCAGAATGAACCTGGGCAGGGAGGAAGCCAAAGGAGCTCTGTGTGCAAGGTCTAGGGGCCTGAAGCCTTGACCTTGGAGCAGGCCACCCCCACCCTGGCCTGGAGCACAAGCACTGGGGACAGCTGGACTTAGGGAGGCTGGCAGGGAACAGTGGGAGAGGACACCGAGGTAGGCAATTATCTGGAGCTGGGCCCCCTTGCTGGGAGACTGGTGTTTTCTTGAAGCCACTGAAAGATTTTCTTGGCCACCTGGTCCATCAAGTGGGCCACTGATACCCAAACTCCAACCTTAGTATAAATAATAGCATTTTAAGTATGTTTTTATAGTCCTTCATGTTTTCCATGGTCAATCAACATATATTGTTAAGCTCTGATTGTGTGCCAGCAGCCCTGTTGGGGTGGCCTCTGAGGACTGCTCACCCAGGATCACCCCTTGTGCTGGCTCCCTGTTCCCCACTCATTGCACTGCCAGGCAGAGAGGAAGGTAAACAGCCCCAGGATGCTGGTGATACTTGTGCAGCCCCTGAATGTTCTTATCCAAACAGCAGAGTCCTAATTACCCCAATGCAGAAGGAATGGAGTCACTGTCTCATATGTTCTTTGACAAAAAAGGAAGAAAAAGCTTGTCCACCGTGTGTACTATAAAACATTTAATAGGACATAGAAGGATTTTCTGTTTCCTGAGAAGGGAGCAAACTGGTGTTTTCCTACTGCTGGACTCAGGTGGGGACCTGCTCTGCCAGCCACACAGTGCTGATCTGCCCTTTTTCCTTGACTTTCCCATACTCGGAAGTCCAGCTGAGACAGACGGCTGTTAGGGTATGTGTTTGTGTGTTAGAGAGAAAGTTCTAGAAAGTTCTAGAAGATCAAGCACCTCTGGCTGGAGTGTGCACAGGTGGACTGGGTATGCATAAGAGCCCCCCCCATCCTCCCTCCACCTTCTGTGACCCCAGAGCTGATCTGCATAGAGAGGTCTCTGTGCCCTCTGCCTTCTGGGAGGGCTTGCCCAACATGGCTGTGTGCAGGAGTTGAAAGATGGGAGCAGCGTGAGGTTGGAGCACTGGTGCTGTGTGTGTCCACCCCACAGGGTCTCCCTGGCTTGGCCACATCCCCCATCAGAGATCATAGCTCCTGTCATGCAGTTGTCTCCACTCTCCCATTGTCCCTTGAAGCCTGTAGCAGGAACAGCTTGTGGGCCCTGTGCCACCTGCTTGGTCACCCCGGATGCTACTTAAGGTACCTGGACCCTCCCGGAGGCAAGCAGGGCTGGCAAAAAGGAGAAAATAAATCACATCCTCACTGCACGTAAGTAGTTTTGCACTGAGGAACCTTTTCTGGGGAGTGAAAGAAGTCTGAGGTTTAGACCTGGAAGGCCTGGAGCTGAGAGGTCAGACATGTAAGTGGTTCTGCTAGAAATGACAAAACACATCTTTTTCATTTTTTAAAATTTGTGTAAATTTACTTATGGTAAAATACACTGGTTTTAGTTCACAGTTCCGAGAATTTTGAAAAACAGAATCACCCTTGGAACAACTCCATAAGAAGGCCTAGGAGGGCTCTGCCATCCCCAGATCTCCCTGTGCGCCTTTGATGCTGGCCACTCCAGCCCCTCCCAAGCCCTGACAGCCACGAGTCTCTTTGCTGACCCTGTAGCCCCACCTCCTTAATGGTGGGATATCTACATACATTACTGGGGATTTTTTCTACATGGGAGCTCTTTCTCCCCTGCCCCACTTCTTAGTTTATTAATTTAGAATTCACAGGTATTTATTTCACATGCCGAGTTACAAAACAACACTACTGCAGTTTCTCACTCAAACTGCTCCAGCGTTGGCAGCTGGGAGCTCTTTAAGTTGCTCTTTTGACATATTCCCATTATTGTGCTTTCCCCCATTTTTGAGCATTTTTTATTGCTGGCACTCCAAGATGTTCCAGGTTTATATTGTATATTTCCTTCCAAGCCCTTCCACCCTCGATTTCTCTAAGGCGCCCTGGTTCCTTTCATCAGAGAATTATATTGTAGACTAAGATCTGAGTGCTACGTGTGCTCATCACTACCTGGGGTGTCCCTTCTCTCAGGCCCTCTCAACTGGCACTGAAAGGCACGGATGCCAACCCATGTGTGACCACATACACATGTGTCAGTGGTAGCTCTGTGTGTGACTGTCTGCACATTAAGCCAGCCTGAGTTCATACCGATGTCACCACAGGGGCCACTGTTGCCTCCTTCCCTTGCTTCTCTGTGCTCTCCTCCTCCCAGAGTGACAGATCTTGTCCCTACCATTTGCCATCCATTTGCTTAACTGTTCAGCCCCACTATGCACGTACAAGTCTTCTAACTGTCAACCTGTGTTTGCTGGGAAATAACTTTATTAACTAGTGTACAGCCTTACCCACAATTCCTTTTGCCTTCATTCTTAGAAATTCCACATTTTGCTTCTCCACCTTCAGTGAACTGTTTCATGTTTATAATACGTTTAGGAGTTTTGGGGGGTCAGTCAGCATTCTTTTTTGGGATCCCCTAAACTCCTTAATACCTCTAAAACAATTCACATGCATTAAGATACATTCTTCGTGCTGTAAAATTTATGGATTTTTATAAATGCATAACGCCACAAAACCACCATTACTGCATCATACAAAAGGGTTTAACTTCTCTAAAACACTGTGCTTCACCTAATCTTCCCCCTCCTCCGCCTTCTCCCCTGGAAACCACTGATAATTTTACTTTCTCTATAGTTTTGCCTTTTCCAGAATGTCCATCATGAAGGTTAATGACTTGACTGGGTCAGAGTACTGAGATGCATGGGCTGAGCGACGGGAACTCCACTCACCCAGGCTGACCTGGCCACAGCCATCGCAGAGCGCTCTGCGGCAGAGACCAGCACGGAGTCCCTTATCTGACACCACTCCCTGTGGTGACCGGCCAGCCTCCTGGTGGCAAGCTGATTACACCCCATCATATAAAGGGAAGTATTTTTCTCTTACTGGAATAGACACCTATTTTAAATCTGGATGTGGATTTGCTTTCCCTGTCTGCCCTGTTTTTGCCATAAGTCCCATCCGTGGGCTTATACAGTGCCTGTCTCATCCCCCATGATGGTATCTAATAAAGCCTTGCTTCTGGTCAGGAGACTCACTTCATGGAGTTCATGGAGTTCACTGTTCTTAACATGTTCCCTACCATCCTGAAGAAGCTGGCTCCATGGCATTGTGGAATGGCTGACTCAATGTCAGCACCAGCTACATAGCAATACCTTCTTGGAGGGCTGGAGAAAGGGTCTCCAGAGGGCTGTGTATGCTCTGAATTAGTGCCCAATGCATGGTCCTATTTCTTCTAAGATGGAGTCATGGGCCAGCAGTGGAAATGGGAGTAGCACTACTCACTGTTACCCTGGTAACTTACTAGCAAGATTTTGTCTCCTGCTTCCATGACCTTTTTCTTTGCTGGCTTAGAGGCCTTAGCTCCAGAAGAGAAATACTCCCACCAGGAGACAAAACAGTGAGTTCATTTAACTGGAAGTTAAGTCTGCTGCCCTCTCATTTTTGGCTCCTCATGAATCAACAGGAGAGGAAGGGAGTTACTGTGACAGCTGGGGTGGTTGGAGTTCTGCCCCATGTTGTACGTAAGGAAGAGTATGCATGGTATACATGAGGTGCCTTGGGACATCTTAGTATTACCTACCATGCCTCATGGTTGAGGTCAATGGAAAACTACAGCAACCCAATCTGGGCAGGACTGCTAATGACCCGGACCCTTCAGAAGTGAAGGTTCATGGGATGGCACCAGGTAAGAACCATGACCAGCCAAGATGCTTACTGGAGGCAGAAGGAATACAGGATGGATAGGAGCAGAGCGTAGTTATAAATGCCAGCTACAACAATGTGACCGGTTAAAGAGACACAGAGTTTAATCACAAGTGTTTCAGACTCATTTTGTTGTGAAAGTTTCTCTGTCTCTCTCTGTGTGTACAGCAAATATCTTGGTTTTCTTCTCTCTCTTATTTTGTTGTCATATAACATGAGATGTGTCGATTTTCTGTCACAGAATCTAAGCTGTGTTAATTCTGCCTCATCTGGGATGTCAGGGAGAGGAGTAAACATCACTTAAGGACGTAATTATCCTCCTCTTCCGGGGAAAGGGTTAGTGCAGGTTTTGTTGTACGAAAGGTGGTTGTGTCATGTTAGGCAGCGGTAAGACCTGGATATTGTCTTTATTTGGGGATTAAGTATGATGTAAGGAGATACATACATGAGTGCCGAGTTGACACGGGGTGGACTTGTGATGGCTAATTTTATAAGTCAACCTGACGGGATCACTGGGTGTCTGGAGCTTTGATAGACTGAGTAATGTGTGATGTCTCCCTACTGGGTGGGCCTTGTCCTATCAAATAGAAACTTGTCTCTGTCTCTCTACACGTGTACACAGATATGCACACACATGTACACATGCACGTGGAATGAGTGTAGTCGCTCCTTTTTACTATTAATGTTTTGTATATAGATGTGCTAGTTTTTTTACAGATGAACCTTTACTAGTGTGAGAATTCTCTGTAATTTTCTGTGTGAAGCCCCCTGTCATTTGTGAATAGAGATGTCTTTATTTTTCCCTTCTCACCTGGATGCCTTTTATTCCTTTTACTGATCCTGTTGCACTGGCTGGAACCTCTAGAATGACACTGAATTTCTAGATCCCCTGCTCTGTGCCACATGGGGAAGGGCCTTGGGGAAGGCTTGATAGAAAACTTACAGTGTGTGACTGGCAGTGCTGTGGGGCCCTTCCACGGTGCGCGATGCCTCCTCTTCAGTTAGGAGGCTTCAGTGTTAGAACGGGGTGAGGGAGTAGGGTGACTCAGGAATGTTCCTTCTCACTGCACGCAGAAATTTGCTAGTTGTAGGTGTCATCTATTTCATCCATAGGAAACATTGAATAAATCAGTTACCACCATATTCCATGCAGAACAACAGATCACCACACAGATGCTGCAGCCCATTGTTGGGGTGGCTGTGCCATCCTTGATCTTGAAGGTGCAGTGCGACTGTTTGGCCTCAGCCACTGTGGGATCCCCTTATCTCCACTGGAGTCAGGTCAGGGAGTCCATGTCAGGGGCAGACCTCTTTTTTCAGTGTTGTATGATCACTTACAGGGGTTTTCAGGGATGCTGATTTTTGGTTCCTTGTTGAATGTCCTTTGGGTCCATCTGAGGAAATGGCCAAGATGAAAATGAGGGGTTCTACACAGTAACACCCACTTCTTTACCCCCATCTCCCTAAGCTTCCTTTCTTCACACTCTGCTGCAGAAATTCTGACATTGTGACCTTATTGAATGTAGGTCGCTGCTAAATCCAAGTTGCAGGCAACGAATAAAGCCAACTAATAAAGCCACTGCAGCTGTGAAAGCTAGAACATTAAATCCCGAGTCTTGTAAAAGTGTTGCCATATTGGCAAGTTTAGCTCAATCCAGTCATATTTTATCCTCATTATTCTGAGACCCTTAAAATCCACAAGTTCCTTAGGGTGCTGCCAGAACAAATTATGGCCATGATTTTGGTGCATAAATCATTTCTGTCTACTGAAGACCTTGCAGTTGCCCCCCCTCCCCACCGGCCTCTTCTGGGTCTGAGTTACGGAACTCAAGGCAGTGAGAGGCAGTGAGGAGGGGTAGGTGTTTCAACAACCTTCCCAAGTGAGGTGACCACGGACTCTTTAAACACAAGTGGAAGATAAATTCTACAAAGAGTCCAGAGTCTGCCCCATGGCAGACCCCTGTAGGGGTTCAACAGTCTAGGGCATGCAATGTCCTTCCACCAGTAAAAAATTGTTTTATCTCGTGTCTCCTACCACCATAGAAGAATAAAATAGGCAAAGAAGCTGTATTTTATTTTTAGGATTTATTTTTTTTGAGACAGGGTCTCTCTCTGTCTCCTGAGCTAGTGCAGTAGCATCATCACAGCTCATTGAAACCTCAAACTCCTGGGCTCAAATGATCTTCCTGACTCAGCTTCCAGAGTAGCGGGGACTGTGGGTGCATGCCAGCATGCCTGGTTAATTAATCAAAAAGAAAGACAAATTTTGTGAAGACCCAGTCTCACTATGTCACCCAGGCTACTCTTACAGTCCTGGCCTCAAGTGATCCTCCCACCTCAGCCTCTCTAAGTGTTAGGGTTGCAGGTGTGAGCTGCTGTGCCTGGCTTCTCTTTGGAATTTGAAAGCCTCTTATGCTGTGCTGAATGCTGCCTTGACCTATGTGTCCTGTGATCTGCAGGGAGGTCAGTTTGGAGAGAAACCCAGAACTAGATGGGCTCTCCAGTGTGACTTCAG
>NW_003852528.1:1847808-1850305 GCF_000181295.1 Otolemur garnettii | reverse complement strand
CCAAGTCATCAGATAAGCAAACGCATAGCAATTGCCTGGGTGATGGAAATGGTACATATGTGGGAGCAGTTCCCCAGGGCACAAAAAACACAAGAAGAGGTGACCTAGGCTCCCACATCACCCACTTCTTTTGCACTGATGCTTCTGTTACCTTCATTTACAGCCTCCCGGGGCTCCTAGTCACAGCTTACGGATGATGAAAACACTTAGGCTTAGCTTAGAGATGGGTGAAGCAGAAATGTTAAGGGATAAAATCGAACTGTTCCTACTTGGTGGCCACACTCGGGGTCGCCCTAAAGACTGACAGTGAAAGGAAATTGCTCCTGTGGAGAACTGCAGGCAGAAGTCTCAGCCCTTCATTGTGTGGAGGGAAACACACAGACTGGGGTGGCAGGGAGGGTGTGGTTGGTGGCCTAGGCCTCAAAGAAGGAAGACTGGAAGATTGGAAGTGATGAGGGAAAGACGCATGGATGGACCCCTGGGAGCAGCTACAAAGTGAGCAGAGCCTTAGTCTCATGTCACTTCCCTGAAGACAGTCGCTGGATGACTCACCAGACGCTGCCAGGCAGCTGTCTCCTCCCTCATCTCAGTGCTTCACCCGTGTAGTGTCTCAGTTTCCCCTGGGTAGCGTCTGGTGACTATCACTCCTACAACTGCCACCGATAAGTAACCCTGGCACATTTGCACTAGTCCCAACCTCTCTCTCGGTCTCCAGGAATGTGCCCTCAGCCCACCAGACATGTCTGTCTAGGCACATTCACTGCACACACCTGCTGTGTCACATTCCAAACCATCTCTCCCCATGTGTCTCCCCAGCTGTCGAGGTTGTCACACTCAGCCCGTGACATCCAGGGCTCCTTGATTTCTTCTCTTGCTTCTGCACAGCCAGTGATCACTTCCACCTCTGAAGGTCTCGCCAGTTTGTCCCCACCCTTTAATTCCTCTTGCATTTGGCCCAGGCCAGCTCTTCCTCATCCTCCTTAGTGTTTAACAAGTTTCCAAACCACATGTGTGTCTGGAGCATCACCCCTGCCCTCCCTTGTCATGCTCACCGTTCATTATTACCCAAGTTTTTGTTCTAAAATACCTCAGTCATTCATTCAGAAAGTGTTTGTTGATTACCCCTTTGCTCTAGAAGCAATGAAAAGAGACACAACCCAAACTCCATGGCTTGGTTTTCCAGAATGTTACCAAGCTGATGCTAGTTGTCTCTTTGGATCTTGTTCTCAACATTCACATTCCCCAGGGCAGCTGGACCATGTGGACCCTGGACCATGTGGTGACAGCTGGGTCAGCATCTCAAGGGCCAGTGTTTAATTTGGGTCATTAACCCTGCATGAGAGAAAGGAAGGGTTTCCAACCAGCAATATCCTAAGACACAGTGTAAAGGCTTCAATGGCATCAAAACTTGACAGACACAGAAAGAAAAGTCAGTGTGACCAGGACAGAGAGCAGGGGCTGAGTCATGGGATCTGAAGAGGGAAGCTGAGGGAGGTGTTCTCTGGTTTGGAGATAGTCTGTACAGGTGTTGGACCAGGGAAGGCAGGCAGGCAGCCCTCAGGTGAGGGAGGTGGCTGGACAGCTCACATCCCTGTCCTCTCTCTGCCTGTGACATATTCAGGATTTGAACACTGCACCACACTTCGGTCTGTCATGGCACCTTGTTTCAATACCATATTGCTTGTAGAGAGTCTGGACTCTAGCCACACAGCCTCACAGCCCTCTCCACTCATCTGGGGCTCTGCCTCTTTCCCCTCCTGTCCTTGTTCTCACTTTCCAACTCTTATGTTGACAACCCTAATGAGCCCACCATGTAACAGGACCAGAAATGACAGTCTTTGGGTCAAAAGGCCATGGGTAGGGGCACTAGGAAGAGGGGCGACCTCCCTACTAAGGCAGAGTGTGCAGAGGCGAGAGGTGTGAAGGCTGGGGCTGTGGGACAGCTGGGGCCGGAGGTGGGGCAGCAGAAGGCGGCAACATGAGCCTGAGTGGAGGGAGGAGAAGGGTCAAGGCTGGAGAAGAGCCGGGAGCAGACTGCATGGCCGAGGTCAGAGCTGGAGGCCAGGGGACCTTGGCTGGGATGGCATGTGATCCCTGCTGCCAAAAGACCTAGGTGTTACCCATGAGACAGCAACTCTGTGGGGGGCAGAAAGAGCAGGGTCTGGGCCAGAAACATTTTGTTTTGCTGTGACCTGCCAGCAATAAGTCTAGTGACTTCCTTGCCCTACCCTCTGGGGTCCTGCAGTGGACAGTTGTTTGACCACCTAAGAAATTCTGGGGTTTCCTCTGGGGCATCATTTCTTCAAATAAGCCTTCACCCATCCCAGAGTGGACACCTAGATAAGACTGTGGACAGTAATCTAGGTTGGTGGAGCTTGCCTGATTGTCCCCAGCCTACCTCTCAATTCTTGCCTGATTGTCTCCAACCTACCTCTCAATTCTTGCCTGATTGTCCCCAGCCTACTTCTCAACTCTTGCCTGATTGTCCCCAGCCTAC
>NW_003852528.1:1837732-1845879 GCF_000181295.1 Otolemur garnettii | reverse complement strand
TCTCCAACCTACCTCTCAATTCTTGCCTGATTGTCTCCAGCCTACCTCCCAATTTTTGCCTGATTGTCCCCAGCCTACCTTCCAATTCTGTGAGGCACCTGTGTTTGTCCAATAACTTCCTTTCTGGGTTGAAGTTGTCAGAGTCCATTTCTGTTGCTTGTAGCCAAAGAATCCAAAATGATGCAAATCCCTCTGGCCTCTGATGCTCTGAGATCTCACATCGGGCTGACATGGTTGTGGAGGGGACACACAGTAGAGGCAGAGGCTGGTCAGGCAGAGCTCCACCTCCCCGGGTCCCCACACCAGACCACACCCAGGTGTCCATTGCCTGCAGGTAGACTCGTGCTTTGGTGGCTTTTTGGGAGACTGCTGCAGTCCCTAGAGTGGTGGCTGTAGGTGTTCTTGGGCCATTCAGTCCATGGTGGCACCTTTTGGGTATTTGGGGAAAGGGGATGGGGCTGACTGGATCACCACACTTCTCTGCCACTAAATCAAAATTGTTCCTTCTTTATCTGTTTTATATATTTTCTTTATAAAACTTTATTTGAAAAATTATATTTCCATACTAAAAACAAAGTTAAAAAGTCACTTTTTGGAAGGATTCAGGGCTTGAGTATTTTCCCAGATGGAAACTCACACCTGGTTCTACTTTGTCAGGCCGACTGGCTCTCCAGGGCCAGCGACTCTCTACTGGCACCTTCCATGGGCATAGAAGCTATTTTCTAAAATATCAGAGCTGAAATCCCAATTACACTGCCTGGGTATCACCATGTACTCATGCATGACTCAACTCCTGGGCAGAGGTGACTGAGTTGAAGTGTTTGTAAGGCATGCATGGAAGAACGCCTTCTGGAAAGGCACTTGGGGTGCACGTGGGAAGTCCTGAACCCCAAGCCCGCTGGATGGGGTATGTGATGTGGAATAACTCACATGAGCCCAGAGCACCCCCTACCAGGGACGGCAGCCCACTGGGGCTGCCCTCATCACCGTGGCTGGAGCAGCACTGGGGCAAAACAGGCAGCAGTTCTGGAATGGGGACGGGGGCTGGGGCAGAGGCGAGGTGAGCAGGCGTTTCAGGCACATTGCCAACCCGGGAACAGTGAGCCATTAGGATCGACAGTCTAAAAAATAAGAAGAAAATTATTAAACTATAGTTCTAAAGGGCATATTGTGTTGGGATGCTGACTCAGGCATCTGTAGATATTACCAGTAACAGATATCATGTTTCTTTTTGTACCAGGCCCTGAATCTGGTACCTCACATCCAGGATCTCTTTTCATCCTTGAAAATGTAATCACTGATAGGCACAAGACATAGATGATGTTAGCTACATCTGTAGACTTATGTGTATTTATTTCTTTTAAAAGGCTCAAGCTCACCTTGCTAGTAAGTGGCAAGATGAAATTGAACTCTGATCTTGTGGATTCAAAGGATCTTACATTTTTACTTACACAATGAAAATGAAGGTGAAAATTTAAGTATTATATAGTATATTAAGAACTGCTTAAGATATTCCTAAATTCATTAAAGCTCCTTCTTGTCTAAAGAAAATTGTAAATAGCAGGAAATACTAGTCAAACAAATTGTAGGCTTTTGATACAATTTCTTCTTTTTGTAAATTAACTTCCAGTAGATTGAAAAATTCCCATTTTAACACCTGTCAAATCTTTTAGCTTCTCTTCCTCCCCACTGGCCACCACTATGCTGGGTACCACCTTCATCTTTTGGCTGTATCACTCACGGGGCCTTCTGCTTGGCCTTCCTGCATCCTCTCCTGAGCTCCCAAATGGCCCGGCACTGCTCACAAAGCAATCTTCCCAGAGTGCTGACTGCACAGTGCCCTGTGATGTGTTCCCACTGCTCACGGGATTCATGTTCAAGGTGCTTCACACTCAGGTTCTCATCCACTTTGCCAGATTTTTTCTCCACACTTGGTGACAGTCTTTTGGGCTTCCTCAGCACTCTTCTAGGATTCCTGAAGGTCAAAATTATTTTTATAAGAACACTACAATAATTTCCTGTGAAAAGGAATTTCAAATAATTTATATAGATAAATTAGCCCCATTTCCTTCACCCTCAAGGAAGTGGGGCTAACTCTCTCCTCACTAAGTGTTGGCTGTGACGGTCCTCCAAAGGGGGCAGTGGTGAGAAGAGAAAAGAGTGACCTTCCGGTATAGAAACCTGACAACATTCCTGAATGCCTGACCTGCCTCTGTCAGATATCAAAGTCGACATAGACAAGATGAGGTCGGGCTGGTGGCACTTACCCTTGATGTGATGTGACGAGATGGCACCTTCACTTTTGTGGCTCTTCTTCCCCCAAACCCATAAACTCTGTCCAGTAAAGAGAAAAAATCAGGCAAACTCCAAGTAAGGGACATTCCACAAAACACCTGACCATGTTCCTCAAAAGTATCAAGGTCACCAAAACCAAGGAATTCTGAGAAATGGACATAGCCAAGAGGAACCTAAGGAGATGGAACAACTAAATGTCATGTGGTGTCCTGGACAGATCCTGAAGCAGAGCAAGGCTCTGGGTAAAGCTGAGGAGCTCTGAACAATGTAGGGACTTCACATAAAACTAAGGTTTTGGCCTTGGTTCCCCAGTCAGGACACACTGATGCCAGATGTCAGTAATAAGGGGAGCAGAGTATGAGGTGTGAGATCTCTGTACGCGTCAATAAATCTAGATGGTAGCTACTAATACCACAGTGTGCATTGAAATTGGTTAAGAAAATAGATCCTAAGTGTCCTCACCACACTTGCACACACACATGATAGCTATGTGAGGCAATGGATGTGTTAACTGGCTTGATTGTGATAATCCTCTAATGAAGTATATGTATATCAAATCATCACAGTGTGTACCTTAAATACGTACATTTGTCAGCTATACAAAGCATTCAAAATATTCTAAAGTAGAAAGTTTATTAAAAAAAACACTAAGACAGTTTTGCCTTTTCCATTATGTTGACATTTTCCCCAATTGTACCAGCACCATGACGGGAATCAGACAGTGACATCAAAGTCTACCAGGGCTCTGTATTCTCCACTGCTTAAGTCTTGACTCTTACATGTGTGTCGTTTGAATAATCTGAGTCACAAAATGGGAAGTGCACAGAGAACAATTCAGCAAGCCCAAATACAAGGGTGACCCCGAGAGCTGAGCTGGTCTCTTTTCTCTTTCTCTTTGTCTTTTTTGTTATTTGAATAGATTGAGGGGGTACAAATGTTTTATTTTGTTGTTGTTGTTGATGTTGTTGCATGGGTGAATTGTATTGTGGTTGAGTCAGAGATTTTAACGTACTTATTACCTGATACCTATAGTGCATCTTGTACGTGATAGGTAATTTTTGATCCCTCACCCACCCCTCATCCTCTCCATTCCCAAGTCTCCACAGTCTATTAGACTCTGTGTGACTGTATATACCCATTATCTAGATCCCACTGATAAATGAGTATGTGCAGTATTTCTTTTTCCATTCCTGAGATACTTCATTTAGGACAATGTATTCTAGCTCCATCCAAGTTGTTGCAAATGACATTATTTCATTCTTTTTCATGGCTTAGTGCTATTCCACAGTGGTAGTGGTGTCTCTGTGTGTGTGTTTGTATGACACATTTTTTTATATATATACTCATCAATTGATGGGCATTTAGATTGATTCCATATCTTTGCAATTGTGCATTGTGCTGTGATAAACATATGAGTGAATATGTGTTTTTGATACAATGATTTCTTTTCCTTTAGGCTGATACCCCACAGTGGGATTGCTGGATCAAATGGGAGGCCTATGCTAAATTCTTTGAGGACTCTCCATACTGTTTTCCATAAAGGATGCACTAATTTACATACCCACCAACAGTACTTCAGTGTTCTCTTTTTACCCTATCTGTGCCAACATCTATCGTTTTTCTTTTCTTTCTTTTTTCTTTTTTTTACTTTTAAATAATAGTCATTCTGACAGAGGTAAGGTGGTATCTCATTATAGTTTTAAGTTGCATTTCTCAGATTAGTGATGTTGAGATTTTTACATATGTTTCTTGGCCATTTATATTTATGTTCTGAGAAATATCTGTTCACTTCTTTTGCTCATTTTTAATGGTCTGATTTGGAGGGTCTTCTTGCTAATTTGTTTGACTTCCTGATAGATTCTGGATATTGTTCTTTGTTGGAAATACAGTTTGCAAATATTTTTTCCCATTCTGTAAACCATGTGTTCTGTCAATTATTTTTTCTAATGTGCAAAAATTTGAAGTCTAATTAAATCTCATTTTTTTTTCTGTTTTTGTTCCCTTTGCTTCTGAGATATTAGTCATAAATTTTTTGCCTAGGCCAATGTCCAGAAGATTTTTTCCTACGTTCTTTTGTAGAATTTTTATGGTATTAAGTTTTGCACTTAAGTCTTTAACTTACCTTGAGTTAATTTTTGATGGTGAAAAATAGGGATTCAGTTTCATTCTTCTGCACATGGCTCTCTAATCTTCCCAGCACATTTTATTGACTAGGATGTCCTTTCCCCAGTGTGTTTTTGTCTGCTTTGTCAAGGATCGCTTGGGGGTAGTTGTATGGTTTTAGTCATGTGTTATCTTTTCTGTTCCATTGAGCTGTCTATTTTTTATACCAGTACCATGCTGTTTGGGTTGCTATTGACATCATGTATAATTTGAAGTTGAGTAATGTAATCCCTCTATATTTTTTCTTTTTCTTTAGGATTTCTTTGACTATTAGAGCTCTTTTTTGATTCTATGTCTAACTCTATGAAAAATGATGTAGGCATTTTGTTGGGAATTGCATTGAATGTGTAAATCACTTTGGGCAGTTTGAACATGTTGACAATATTGATTCCTCCAGTCTATGAGTGCTGGGTGTTTTTTCTATTTGTTTGTGTCATCCAAGAGTTCTTTCATTAGTGTTTTGCATTCTCCTTGTAGAGACCTTTCACCCCTTTGGTTGTGTATATTCATAGGTATTTTACTGTTTTTTTCTGATATCATAAATGGTATTGAGCTCTTGATTTGATACTCAGCTTGACTGATATTAGTGTATACAAAGACTACTGATTTGTGTACAGTAGTTTTGTAACCTGAGACTTTACTGAATTTATTTCTCAATTCTAGGAGTCTTTTGGAGGAGACTGAAGGGTTTTATAGATATAAGATCATATCATTAGCAAATAGGGATAGTTGGACCTCCTCTTTTCTGATTTGGATGTCCTTAATTTCTTTCTCTTGCCTGACTTCCTTGACTCGGACTTCTGGGACTATGTCAAATGGAAGTGGTGACAGTGACCACCCTTGTCTTGTTCCAGTTCTTAGAGGGAATGCTTTCAACTTTTCCCCATTCAGTACAATGTTGCCAGTGGTTTTGTCATAAATGGCTTTTATTATTTTGAGGTATGTTCCTTTTATGCCTAGTATATTGAGGGTTTTAATTATGAAGGGGTGCTGGATTTTATTGAATACTTTTTATGCATCTATTGAGATGATTATATGACTTTTGTTTTTAATTTTGTTTATGTGGTGAATCACATGGGTTGATTTCCTATGTTGATCCATCCTTGCAACCATGGGATAAAACTCACTTGATCTTGGTGAATTACCTTTTTGATATGCTATTGAATATGGGTTGGTAGTATTTTGTTGAGGATTTTTGCATCTATGTTAATGAAGGATATTGCTCTGCAGTTTTCTTTTCTTGTGCCCTTTCCTGGCTTTGATATCAGGGTGACAGTGACTTTATAGAATGAATTACGGAGGATTCTCTCTCAGAATTATGGAACAGCTTCAATAGGACAGGTACCTATTCTTTGTAGTTCTGATAGAATTCATCTATTAATCCAGCTGGTCCAGGGTGGGAGAATTTTTACTACTGATTCATTTTTTCTACTCATTATTTGTCTGTTCAGGACTTCTATTTCTTCCTGATTCAAGCTTGGAAGGTGTGTGTTTTTAAAAATGTATTCATTTCCTGTAGATTTTCTAGTGTATGTGAATATAGACATTCTTGGATAAATACTTTGTATTCTGTCGTATCAGTTGTAATGTCTCCTCTTTCATTTATGACTGAGATTATTTGAATTCCCTCTCTCTTCTTTTCTTGGATAATGTAGCTAGTGGTCCATTAGTTTTGTTTATCTTTTCAAAGAAACAAATTTGTGTTTCATTGATCCTGTGTATGCATATGTGTGTGTGTGTGTGGTATTAAGTTTTGAGGTGTGGCATTAAGTTTTAAATTTATGATATTTCTATCTTTTTGAAGTAGTTAGTTAGTACTGTAATTTTCCCTGTTAGCATTGCTTTTACTATATCCCAGAGATCTTAGTACCTTGTATGTCATTCAGTTTGAACAACATTTTAATTTCCATCTTGATTTTGTTGTTGATCTCAGTATCCTTCAGGAGCAGGTTGTTTAATTTCTGTGAATTTGTATAGTTATGAGAATTCTTCTTGGAATTGATTGCTAGTTTTATTCCACTGTTTTCTGAGAAAATATATGGCATAACTTAGATTTTTAAAAATTTTCTGAGATTTGCCTCAGAAAGGGTCTGTTTTGGAAAATGTTCCATGTGCTGATGTGAAGAATATACGTTCTGCAGTTTGGGGATACAATGTTCTGCAGATGTTGATTAGGTCTATTTATTTTAGAGTCCCATTTACATTTGTTAATTTTCTGCCTCGCTGAGCTGTCTCATGCTATCAGTGGAGGATTGAAGTCTCTCATTATTATTATGTTGCTATTCATTTCATTTCTTAGCTCTAGTAGTATTTATTTCATGAATTGGGGAGTTCCAGTATTAGGTGCATACATAACATATATATTTAGGATTATTATATCTTCTTATTAAATTGATCTGTGTGTCCTTTTATGATGACTATCTTTGTCTTTTTTTTTACTATTGTTTATTTAAAGTCTGTTTGGCTTGATATAAGAATACCTGCTCTGCTTATTTTTGTTTTCCATTTGCATGGGATAGTTTTATCATTTTTGTACAATGAGCATTTGAAATTCTTTATAAGTCAAATAAATATCTTGGGGACCAGATATTTGGGTTGTATCTTTTAATCAATTCTGTCAATCTATACCTTTCAAATGGGGGCATTTAGACCCTTTAAATTTAATGCTAATGTTGATAAGTGAAACACTGTTTGAGTTGTCATATTGATGCCCTGCCTTAGGATATACAAAAGTTCTTGGTGTGGCTTTTTTGTGGGGAAGGAGTGAGCTCCAAGCTCTGTGGAAGCCTGGGTATGACAGGTGCTCTGTCTGAGGTGTGGTAGCTGCTCCTGAGTGCCCTGGCTTCGTTGTCCCCTGTGAAACCCTCACAGGTCCTGAATAGAAACAGCCTTTTAGCAGCAGTGGGTGGGGGAGGGGAAGAGGAGGAGAAGGCCCCAAATGGTGGGGAATTGGTGTCCTTTGTCCTAAGGGGTCCTCTGATGTGTTCACTTTCCTTTTAGGTGGACGTGGTCTGTTCTGAATGCTTAAGCTCCAGGAGATCCACAGTTACCCTGGGACCATAAGTCCCCCAAGGCTGCTGTGGTCTGAGTAGGTGCTGAGGGGTGATGACCATATATCCAGAGATGTAGAGCCCTCCCCGGGGCTGAGATTCCCATGTTGGGACAGCTGCAACAACACTGCCTGCCTGTGAAGGGAGGGAAATGAGCTGCACTCTCCATGAAAAACCCAGCATGGTGAGTACAATATTACTGGAGGCATATCCCCACCCCCACCCTCTGTAAGCCTAGAACCAGGTGTCCTAAAGTTCACTTGACCAAGAAGCTCATGCTTGGAGCAGAGGTAGTTGTGTTCACAGCTTTGGGTGGTTGGAGAGGAAGAGGTCCTCATCTTCATGTCCCTTCCCAGGCTCTGGTTCTGCTTCTGCTCTGAGGTAGGGACACTGTCCTGCCCCGTGTCTCCTCTCTGCACTGGTATCTCCACTAGGAGGGGTGCAGACAACTTTGGGTCCTGAGGCAGGGGCTCTCTGTTGCAGGAGAGCATGCACCTCCATCTGCTGTCCTGAGAAGCATTTGTAGCACTTCCCAATCCCCGAAGGCAGCCAGTCACATGGGTCAGAGCTCCAGGAATGGGGGCAGCCGGCCACATGGGTCAGAGCTCCAGGAATGGGGGCAGCCGGCCACATGGGTCA
>NW_003852528.1:1834099-1837677 GCF_000181295.1 Otolemur garnettii | reverse complement strand
ATGGGTCAGAGCTCCAGGAATGGGGGCAGCCGGCCACATGGGTCAGAGCTCCAGGAATGGGGGCAGCCGGCCACATGGGTCAGAGCTCCAGGAATTTTGCTACTTTTCTGTGTCTCCCTCCTCCTTTGTGGTCATCATAGTCTAAGCAGGTAATGTTTGTGTGGGATCCAGCAACAGGGAGACTGAGGGTCTGTGACTTCCTAGCAGCATGGAGGTACCTAGTGTGTGCACAGGCAGTGTGGTTCCTGCCATCTCCACCTGGGTCTGTGGTGGGAGGGATCGACCCTACACAGTCCATAGCATGGTGATCTGCTCCCAAGAAGCTCTCAGTACACCAGTGGCAGCAGACTGCACAGGTCTGTGGAGAGGAATAGTAAGCACTCTCATCTCTCCTTTCTGCTGGTTCTGAATCCTTCAGGGTTCAGTCTCTGCCAAATCTTCCTCCTCCTTATTCTGCTTTGCCACTTCTTCCCATGGGATCTCTGGTGAGTGTAGGTTCTGACAGTTTTACCTCTGTGTGTCACCTGGGTTGTACTTTTTCACCTGAAACTTCTTATTCTTTTGGGTATAATCTGGTGATTGTTGTCTCTAGTTGGCTGTCTGACCCTCTCCAAGCTTATTCTTTTATCATAGAATATCATTTTTACTTAAAAGAACAACTGACAGACAAAATACAGTAACTTGGACTTAAGCATTCGGCAGAGTTGCTGAAAAATTAATGAAGCGAGCCTGTCACTCCAAAGAAAACAACTGGCAGTATGTGTGGTGGGTGATGAAGTCTGAACTTTCAAACATCAATTAAAATTGTATACAATGGTCATTGACTCAAGTGGTATCCTGGAACCTTGAACAAATCTTTGTCAATAGAGCTTATTTTCAATTTCTTCATTTTCCGTGGTTTGAATATTAAAATTACAACACTCAAGTCATGTTTGACTTCTGCAATTACAAGAGCTACAAGATACAACATACATGGTAACAAATGTTGTTGCTATGTATTGAGTATGACAATTTTATTAGTTTTTTCCTTTCTTAAAATGTGTCCACATCTTTTTGGCACCCTCGTGTATGTATCTCTATATTTTTATTTGAAAAATCTAATTGAGTCTGTTTTCCTGGGTTTGGTGAATGCTGGAAATAATTTATTATAGGACAGAGAGAGTAGAGGGACAATGGCTGCTCCCTAAGTTTGTAGAGTGAGAAGGTTGTCAATGTCCTTCCCAGTCCAAGGGGAGTTTGATGTCCTAAATAGAAGACTCCATATGGGCTCAGTGATCTGTGGGAGGATGAGACATTTCTTAAGCAGAGCCTAGGACAAGGGTCTTGTGAGAAGGACTTATTGTGGGGGCATTGTGAGCAGATGGGGAAGAAGAGAAACCAGAGAGGGCAGGAAAAGGTGTGGGGCCGGGAGGGGTTCTTGGCTGGGTCCAGCTTCTGCTTGGTCCCATGGGGGCTGTGGAGCAGGAACGGCACCACAGAGTCAGTCCTCCTTTGGGAAAGGTTGAATGGCCTTGTGTCAGGCACACCATGTGTGTGGGAGTGATCTTCTGGGAACAAAATCTGTCATTGTCCCAAGGGCAATTCTTTGGAAAAGGGAAGCTGTGAGTCTTCAGCAGCCCATACTCTTGACAGCTGGAGACAAGACAGTGGCCAGAGATCTAGGCATGGCACAGGAAATGTCTGCTACAAGGTTTCAGTGACACTGTGTGCTCTGAATAAAAGCCCTCAATCCCCAAAGACAGAAGGACTTGAGGTGAGCCAGGTCACATGAGACCAACAGGTGCATTCCCCCTACAGGGATTCCTGCATGGATCAGCTGAGGCCCTGGCTGTGACTCAAGAATGAGCTGGATCTCAGAGCTCCTTTGTGAGCCCAGTTTGGGATCAAGAGTTCCTTTTGATCCTCGCTGTTTCAAAGTTAACTTTGAAAAGTGCGTGTGCATATGTGTGTACAGGGAGCGCAAGTGTGTGTGAATGTGCACAGGACATGAAAATCAATACGTGCACATCACTATATGGAGCTCTGTTGCCCCATGCTGCCTGCCCAGATATGGCCATGCATCTGTACACAGAGCACTAACACTGGTGTGTGTGTGTGTGTGTGTGTGTGGTCACACCATTTGGACCTACTAGAAAAGAACATTAAGGCTAGAACCAGAGGTGAAAGGGCATGGGTAATAGACAAATGAACTAATAGAAAGCTCCACCTATAAGGTGATGAGGAGGGAGGGAAGTTGTAGGCAGGGGTCACTGGAAAGGCAAAGGGATTTGTCTGCCTGGACATCTGAGCACGGGAAGGCATCTGTTGGGAGTGTGCTGGTGACGGCAGCGGTGCACAGAGGATGGTCCAGCACCTGACTGGTAGGTGAAGAGCAGACTCAAAGCATCTGAATCATCCACATCTGGGAAGAGATTTGCAAAATTAAATATGTGCTAATTTCATGCTGTCTCTTGGATTGCCTCACTTTAGGGAAACTGAGGAAGCAGTGGGAAATGGTAGCTCCCAGAGCTCTGTCTGGGCAATTTCTTCTCTAATCAAAATCCAGGTCCCCAAATAGGTTTCCAGATGTTCTGGTTTTGAGAACCATGCTATTGAGATATGATTGTTTTGGTGAAACCAATCTGACCGTAAATGAACTTTGCCTGAGAGTCTATTTTATGCCAAGATTCTTATTGTCTAGAGAATAACTGCGTGTAGATTATTTAATCAATGTTTAGTCAAGCCAATTGGTTTCTCATCAGACAAAAATGTTGTGATAGTAATATTCTGCCTCTGTAGTCTATTATTTTTTTTTACCCAACAAGATAAAAACATATTTCTCCATAGCAAAGTGGTGATTTCCCTAGGCATGCTGTAAACAGGAAGTGCCCCATCATCTGTGCAGCTTTCCCCCCTCTGTTACAAGCCACCTGCATTCACAACTCACCGCTGCACTCCTGGTGACCCCGCCACACTGCGAGGGAAAGGTTGGCTTCAGGAGGGATGTTTTGCTAAGAGATGACGCCAAGCTCCTAACAATGCCAATTTCAATACTAAAGAGAAAAAAAATGTGTCTTTTATAAGAAACAATATAAATTGGACTAGATACCAATCTTTCAAGTGAATAAAATTATAAAATCAATCTTAACAGCTAACATTTACAATCACTGTGCTAAGCACTTTGTGGAGTGTAACTCAGTTCATCCTGATAAGAGCCTGTGAGGTAGGCACTCCTGTTATTCTCATTTTTGAGATGAGGACTGGAGGCACAAAGGAATTATCCAGCCCTGAGATGGTGGAGCTGGGATTTGAAACCAAGTTGAGTCCAGCATGACCTACGTTCCTAGTGAGCCTCCAGACTCCAGCAGGGGCACCAGCTCCTATATGAGGGAATGAGATGGTGCCTGGATTCTCCAGCCAAGAGGACCCTCTGTACAGCCACTCTTTGGCCATGTCTTGCATAGGGCAGCACATTGGAGCCTCCCAGGACCCAGATGCACTGACCAGAGCCTGGGAAGTAGGGCATCTTCCAGACATGGCAGGAAGGAAGGGCACCACCTGGAGGATGGGTTGCTTGGGCGGCTCAGGTGGGAAAGGGA
>NW_003852528.1:1832378-1833809 GCF_000181295.1 Otolemur garnettii | reverse complement strand
ACTTTGAGAAAGGATTGTGCAGTATATAGTGCTGGTAATTAATGAGTTATTTGAAAATAAATTAAATTGGTCCTTACCCTCTCTTAAATTCCATAGTCAACTCTGAACATTTTAAAGTGCTCCATGTTTAAAAAAATAAAGTCCCTAAGAAACAGTAAGAAACATAAGTAAATATTAATTTCAGAATGAGAAGGGACTTTTTCATAAAAGTTGAAGAAGAAATCACAAAAGGATTTCTTTTAAGTATTATTATGATACCTAAAAGAAAAAATTTAATCCAATAGAAAAATTTAGAAGGCATATTTAACAAAAATGGTTAATGTTTCTTTCCTATCTTAAATTTTTGTTAAATTAATAGTAGTTTTTATCTATATTATTATTACAAATTTTATTTGTAGCTCTTTAATAAAGCATGAGTTTGAATCTCTTCAAATATTTATTCTTCCGTTAAGTGGTTGCTCATGTCCTTTACCAGTTTTTTTTTTTGGTGAGTTTATCTTTTTCTTATTGATTGACAAAACTCTTTTTAGATTAAAGAGATTAACCATTTATCTATTATATGCTGCAAAATTTCCCCCTTAGTACATATATTCCTTGTTAAAGTGCAGTTTCCTTTTAACTGTTCTTTTTTAGTAAATGATAAGTTTATATACTTGAATCCACTTTTCTTTTGTATTTTTTGGCTTTCAAACCACTCTACTTCAATATTCATAAAAGTTTTGCTGAAAATTTTCCCCCATAATTTTATGATTTTATATTTTGCTTTTAAATATTTTATCCATCTGGAATTAATTGTGATACTAAGAGTGAGCCAAAGACTCAACTTTATTTTTTACAAATGTCTCAAAAACATTTATTGAGTAATTTTTCGCTATTCATTTGAAAAGGCACATTCTCATATACTTACTTCTATTCTCATATACAGCAGAACCTCCACAGCTGACCCCCTCCTTAAGTTGACTGAATTTTCACAGACTGGACATGCACCACGTGTACGTGTCGGTGCAGTCGGCCTAGTTCTCCATGGTGAACGCCTCTCTCTGTATGTTGCCCAGTCTGCTACAGTCCTTTGGGTGGTCAACTCACGGAGAGTCCACTGTACTTTCTTCTATTTCTTGACTGTCATTCTGTTCCATTGATTCACCTGTCTATTTCAGGGTCAGGTTAGCATGCTTTTGCTATCATTTGACAATGCACTTGACTATCTGATAGAATTTATTTAAATCTGATTTAAATAAATCTTCTTCTCCCCACTCCAGAGTTGTCTTAGCTCTTTTTCCATGTTCTCCTCTTTCTAACATGCTAAATTTGTATTGGAATTTTTATTGCTTTACTTCAAATTGTAGTTAGAGATCATTAACATTTATAATAGAGATTTCTCTGAAAAAACAAAGCATATTGGCTCGGCGCCTGTGGCTCAAGCGGCTAAGG
>NW_003852528.1:1805829-1831822 GCF_000181295.1 Otolemur garnettii | reverse complement strand
TGGATGGACCCCTCTCCCAGAAAAAAAGAGAAAATTCAAATTACAAAAATCAATACTGAAATGGGGAACATTACTTCTGACTTCACAGAAATTTGAAAAGCGTACAAGGAAATCCTACAAAAAAAAAAAAATGCCAACAAATTAGATGACCTAGATGAAATGGACAAATTCCTAGAAAGGTACAAACTACCAAAACTGAATACAGAAATAAAATATATGACTGTATCTGTAACAAGTACAGAGATTGAATTAGCAAGTCAAAATCTTCCCTTAAAGAAAATCCAGGACTAGGTGGCCTACGTGATGAATCCTATCACATTTTTAAAGAATTAACACTAATCCTTCACAGATGCTTCCAAAATGTGGAATATGATGAGTCATTATGTAACTCATTCTATAAAACCTATATTAATCAAAACCAGGCACAGACATCACAGGGAAACTACTGAGTAGCATCCCTTGTGAGTACTGATGCAAAAATCCGCAGTAACATACCAGCAGCCCTGAGCCAACCACATGTGAAGAGGATTATCCACCATGACCAAGTGGGTTTTATTCCAGAAACAGAATGCTGCTTTAGCATTTAACATTTCCATTTGTGTCAACTTTGTATTTCCTATTTCTGTATTGAGACTGCATGTTTCTTCAGTGAGACCTGAGAGGTTTGCATTTGTTAGAAACATGTTCGTAATTGCCTCTTGAAACATTTTACTGATTGCTGCTGAAAAATTTTTGTCAGATGATTCTAACTTCTCCTACCTTGCTGTTGGACTCAGCTGCATGTTTTTTCATTCATTTTGAGATCTTCCTGGTTCTTTGAGCAATGTTTGCTGGAAACCTCAACATTTGAGGCATTTGAGACTGTAGATGTTAAACTTTCTGTCTGAGCTGGTTTCTGCTGACGTTGCTCTGGCAGAGGAAGTGGTTGGGGATGCCTCACTCCTGCCAGGTGAGGGGGAAAGAACAGGTTCCCCACCGACCCCCCGGACTCCTGAGGGTGGGGCTTCTTCCCTAAGGAACAGAGCAAAGGTGAGAGGAGAGGTCAGCTTCCCACTCCGCTTCTGCTGACACCTCCTGGACTGGGAGGTGTGGGAGGGCTGAGTTTGGAGCTGGGGGTGCTCATTATCTCCAGGTGGTGTTCAAAGTCCAGCCTCTCCAGCAGGCTTCCCCTTCATTCCAGTAGGGGAGGGGAAATGGGTAGAAAACTCGGCTTCCTGTTTGTGTTTCTCTGACTCATGGGAGGTGAGTGCACCTCCTTATGGCCTGGAAGGCGAGGCTGAAATTCTCCGTTCCTGATTTGGCCTTTGCTGTACCATTGGAACCAAGGACACAGGTCCTCTCTCTCCGATATTTGGCTACAGGAGAGTGGTTATTTACTAATAATTTTCAGTCTTGCTGAAAATAATTTCCCCTTTCCTTTGGCTGGAGAGAGCAGGCTCTTTGGAGGGCTCTGGGTCTTTTTGACTGAGCCCATCAGAGTTTCTGGGTTGCAGATCCCCCAGAACCAAGTCGGACACGTGAAATGAAGAGACAGCCCAGGGAACTCACCACTGTGCCCTTCTTAGGTCCTGAAGTCCCAAGCCAATTGGCCATCTTCTCTCCGCCTTTCAGAGTCTTATATTCAGTTTATACAAAGGCCATTTCAAAAGTTTTGAAATACACAAACATCAAGAACTGTAGAATCTGCATAGACAGAAACAGATGAACCCTTCCCAGGAACACCGATAAGCAAGTTGGAACTTGCTTGGGTGAATCAGAAAGGACACTGTTGACTGTGTTTCTTGGAAGTGAAATAAGGACCCTCAGACAGTCTGCCTCAAAACTTTCATACAGACCTACGTGTATAACACCCGGGGTTTTTAGCTGGACTTAGAGGAACCAGGATCTGCAATTCTGCTACTTCTTCCTGGAAGCAAAATCTCCCCTACTCTGGTTTTAATTTGGCATTTTATGATTCTATTTAATCTTTTCACAGCAAAGCTGAAGATTTTATTTTATCTTTATTTTTTCTCCAACATTTCTTGGTCCAAGTTTCTGACCAAGGATCTGTCCTGGCAAGATGGTTTGCTGACCTTTAATTCTCTCAACTTGTATTTGTCTGAAGAAGTCTGTCTTTCTCCTTCACTTCTGAAGAATAATTTTGTTGGGTATAAAATTCTAGGTTGGTATTTCTTTCTTTCAGTGCTTTCAAGATTTTGCAAGTGTAGACTCCTAGATGAACCAGAAGTAGAATTGCTTAGTTCACATCTAAGCAATGTACATCTTCAATGCTGAGTTGCATTGCCAAATTGCATGCAAAAGCATTTTCCAGTTTACATTTCAGCCAACAATATACAGTCATATGTCACTTAATACTGGGGATGCATTCTGAGAAATACATCATTAGTCTATTCCATTGTAGTGTGAGCACCAGAGAGTGTGTTAACACAGACCTGGATGGTCTAGCCTACTGCACATCTGGGAGGTATGGGATAGCCTACTTCTCCTAGGCTACAGATCTGCACAGCATATTACTGTATTGGATACTGTAGGAAATTGTAACACAAAATGTGTCTAACATAGAAAAGGTACAATAAAAATATGGCATAAAAGATAAATGAGTATACACTTGTATAGGGAACTTACTATGAATGCAGCTTGCAGAACTGAAAGTTGCCCTGGGTGAGTCAGTGAATGAGTGGGGAGTAAATGTGAAGGCCTCGGACTTCTGCAAAGGCCTGTGCACTATTACAGACTTTATAAACACTGTACAGTAAGGTGGCCCTAAATTTATAAAACAATACTTTTTTTTTAAGACAGAGTTTTACTTTGTCACCCTTGGTAGAGTGCCATGGTGTCACAGCTTACAGCAACCTGAAACTCTCAGGCACAAGTGATTCTCTTGCCTCAGACTCCTAGTAGCTGGGTCTACAGGCACCCAGCACAATGCCTGGCTAATTTTAGAGATGAGGTCTTGCTCTGGCTCAGGCTGGCCTCGAACTTGTGCCTTAGGAGATCCACCGACCTCGACCTCCCAGAGTGCTAGGATTACAAGCGTGAGCCACCATGCCTGGCCAAAAGAATAATTTTCTTTCTTAGCTTACTGTAATTTTGTTATTTTACAATCTTTTTCACGTTATTAAACTTTTTGACTCTTTTGTAGTAATAGTTTACAAAACAAACACATTGTATAGCTGTATAAAAATATTTTCTTTCCTTTTATTCTATTCTATTTATTTTTTCTATTTACATTTTTTAAAATTTAAAATTTTGATTATTTTTATTTTTTTAAACTTGTTTGTTAAGAATCAAGACACAAACAAACACAATGGCCCAGTCCTACACAGGGTCAGGATCAGCATCATCACTGTCCTCCACCTTCACGTCCTGTCCCACTGGAAGGTTTTCAGTGCAGTAACGGGCATGGAGCTGTCATCTGCAGTGATAGCATGGAGCTGTCATCTGCAGTGATAGCATGGAGCTGTCATCGGCAGTGATAGCATGGAGCTGTCAGTCATCTGCAGTGATAGCATGGAGCTGTCATCGGCAGTGATAGCATAGGGCTGTCATCGGCAGTGATAGCATGGAGCTGTCATCTGCAGTGATAGCATGGAGCTGTCATCTGCAGTGATAGCATGGAGCTGTCATCTGCAGTGATAGCAGTGCCATCTTCTGGAATACCTCGTGAAGGGTCTCCCTGACGCTGTTGTACAGGTAATGATTTTATATAAGTAGAAGGAGTGCATGGTAAAATAAGAATAAAAAGTATAGTATAGATGATAAACTTTGTACAGGTAATGATTTTATATAAGTAGAAGGAGTGCATGCTAAAATAAGAATAAAAAGTATAGTATAGATGATAAACTTTTGAAGTCTATTATAATCTTTAGGGACAGATGCATATGTGGCCTGTCACTGACCAAAATGTCCTTACACGGCACGTAAGTTCTACCTCAGCACACATCAGAAAAATGTGTTCAGAATGATTAGTTTTGTCATCTGATGGGGTGAAATTGCATCTCATTGACTTAGATAGCATTTCCAATTAGTAGGAAGTTAGGGAATCTTCTCCCTTATCTATGGACCATCCAGATTTTCTTTTCTTGTGAGGTGCCTGCTCATCTCCTTAGGTCACATGGATAACTTTGGATGCTTGCCTTCTTCTAGTTGATCTGTAGGACATTGTCACACATTCTGCATATCAATCTTTGTCAGTCGTTTTCCCAATTCATAACTTGCCCTTCCTCTGGGTTGTGGTCCCGTGTTGTGCTAATTGTACATTGTGCTATGCTGTTCGGTGTTTTCATTTCTATGAAGTCTAATGTTTCATGTTATCCCTTAATGGCCTTACATCTCATTTAAGAAGTCATTTTCTTTGTAGTGTAGTCATTACAACTTTATCTCACTATTAATTTCATCAGTTTTTTGGGGGGGGTAATTTAGCTGTTATTTTGCTAAATATTGAGTGTAATGCTTAAGTTAGTTTTTTCTTTTCTTTTAGTAAAAGTTGGGTTGAAGGATTCTGTTTGTCATTTCCATGTAGTGGGACTTGCTTTCTTTCCCTTTTTCTACTTAGGTTATTACATTAATTTTATTGCCTTATAGTCAGAGAATCTGGTCTGTGTTTTTATGTCTTTCTCTAAGGCTGAGTCTAAATTGTGGGAGCTCAGCATTTTCTATCACCCACAGGGTAAAAGACTCAAAATTTATAACAGCACAGGTGTGGATGCCTATGTGGCAGGAGAGAAGGATTTTTTTTCCTTCTGGGTAGATGCCCCAGTTAATAGGACTGCAGGATCAAATGGGAGGTCTAGCTTGAGTTCTTTGAGGGTTCTCCAACCTTCCAAAAAGGTTGTATTAGTTTGCAGTCCCACCAGCAGTGCAAACGTGTTCCCTTCTCTCCACATCCACGCCAACATCTGCAGTTTTGAGACTTTGTGATAAAGGCCATTCTCTCTGGGGTTAGATGATATCTCAGGGTGGTTCTGATTTGCATTTCTCTAATGAGCATTTTTTTGTGTTTATTAGCCATTTGTCTATCTTCTTTAGAGAAGGTTCTATTTATCTCTCTTGCCCAGCGATCTAAGGGATTGTTGGTTCTTTTTATGTTTATTAATTTGAGTCTCTGTAGATACTAGTTATCAAACTTTTGTCTGAATCAAAATATGCAAATATCCCTTCCCAAAGTGTAGGTTGTCTGTTTGCTTTGGTTGTTGTTGCCTTAGCTGAACAGGAGCTTTTCAGTTTCATTAAGTCTCATTTGTTTATTTTTGTTGTTGTTGTGATTGCCATGGAAGTTTTCCTCGTAAAGTCCTTCCCCAGGCTGATAGCTTCCAGTGTTTTCCTCACACTTTCTTTGAGGATTTTAATTGTTTCTTGCCTTAGGTTAAGGTCTTTTATCCATCTTGAACCAATTTTTGTGAGTGGAGAAGGGTGCAGGTCCAGTTTCAGTCTTTTACATGTGGATATCCAGTTCCCCAGCACTGTTTATTGAATAGGCTTTCTTTCCCCCAGTGTATGTTCTTGTTTTGTTTATCAAAGATTAGGTGGCTATTAGATGTTTGTTTCATCTCCTGGTTTTCTATTCAGTTCCAAATGTCTATGTCTCTATTTTTGTGCCAATACCATGCTGTTTTGATCACTATGGCCCTGTAATATAGCCTAAAGTCTAGTAGTCTGATGCCCCTGACTTTGTTTTTATTACTAAGAATTGTCTTGGCTACACGGGGTTTTTTCTAGTTCCATACAAAGAGAAGAATTATTTTTTCCAAGTCTTGAAAGTATGATGTTTTAATATGATGTTTAGTATTTTAATAGGGATAGCATTGAATCTAAGGATTGCTGAATATCTATAGACATTTTAACAATGTGGATTCTTCCCAGCCATGAGCATGTTCTTCCATTTGTTAATATCTTCTATTATTTCTTTTCTTAGGGGTTTGTAGTTTTCTTTGTAGAGGTCCTTCACCTCTTTTGTGAGGTGTATTCTTAGGTATTTAGTTTCCTTTGGAAGTACTGGGAAGGGTATTATGTTCTTAATTTCCTTCTCATGTTGGCTGTTATTGGCATATACTACTGATTTGTGGACATTGATTTTATATCCTGAGACGTTACTGTATTTTTTGATCACTTCCAGGAGTTTTGTAGTTGAGTGTTAGAAAAAGCATTCTATAAAATTCAACATCATTTCCTAATTAGAACACTGAAGAACATAGGCATTGGTGGCACATTCCTTAAACTGATTGAAGCCATCTATGACAGACCCACAGCTACTATACTGAACAGAGTAAAACTGAAAGCTTGTCCACTTAGGACTGGAAAAAGACAAGGGTGTCCTCTTTTGCTTTTGTTCATCAGTGAGCTCCTTCAGGACCAGGTTTGCACACACCTTCCTCATGTCAAGATTCTCAGTGAAGATTTTCCTATATCTTCCTCTATTTCTGTTTATTTGGTCTGCTATGCTTCTCACAATCAGCTGACGATTTTGACACACAATTTGTGGATTTATGCGACATTTTCATCAGTTCTGCTCATTACTGGCCACCCTGACCTCTCTTCATCAGTGATGCATTTTGTCCCCTCAGAAAAATGTTTAATCCATTTGTACACTGTTATTTTCTTCATGGCATTATCCTCATAAACTTGGACTGACATGTCCCTGATTTCAGTTCTACTCTTGCGAAGTTTAACAAGAAATTTACACGTTTGTTTGTTGCTCTAATTCAAGCTCTGACATTCTCAAGACAGCACACAAAAGCACAATAATGGACACCACTCAGCAAGATGCCACCACATGTCGACATGAACACAGCCGTGAGATGCTGATATTCTAGGGTCGTAAAACCTCACTCAGCTGTTTGTACAGTGCTGCTAATGTAAGTGCATGGTGGAACGTTCACAAACTTTGTTGTCAGACCTTGTACATTTGACCTTTGAATCACAGGGACCGTGCCTGCTTACAAAAGTAACTCAGTCTGTGTCTGGAATTTAACTGATGAGTGAGCAAACCACCCTTCAGCATTCTCTCTTTATGTGTCCATTTCCCCTCCCAATGCAGCGCTGCCCCTGAGAAGCTCTGTGTGTAAGATGGGACAGTGAGTGATGGTTGTGTCTGCTGCTCAGCTGGAAGTTCGCACCCAACTCTGTGCCACTGGTGACTGTTGCTCAGTCCTGGGAGAAGAGTTGGTAAGCACAGACCGTCTGCAGTATGACAGACTCTTTAGACAGTATGCGCTAAATAACCATGAGCCCAGAAATAGCCCCAAATTTTAATAATGTGAGCCGTATTTAATTATTAAACTTCTCTGGAGACATTTAGCCTCAACCATAAATCCTTCCTTCCTCCTGTGAAATGAATGCCCTTAAATGAAGGTCCCTTCCCATAACCTGAGAAGAACTGAGGAATCCCCCAATCGCCCCTCCTGGATGTTCTTCCTCTGCCCAGTGCAGGCAGACAGCAGCTGTGGTGTTCCCCACGGGGCCCCTCTCTCAGTCTGAGCCAGGAGGTTCCGAGTCAGCAGCACAGAGGGAGGGGTGCAGAGTACAGGTCTGCTGTGAGTCAGGTTTTGTGTTGATGCTGTCTCTAGGAGACCACATTTTCCCAAGGTTTGGAGCCCTGCGGGGTGATATATAGCCTGTTGCTTAATGCATATTTATCAAAAATTAATGATGATAAGCATCTGCTTTCTCTATCTGCCAAGTGATACATTTTCATAATTCTCTCCTGTTTTGAAAAGCAGCTGGTTCACCCGAGGAAGACACCAAATGTAAGATAATGGGGCTGAGGTTTCCTCAGCGTCCTGAAAGGCCAAGTTCAAACTGCTCCAACTTAACTCTACCATGGCCTCAGCCCTCACTCAGGCTGCGCTTTGAGACCCACGGTCAGCACCGAAGCCTTTCTGGAGATGTGAGAGGGCAGCACCAGTTGCTCAGCACAGAAATGCTGACACAGTTCTCCCTATGACATCACTGCCCTTCCACAGGCCACACCCTCACGGCACACAAGCACATGTATGCACACATATGTGCACACACACTGCACACACATCATACACTTATACCACATATATGCACACATGCACAGTAGTCACGGAGACACACACTGGCACACACCACACACATCTGCACACACGTTTCACTAGCGTGCAGCTGTCTAGCTCCAGGCTCTCCCCCTGCACTCCACACACTTGTATAAGTCCTCTCTACTTTCTGCCTCACTCAGGAAAGCAAACTTTGACAGCTATTAGGTCCTTGATCGATGTGCGGAACCACATCTTGGGTGACGACCAGGCTCTGATGGCTTCACAGAGACCATAAACACTGCGGCCTGCGTCTCTGTGCTGGGATGATGCCCAGTGCATTTGTTCAACTCGGTCACTTACTCCTCCAAAGTGTCTAATGAAGTGGTTAATGATACAAAGGGGATATAACTCAAGCGTGTGTCACTGCACACGTAAGTCTCACTCTGTGGCGAGACGGCACACTGGGGACGGAGGCTGAAGGTGGCAGTGACAGTGTAGTGGCTGTACCCTGCCCTCGGGAGCACCTGCTCTGTCCTGCCCCCCAGAGCAAGGCCAGCAACCTGGCACTCACCTGGCTGCTGCCCATTTCCATGTCATCACCACAGTTTACTTTAAATGCACAAGTGATTCCATTCAGGCAGTCAGGGAGTCATAAATCAGAAGTGTAGATTTAAGAAATGTGCATTCACTATATGATGTCTTTGCTGAAAATAGTTAACAAGAGTGCCAGGTTAAAAAAAAATAGGATAAACGGTATTTTCAAAGATCTCAGCAGATGGAAGATTGGAATGCACGAGAATACATGGTGTGCAGCGTGAGGGTTACCCTGGGACGTGCTGCCCGGGACGTGCTCCCCAGGACAGGCTCTGTCTGCTGACTCAGCCATTTTCCACACTAGGGAGATCAGGCCTGGATGTCGAAGACAGAGGCAAGTTCCCCCACAGTTGCTCCCTGTGGCCTTGAGGGGATGGAGTGAGTGCAAGTAATCCCATCATTGGAGGAAGAGGGGCTGCCTGACCGCAGGCCACGAGGCCTGGGGCATCCATGTGTGACGTCTCAGGGAAGCACAGCCGAATACAGATGCTCAGCAGGAGGAGAGGTGGGATCTCTCCTCGGTTCTCAGGGTGCCTTCTGTGTGTCACCACTTCATGACCCGCTTCCTTGTTCCGCCTCGAGGTCAGCGAGGACTGTGAAGACCCGTGCCCCTGAGTCCTGGGTGATTTCTGTCTTTTCTCACAGTATATTTAAGTGTATCTTTTCCTTCCTGGTCTGTGACCTTCTTCAAAGTAAGAGGAGACTAGATTGGAAAGATACTGAACTGGTGTAGATTCAAAATGCTCCCTTACCATTCATCACTTATGCAAATGATTTCTCTGTCTGAGCTTCAGATGTTCCCTTTAAGAAACATGGGAGAACACGCACCACAGCACATGTTCTCTGACAGCTGGGAGCTAGATCACGGGCACACACAGGCACAGAGAGACGTAAGGGACACGCAAATCAAGACGGGGTGGGTAGACTCGTACCTCTGGGGTACAATGAGCACTAGCTAGTCTGGCGATGGGCATGTGGAAAGCCCTGACTTAAGCATTATACAAGGTGTCCACTTAACAGAATCATTTGTACCCCTGTAATAGTTTGAAATATATAATAAAAAACAAGGATAGCAATATTGGCCTTGACAAATATTTTTAACACTTTGTATCAAGTGGGTGGGGGGGCTAGGAAATGATCCCACAATGCACAAAGGCCAAAAGATTTGTCATGGAAGGGTGTCAGCCAGAGCCGGAAGCCCTGTGTCCCTGCCCCTCTCACCAGCAAAGCTGGTCATGTGCATGTGAACACAGGTCCCCACTACCTCCCTGACTCCCTAACCAGGCCCCTTCACGTCAGCCTTTCCTCTTCCCAGATGAAGCCGGCCGGCTCCCAGCACGGTGCCTTTGCTCTGTCTGAGCGTGCTGCCTGGACGGCTCTCTCTGCTGCTGTGTTTGCAGAATGAGTTCCCCTCACTTCCTTCTTGTCCTTTCCCCAGACCCTCCGGCTCTTCCCCTCCAACCCTCCACATCTCCCTTCCCTACTTCATTTTTCCTCCTTAAAATTTGTGCTTATGATGTAATTGGGAGTAATTCAATGACTTCTTTTATTCCTTGTCTGTCTCAACCCCCAGACTGAGGAGGCAAGACTTTTGTCTATGTTGTCCGCAGCTGTAACCCCAAAACCAAGAACAGTGCCTGACACAGATCAGCCCTCAGCACCTGTTTGTTGAATGAATGAATGACAGCATCGAAGCCTACTAATCGTGAGCAGAGCTGAAACCAGAGAGAGGGTCAAGCTGGAGGCGGTGGACAGTGGACAGGTGACGGCAGCTGTCAGGCGATGGCATCTCCTCACTGTGACCATGCTTTCACGGGGAAGGAGTGACTGGACTTTGTGTATTTCTCCACTTGAAGCCTCTTTGGCCTGAGTTGTAAGATGAATTAGAGGAGGGAAGGGCACACACACCCAGCATGCAGCAGAAAAGACACGTTCTGAACAATTGGCTGGACATGGCATCTGTATCTGGAGACAGAGCACTGGGTCCTGCCTGTGAATTATCCGTGTGCACAGCTCGGTGGCAGCACCACAGCCTGCACGTAGACTCCTTCCCATGAAGAATGGCTGGACTAGAGTGTTCCACGTGGAACTGATTATTACGTCTGACCATGCGTGAAAATGAACAGCTCTGCATTTCCTTATCAGCATTTGGATCTGATTTCGCTGCCATGCTACAGATTTTAATCAGCATGTATTCACATCACTTGCGTCTTACGGGCCCATACATCAAGGCTCCTTTCCCAGGGGCACCCCCAGCAGCTGGCCCTGAGCCCAGTGCCTGTGTGGCTCAGACCGAGGCTGTGTGCTACTCTCCCAGCTTAGTCTGCGGTTATGTCTCTGCAGAGTCGTGGATCCTTTTCAACCGTCCTTCGTGTGCGATACAGAGCTGCCTGCCTTTTTTCTTGATGTCCTATTCAAAAACTACGTTCCTCCCGCAAACAGTTACAGTTTTATTGCTTCCCCTGAAAGAAAATGGACTGTATTTAACAATTTAGTCTGAGAAAAGAGAGCTAGTGGGGCAGATTCTTCACCTTTCTGGAAGGAGTCAGTCATCTGAGCTCTTTTGGTCTCACTCTCCTGACTGCACTGTTAAAGGCACCCCCACTGTGGCCCCGAGTTTCTGCCTGGGGGGTGGGCCTGAGAAACGCCCCCATGTCAGCTCCACCCTGGGCGCCCACAATCCTGGCATCTACTGTTGTCTTTATTTGCCTGAAGCCTCTGGTCCTCACTGTGCCCTGACCCTCCAAGGCTGGCTAAGATTTGGGTACACTGATTCCTTGCCTGCTCACCTGGGGACTGTCCGGCAGGCACGGAGCACTCTTGTGAAGGCAGATGAGGGCCTTCACCAAGGGAACACAGGGACACGAGAGAGACCGGGCCTGGGGCCAGCCTACTGTCCTGAGAACCAGCAGTCACAAGATGCTTCGCTCCCATACGCCCCCCTGCCAGCTCTGTCATGGGGCCTCCAGAGTAACAAGAGACAGACCATCCTGAGGCTGGACATTAAGATTTTTTTTCCAGGTCCATAAAGGGGAAAATAAAATCAAAAGCCATGGATGACATTAGGTTTGGAGCATGTGACCACTAATCAGGGCCATGTGAATGGGGAGCACAATTACAACTTAAGAAAAAGAAAATAACCTCCCATTTGTGTGCAGAGACGCAAGGCAGTGTGGACACTTATATGGATCCTGCGGAGAGGGCGGGGTGGGGGACGGCAGAGCTGCAGAGGGGACCCTGCTGTGTGCACGTATGTATTTTATGGGCCTTGTCAGCATCTGTTTGCAATTATCAGTGACCATTTCCTCTTCCTTGGAGTGGGGAGGATTTTTTTTCTGTAAGAACTGCCTGTGATGTTTCTGCACCACGGATCATGTTTATACCATAGCAAAGCGTAAAACCGAAGCCGCTGGAGTGGGGGCTTTGCACTTTCCTGAAGGTGGAAAGCAGCCAACTCGACGTGGATGCACATTCTCATGTCGGGGAGCAACGTGGTGCTTTCTGTCATGTCGTAGCAAACGCCACTCCGAGTGTCATTTCACCAGGGGCTGCTCGGATGTCACAGCTGTTCTCACTTGGCCCATGACACACATAGGCCCAGACAGTACACAGACAAGGGGGCTCTTTCCAGGTTTCAGTAGTTTGCAAGCTGTCCTGGAAAAGAACTCTGCTACAAGTTTTAATCCACGTAAGAAATCCTGCATCCACATTAAAACTGCCCTTATGAAACAGCACGTGCCTGTGTGGTAGGAAGAGAAGCCCTCCTGATGCCGGGCAGAGCCTCAGGTGGCAGCGGTGCTGGGTGCTGTAGAACGCTGGGCGGGATGGACGACACACGCTCCAGGTGAGGCGGTGAAACCCACAACCTACCACCTGGTCGGGGGCCCAGTGCTTCCCGGGTGTCTGTGCAGCGCAGAAACCCTCAGTCAAATCTTGCCAACTCCCTCCCACCTCCTCGTTTTTTGTTAGATATAAAAGAGGTCTCCCTACATTCTCCTGAGGACTTTCTCCAGTGCACATTCGTGGGACCTCACTTCACAGTCACTTCAGTTCTGTGCAGAGTGTTTTGGCAGCGAAACACACACTGATTGCACAGAGCCACATGAACGAAACCACCTTTCCTTTCATCCCCCAAAAGAGTCCAGAAGAGAGTGATTATTGAAGCCTTTGTATGGAGCAATTTCGCAATCAGTTAGAATTTTGTGTCCATTTTTCTGGCCTTGCGGGGCCGGCAACTCCAGCCGCAGGCTGAGCGCTGGCCAGGTCCATGCATCGTGACCGTGATGCGGCTCCGTGAGTCACTCCAGCTTGGCAGCGATGCTGCCTGTTTCGCAACCTCGTTCCTAAGGAGGCCTCAGTCCCCAGCTCATGGGAAGCCGTCACCCCGTTCTGCTACTGGACTATAAAATCACTGCAGCACGAGTATGGATACAGCCTTTACAGAAAAAGGAATAGGGTTATGTGCTGCTGTGTGACCCTTTCAGTTCAATCGAATATTCTCCAAACGTCTCTTCCAGCACAGTATATACTTTGACGGCCGCGTGTTGATGTCCACCCGCTGCTGTCTGCGGTGTGGCTAAACTGCTCAGTCAGTCCAGGGGCCCACAGAGCTAAAGGCTCAGCACCCCTCACTCCATGGACCTCTCAGGCCTGTTCCTGCTTGCACCTCTCCAGATTCCTGTTGCCTTTCTGAGGCTTCCTCACATGCATCAGTGTACTCAGACTCTGAGTGTAGAGGGAACAGCCAGGGATGGCCTGCATGTGCCACCATGGTCCCCGGGGGCTTCAGGCCTGGCTGATGACTTGGAAGCAAGGATAATGCCGAGATCCTGTGTGCACCGGTGCAGGGCGGGTAAGAGCAGGGCAACATCTCTAATGCGAGAGAGCCATTCACGAGGCTATGCGGGGGGAGCCCCAGGATGGGTGGATGTGGACCCTGGTGCCCCTTGAGCATGGGAAGCTTTTAAAGATCCCACGCCTAAGTCATGCCTCAGACCAAGAAAACTGGAAAAACTGGAGCAGGGCCCAGGCATCGTCCCTTTCCAAACTCTCCAAGTGACTCCAATAGGGTGTCAAGGTGAGGACCATCACTGCATGGAGCCTCTGCCAGCTGCAGAGGATGGCATGGTGTTCAGAGCCAGGCCGGGACACCACTGGGGGAGAAGGCCAGTACAGGAGGCCCGCAGACAGGTTCTCCACCCACTGACTGATTGTCCCCTTCTCACCCTTCCCCAAATGTTCTCAAATATAACCCAGGCGGCAGCTTTGCAGCCAGAAGGAGCAGAATGAGCTGAAGACTCTTCGTGTGGACACTGGTGTGCTGGGACCACTGCCTCCCGTGTGCTGCTGTGAAACTCGGGGTTTTGCTATGCGTAGCTCTAGTTCTCAACAACGGGGATGGCAACGTTGCCAAGCCAACCTCAGAGAGCACAGCCAATACAAGCAGATTCCACTTTACAATAACAGGAAACATGGGTCCTCTCCCTGCTGACAGATGGGCTTCTTCTCTTCGGTAAAATCAGTGATCAAAACAGCTCCTGATTCATTTTCATCCCCAATAGGTTTGAGGCTGGGCAAGATCCAGGGGCTGTTCCCTTCCTTCTGGTTTGTTATCACCCTGTTGTAACTGCTCATTGAGCGCTGACTGGTGCTGGCTGCTAAAGAGTCAGTACTCTCTAAGTTAGATTCACTACTCAACATTTTGATTTACCTTGATTTTTTAGGATGATGAACAAAATAAAACAGAATTGTCCTGGTTCTCTGATTCTTAAAGGAGAAGGTAGAATTGTGCTTCTAGTCCCAGAGACACAGCTGAAGGTCTCCTGGCAATGCTGCTAAGCAGAGAAAAGGCTTTGAATCACCAGGGTTTTAGTGCCAGTTTCACAGATATGCGGGTGCAGAGAGGACACCTTAGGCTTTCCCCCAAAGCTTCATCCATGTGGAAAGCATGTGTGATGATGACCCCTTTTCAGCACTGTCAGTTTGGTGATTTTTCCAGTTAAGAGCTAGCTAGTATGTGGTGGGTTCTGTTAACGACAAATTAGGATTTAGGGACCAGGACTAGGCGAAGCTTGACAGCAAACGTTTTGATCACATTCATGCAGAGTTTCAGGAGGTGGTGGGAATGTTCCATTTCCCCAGAGGCAACACTGGACGGCTGTAAGCCAAGAGAAAGCATGAAGCACGCCAAGAGAAAGCATGAAGCACGCCACCGCGGTGCTGTGCGGCTCCATCCCCTGCCTTTCATCACGGTAATTCAGATCGTCTCCTGGTACTGCCCAAACAGCTGCAGTTTCCTCACACCCAGCTCCCAGAAGCACCCAGAAGGGCAAAGTGCCACAATGTGCAGTTTTCTGCAGTGCTGGGACCCTTCCCATGCCTGGACACTTGTGCAAACCCCTCACTGCCAGCAAGTACTGAGCCTACAGAGTGCAAAGTCCAGATGTCACTCAGCACGTGCAAGACTAGACCCGTGTTTACCACACCTTGGCTGTGCTAGGCGCCTTGGGGAGGCCCTGTGGCCTGGGGAGATGTGGCCTTCAGTGCACACATGAGGCCGCTCTGGCTGCAGATGGGAAATGATCCCACATGGGACATCCTGGGCAGGCCAGAGCCTGCAGGCAGTTTCAGCCACCTGGAGGAGGCCTGAGACACAACAGCTAAGGCAAGGCCAAGAAGCAGGGCGTGCAGACCGGGCTGGGATGCTGTTGCCCCACACACCTGTGACACCACCCCAGACATTCCAGAGGAGGTCAGTGTCCCCTCCAAATGAGCTACATAAATTTAGCATCGTGACAATTTAACATCTATCCCCTCAGAGCCTCCGAGGGTAGCACAACCTACCAACACCTTGGCTATAGCCCACTGATACTAATTCCAGGCTTCTGGCCTCCAAAATGTTAAGAGGACAAGTGTGTGCTATTTCCCACCGCCAGGTATGTGGTTGGGACTAGGATTTCCTCCCCAGGGATCCAGCCAACCCAGGCCCCCTCACTGCAAGATTCTCCTAGGCCCACAGGGACCTAGGGACTGGGGCCCTGGGGTCTGGCTGTCCAATCCCAGCCCCGTCCCTCCTCAGGTGGGTGTGCTTGGAGAGTTCCTTCAGCTGGGAGGAGCGCTTCCATGCCAGAGGAGCGGCTGAATACTTAAGGGAAAAATACCTGTTCCTCAGTCTCCTGAAAGTGATTTGCAGGTGATGGAAACGGGTGGCAGCGTGGGGGACGGATAGGAGGGACAGTTGGGAAGGGGCTGTGGGAAGCAGAGGCTGCTAGCCCTGTACCTGCAGCCGTGTCCAGAGCACCCATGCCCTTCTCTCTCAGGCTTCATCCCATGGAGCTGGGAAGGGGAGACACAAACTGATCCCTAAGAGACTCTGCAGGGTGGAGCCGTACTTCCCCTGGACCCTGACCGTGGGCCTGGCTGACACGTGAGAGGGGAGGCTGTAGGTCCGGCATTTCCGTTGGAAGCTCTCAGGCTCACATGGCAGCACAGGGCTCACCATTCTCCTCTTCTACCCAACATCACGACAAGAGAGGGTGGATGTGAGGGGCAGGACCCAGCTGGGAATTTCAGGCAATCCATGGGAGGGACACTGATGGTCTATGGGCCTCTTGGGTTCTGTGGGTTGAGGAGTCCGTAAGTGAGGGCTTCCTGTGAACTACAGGATGGGGACCACTGTCCCCATAGGTCCCTGGAAGGTCAACTTCCCACGCCCAGTAGCAGAACCGTCTGAGTCTCCTGCCACTCACTTTCTCTCTTCCATGGAACATGGACAACTGTCCCTTGTCCCTCATTCCCTGGTGTTGAATTGCATGGGAGCCTTCAGCAAAGGAGCTGAGAAAATAGTATTTGATTCCCGTAGTTAATGGAAGAACCCATAATGCCCCCCAGAAGACTGCTCTGCTCTTAATTCAAATGCCAACCATATAAACACTTCCATTCTCTAAGCTGAGAGTCTTCAGAAGCAAAAATAGCTCCTCCTTAGGTCAGCAGCCCTGAGCTTGCGGTTGCAACCCCCAGTAGGAGGCTCCAGACACTTGCGGAGTGGGAGGTGGGTAAAGATTAGGGACAAATGTTGGGGCGTGTGGCCTGTCAGAGCCCCAGGGGCATTGAAGCATCCAAGGGACCGAGTGTGACTCACCCCAGGGGTGGTGACAATAGCCAAACAATGCTGGGAGCCGGGTGACTCAGCCTCCCGTCCTGCGCTATCCTGTCCACCCACGGCTTCCCAGGCAGGCACTACCCCCACCCTGGAGAGCCAGCCAGGCCAGGACAGTCAAACTGTATGTCCCACAGTTCCAAGAAAGTCCTCATGGTTCAGAGTCAGTCAGAGCCTGGCAAGTGGGTGGATGTTTTCCGATGACTTTTTTCCCCCAAAAAGAGTTAAAAGCTTGAAAATTGTGAGCTCAGGCTTGGCCAAATCAATCCAGATCAGTAAGGAATGGAAAAGTTTGTGGCTGCATTTAAAAGTTAATTATATTCCCCTTGGCCAAATAAGCCTTGGGCATAACAGCCTTATGAGGCCTGTGCAGAAAGGCAGATCACAGAACTTTCTAGAAACTTAAACAGTTGTCCGAGAATCTGCAGGAAGGGCCACCCTCCTTCTGAAGCAGGCTGGGCCCATCCTCCATGGGAGCGAGCGTGTTGGGGTCCCAGCTGCGCTCTGGCGGGGAGCGAGCCCAGGGACAGGTCACCTGTGAAGATGCTTGTGGAGCACTCAGCGCCCCCAGAGTCAGCCTGGCTCTCAGACTTGTGTGGAAAAGAGAAGGAAGGACGTGGTAGAAAGAAAGACGCCTTCAATCTCTGCTTGTGTCTTTTGCTGCGTCGGGTGTCTGAGGGACTCAGTGAGGCACACACAGGGTGAACTTCCGATTCTTACGCTGCCTGAGTGCTGGGCCAGATGTCCCCCAGCAGGCTCCAGGCAGGGCCTGTGTCCTCCCATGGCCCCTCAATGGGCCGTGCTTGGCCAGCGAACGCTCTCCTGCTGCCCTCCAGGCCCTCTGAGGACAGTGAGTGGCTTTGGCGTCCCCAATTTTTCCCCAGTGTCTCCAATTATCTGTAGAGCACCTACTATGTGCTGAGGATTGTTCCAGACACCGCGGAAATGGCAGCAGGAAAACCAACGTCCTGCTGTCCCGGGGCATTTATTCCTGCCAGAAAAAACAGTCATGAAACAACGTGATGTATTGTTCCTGCACATCTCTGTAAAAGGTCATCCATTAGTTATTGTAGACCTCTTGTCTCACTTGAAAATACGACGTAAGATACCCTGGCCCTGAGCGACCGGTGATCTGTGCACGCTCAGCATTTGAGCTGTGGGTTCTTCCTTATCTGAATCCACAAGTGCAGCTCTCACAACTACAATGAAGAATCTGCACTTTGGGCCAGGCCCTGGGAAACTGTGCATGGGGGCACCTACACCCTGTGGGCACGAAGCTTCCGCTCCCACGGGGGACACAGAACAAATGAGATCGTGAAGGGCTGTGATATATGACCAAAGTGAAAATAGTGGCTCACTAGAGAAGGGACAGCCTCCTCTGCCCTCTGTGGTCAAGTGAGACTTCCCTGACCACGTGCCAGCTAGGCTGAGGGTGAGGGCTGAGCAGGGCTGGTGGACAGGTTGTGCGGGTCGCTGGACAATGCTAGCGGCTGGCATTTTATTCGAGGTACAGAAGAGTAACTATCTGGTCACTGTGGATACTACGTTTCTGGAGGTACAACTGTTCAGGCCACAGGCAGAGAAGGCATCAGCTCCCTGTATTCTGCTCCACCCCGCAGACTGCGCTGGAAGAGGGTTGGCTGGATGCAGGGCAGGTGGGAGGCATCATCTCCCTGCCACAAGGCCCCAAGCAAAACCCTCTAGGGACCCGGGGTCAGGGTGAGGGAGTGAAAGAGGACTGAGTCAGGGTGGGGGGACGTGCTCCAGCCAGCACCCCATAAGGAGACCTCTGAACAAGGCCCCTGAGCTGGGAATGCCAGTGCCTACGTGCAGGGCCGGCCTGGAGGAGCCTGCATCCTGGACTGCAAGTCCTTGCAGACCGCCATGCACCCACACCCCAGTCGGGTGTGGGGAAAGTAGCTTCATCCTTCCTTCCGAGAAGTCTTACAAGTGCATCTGATGGGGCCTTAAATATCGCACATTGAGTTACGGCCTAGAGCAGGACCCTAGATGTTGGGAAGTGACCATATGTTCAGGTTTAGGGGCCCTTTTAGAACCTATTATTTTGGCAGAACTATTACCAATTGTCCACTCCACATACAGGAGAGGGGACGGTGGCCTGGACCACAGAAGTGGCCTCAGCAATGATGAGAAGTGATGAGAGAAGAGATTTTGAAGATCAACTTACGGGATGGGCTAAGGTTTTAGATCTCATAGATGGAGGAAACAGAATAAACCCAAACTTTCAGCTTGAGTATTTGTAAACTACACAAACAACAAAATGTGGCGTCAGAAGTCATTAGAGAAAATGCAAATGCTCATATGTAAATTTTTAGTTTTGAGCTGTGGTCGTCGCCACCTCATTGATGACCCAGCATCACTGCTGCTGCCGTTGGCACCATGTTGGGAAAATGCATTATAGGAAATACCTAATTTCCCTGCAGAGTCGAGATGATTAAGGTTAATTTTAAATCTATGTCTTCATGATAATGTAGCTAAATCTTGAGTAACTCTTAATTAAAGGCAAGTCCAGAGGAGAAAATAAAACCTCTATTCTTCCATGGCTATCGCTTAAATTTTTACCCCCGTTTCCCCTCTCTAAAACCAAACTTTTAGTTTGATATGTAACTAAAAAGTAAAGTAAAATTGAGTTAGTCTTGCATACATCCCTCCACTAGATAAACTAATAAACAGAGAAAGATATGCAGAGTGAAAACAGGAAGGTCAGGGACAAACTGTCAGAGTTCTGAGGGGGTGAACTCTGACCCCCTCAGAGAGACCCCCTATAAGAGAGTCGACCCAAGCGCCATCTTATAAAGCTGCCCCCAACTTAGTGAGCGAGCTCGAAGGGGTCAGAAGTATTCCCAGAAATAATCCAGCCAATACCCTGACTTCAAGAAGAGGAAATGGCTGGGAGGAGGCAGCTGGAGTTGTGGAAAATCCAAGGAATTTGGGGCCAGACCCACTTGGGTTCAGGCCTGAGCTCCCCTGCTTATTAATTTCCTCTTTGGGAGAGTAAGCTAACTTCTCAGAGCTTCATCTGCAAGTGTGGGTTACACGACAGACCTTCTGGGCTGTTAGGCGGACTCCTGGGTATGTAGATAAAGCACTGAGGTCAGTACTGTCCCGTGTGGATATCTGATAACTATTCAGGTTCCATTTTACTCTCCCCAAAGAACCGCAACTTAATGGTTGGAATCTAGAGATTGTAGAGAACAGAGTGATTTTACAACTTCTTTTCATATGAAAAAAAGTCCAAATTCACAGGCTGTTTTAAAGTATGTATAAAAAATAGTCATTTCTCAATGGAACAAAATAAAAACAGTAAAGATTAAGGAATTTTTTTATCATGGAACCATCATAAATATTTCCTTAATTTATGTCATAAGAAGAAGAAAAAGAAGGTCGTAGCAAATGGACAGAAATGCAGATACAAACAAATTAACACTGACCCTGAGCTTAACAAATGTTCTTTTCTCAGTAGTGGCCCCAACTTTCCCTCAATCCCACCTCCACCTCATCGTATTCAAGGGACACAGTGAACAGAGCCTGGGTCTTGGGATTAGGCAACACAGCCCCCGGTAGCAGCACAGACAGATTTTTATCGATAACCATGTTTTGTAATTTCCTTATTTCTGTAAAATGCTACTATTTTTACACTGAAGTATGTGGATTTTATGTTGAAAACAAGTATTACAGCCAAGTTAAATACGAGGAAAACTGCATATTAAAATGTTTTAGTTTCACAAATGAAGCACATGGGTGTCATTTTTTGTTGATGTTGTTTTAACTGAGCAGATTGAGCCAAAAAATTCATGTGGAACGTATTTCAGAAACTTTAATCTAGGGACATGTGGCAACAAAGCCCTCCTCCTGCGTAATCTTCCCTATCACGTTCCTCTGCTGCCCTTTTACCATCTGTATAGAGCACCAGTACCTGGCTGCCCTGCAGGGTGACTATTCCCCAAATTTGTCCTGAGTTCCTGCCTCCAGGTGTGGCATAATTAAAAGAGACCTGGAGCTGGACAAATCTGAATGGTTGGAATCAAACTCCTCCTTGACTCTGGTGGTCATGTAACCTCTCTGTATCAGCCAGCTACTGCCACAGTGGTGCTATGTAAGGAAACATGCACAAACGGGGTACTTAGTGCCAGTAGGAGATATTTACCCTCACGCTCATGGATCTACGTGTTGGCTGCAGTTTAGCTGATCTCCCTGACCTCTGTGGGCAGCTCCGGTTAGCCTGTGGGTCAGCTAGGCTTGGCTCTGGGATTTGGGCCAACTCAGGTTTGTTCTGGGGTCCAGGCTGGGGTACAGCAGCTGTCCAGCATAAGGCCCTCTAATAACAGATCCCAGTGCATAAGAGCCAAGCCAACTGCACAAGCATTGAGGCCTCCTGCCCACTTCACAGCTGCTCTCAGTCCCTTGACCAAAGCCCATCCCATGGCCATGGCCAGCATCAGTGTGGTGAGGAAACAGACACTTCCCATGGGACTGGAAGAGGGGGAGAGTGTGTGAACACTTGTGAACAGTAATGCAAATTATCAGATTACCTAAAGCCCGTCTGTGAAACTAGAGGCGACATTCCCCATCTCCTAGGACTGCTGTGTGCTGGACAGATATGAGTCTCGGTCCAGCGGGTGAGGTCGGCGTGTCCACACAGGAGTAATGAGTCAGCTGCACCTACACACAAAGCTTTCATTCCTGAGCCTCCCCCGGCCTTCCAAGGGCACACATCTGCAGCTGGGCCCCAGGGTGCTCCTCCAGGCGAGGGCCACCCTTTCCCAGCCAGCTCTTTGTTACGTGTCCTGGCCTGCCTGCCGCCTGCTGTCAGCACAGGGATTTGACAGCTGACGGTACTTTTTCATTTTCTTCATGGGAGCTGAAATGATGTTGCTTCTTTCAGCCCCTTGCTTTCTTCTAAATCCATTCCATGAACAATTCTCATCCAAAACATATCTTTGATAATTTGATATGAATTTGGCACTAAAATAGGGATCTTAGAGACTTTATATCACCATTTTGATAACAGAATATTGCACAAAGATTCCCTTAGAACATGTCTTGTTTAATTCACAGGGTTTGGAAATGGAGTTGCTTTTGAAGTGGACCAGCTGCGGTCAGTAGTCAGAGACTCAGCCGTGGGCTCCGTGGCCTGGGAGCACATGAAGCCTGGTGCTGCAAGATGGCTACCTTCTTCCAGGGACAGAAAATGGCTGAAGAATTGGCAGTGAGCCAGTTAGGAAGGAGCTTTCCAATATTGCTGGCGGTTCCGTGTGCAGAGTTAGAGGTTTTGTGTTGATGCAGCCACAATACAGCAGCCTCCGCAGCTTCCGGCCCATCCTGATATGGACACACTGAGACCTGCAGCTGGAAGCTTTGCTTGGACAGCTGTTTTGGAAAGTCTACAATCAGGAACGAGGCGGTCTGCCGAGAGCACTGCCACACCAGAGTTTCTGCTCTGCTTGAGCCTGGGGAATGGGGTCTGCTTGCTGCACGAAGACAAGGGGTGTATCCCCAGTCTGAGGCCTCTGTGTGGTGGCCCCTCTAGAAAGTCCTTTCCCTGCCCCTGTGGCTCCCTGCCCTACCACTTCCGCACATGGTGGGTCCTTAGTTTTTTCGTCCTAACTGAAATTTTAAAACTTACCCCCTGGTCACTTCAAGCCCCCTTTCCTGCTTGTTTAACTCAGTTATTTAGTTATTTTATCTATTGTTCACCTTTTCCATTAAAATAGAAGCTCTGCAGAGGGAAATTTTGTTGTTGTTGTTTGTTTGTTTTTTAATGGTTTTACCTTTATCCTATCCTCAGTACCTAGAATGAGACCTGGCACATAGTCAGTTTTTGGTAAATATTAGAAGAATTAAAGAATAGCTTTTCTTTGGGGACAGCAAAAGCATTTGAGCTGGAGCTGATTACTTCCCATGAGTGACATGCAGCCCTGTCAGGGACAGCCGTAGTGCCCCTGCACTGCCCCCCCACAAGTTGCCCAGAGCCCCTGTGAACCCAAAGGGCACAGCCTTCCTTTCAGTGTTTGTGAAAATGGGAAAGATTTGGGCTGCCTTGATTACTTTTGAATGGTTTCTTTGAGTTAACTTCAGTCTCAACTTGGGCCAGGTGGAGCCAAAATTTTACCCGAGTTAAATCACAAACAAAACTTTAAGATCTGTCCTGTGCCTTTGTTCCCATTCTGCCATGTTGGAGAAGTGTGGGGCCAGGAACTCTATTTCCAGACCTGTTTTGTGGAAAGTCTGGAAGCCTCAGCCCCTGGGAGGTGGAGTGGAAGAAAAGGAGGCAGGCCATGTCCTGGAGTGAGTTCCTCCTTCCCAATGATCCCATGGGCTGATCTTCACTGCAGGGAAGGTCAGAGAACCTTGCAAGGAAGGACAGATGGTCTGGTGAGTGGGATGGCACAGCCCAGCCTGCAGCAGCCGCGGAGCCACAGCAAGGCCTTGCCACTCCTGGTGGAAGCCGGTCACTCTGCCTTTGCTATGTCTGAAACAATCAGAAAAACAAATTCATTTCCACAGCATGATATATATGAATTCTTTGATATGAGTGTCTTCAAAAATAGACCATTTCTTTCAATGAAATAAGAAAGTGGAACTTCTCAGCCTTTAGCGAACTTTTCTGAAAACAGCTTGGTTAGTGAGCTTAGATCCATGTCCAAGAACAGACGCTTATGAGGTCAAGCCAGCTGGACCTTGGAGGGAGTCCTCTAGGCTGGGTTTGCAGAAGCTTCTTTCTGTCCTGCTAACACGATAAGTTGTTACTGGGCTTTTGTGTTACCTGAAGATGGGGATTGACCTCCAAACTATGTATTATATTTTCTGGGACACAGTCACAAGACAAATTTTATTCTCAAATCTATGAAATTAGTATTTGTCACTTGCTTGACACCTTGAGAAACAGAACTGAAATTAGATGCAGAGATGATACCCAGGCACCTAAAGAACCAGGGGTGCTGCTGCTGCCTCCCTGGGGGGAGGGGGTCACCTCTGAGGAGGGCACCTGCTGGTCTGTCCTGAAGGCTCAGGCTCCAACTGTGCTCAGGGACTGGGCTCCCCCCACCCCAGCAGTCTTCTGGCCTAGAATATTCACTCCAATTCCCAAGACGCATGGCTCTATAAACCTGACTCAAGGACACAGGGCCTCCTGAGCTGGGACAATGCCCCAACACTTCGGTCCCCAACACTCTAGGCCATAGACCAGTACTGGTCTGTGGCTGCTGCCCTCCAGCCCCATCCATGGAAAAAATGTCTTTTATGAAATGGGTCACTGGTGCCAAAAAGGTTGGGGTCTGCTGCCCCCACGAACAACAAGCAGATCCTGCTTTGAGGGGATGAAAAGTCCTGGGAAGAGAAGTCACATTTTCCTTACAAACTCAGAATCTTTGCCATTTATTCAACTAGGGGCCAAGAGCCGGGAAGACTTTCTTCTCTGTCCCTGAGCAAAGTAAAAGCCTGGGGCTCTATCCTGGAGGAGGAAGCCCCACGTGAAACCCAGGGAGCGGGCCCTGGACAAGGCAGAAGACACAAGTCCCTCCGCGGACCCTGCTGAGGTGCTCTCAGACTGGTGAGGAAACTCACCCTGCAGCCACCGGGGGGACCTGGGGGTCTTCTCCATCTCCACCCACATTGTCTTTGCCCATGTAAACAGCCTCTCAACGTTCCGCTCCCAAGAGCAGTTCCCACCAGGCACCCACCGCGAAGCAGACAAGCATCCCTTCCCTCAGGGGCAATCCTGGCCACCTCCATGCAACAAAGGCCTTCTGTCCACCTGGCACTGGAATTCAGTCGACACTCAGGGAACAATTCTTGCCCCACTTCAGTCATGGAGGGGAGTTACGGGGACTCACGGGACAGAATTCCAGACCCCGGTGCATCTAGGAATCTAGATTTCCAACGTGATGAAAGGCTCAGGCCTGACGTTCACCTTCTGTAAACAATTCTCAGACTTCTAGATTTGACAATCTCTGCAGGGAGACTATCCTTAAAAAGGCAATTTGGCCTCTTTAAAAAGGCAGGATAGGGAAGATCCAGACAGTGTAACTTGCCTAAAATAATAGGTGGAATCAGATACACTAAGAAGGAAAACATAATCTCCAGACTTACAGTCCAGTTTTCAGCCCCCAAGAATATTTTCCTTTTCTTATTAAAAGAGAGGCACGAATTAAAACCAAACCATTAATACTGTAAAATCCACTTCACTGAGAATATTGCTCTGTCAAAAAAGCAGGAAGGGTTGTCTCTACTAGAAAATAAGTATAATTCCCTTTACTAAATCATTAGCATTAACCTTCTAAAGGGTTTCAGTCATGAATGGAAGAGAGATTATGTATAAATAAAGTTGGAAATGAAAAGGGAAAATTAATGATTTAAAGAGTAAAATATTTGAGTCATAAGGCTAATTTGCACAACTATATGCAAATAAGCTGGGCTCAATGTGAGGTTTTGACTTGATCAATTTTTATTTTTTTACCTTGAGGGTATTTTCAATAAAAATATTTATATAAGAGTTGCAAGAGCAAGAACACTAATAAGTTTATCGTGAAATAGTAATTTTCTAGAGTGAATTCTTTGTTCAATTTCCATCCAACAAAAATTAAACACTTTTCCTTCTTTTCCTCGGTGTTTATTGAACTGGAATAATTTCCAGGGCCAGTTTTCTTCGTGACATGGAAGAGTTTATAATGAAGATTATGATCCTCAGTCAGTACAATCTGGCCTGTCATGGCTTCTGCCATTAGAAGTTTTTCTTCTGTGGCCATTATTCTTTATTTTTACCTGTCCGATTTTCCTATCAAATTTTGAAAATTTAAATTTGGGAAGAAATATTTGTTTTTTGCAAAATTTGAGTGAATAACAACTTCCGCACTGTGTGGTTTTAGCCCTTGTCAGTTTATTTTTTAATAATGTTTTACTACAAATATTATTGCCTGTGAATTAGAAAAAATATTTCTATAATTTTGAAGATCTGCAACAACACTTTGAGCAAGTTTTTTAAAATTATTTTTTGGAAAGAGGGAGAGAATAGAAGAGGGAAAGATGAACAGACAAAGACAGGAGAAGAGAGGGAGGGGAGCTGGAGAGAATGAGAGATGCGGAGAGTGAGGCTCCCTTTTCTCCACATCCACGCCAGCATCTCTGGTTTCGGGATTTTGTGATATGGGCTAATCTCACTGGAGTTAGATGATATCTCAGAGTAGTTTTGATTTGCATTTCTCTGATGATTAGGGATGGT
>NW_003852528.1:1802680-1804733 GCF_000181295.1 Otolemur garnettii | reverse complement strand
AAAAGAGTGAGGCTCCCGGAGACAGAAGGGCCACTGGAGTGAAAAGCCTCCAGGGTTAAAAGTGCAGCCAAGGGATTGGTTCAAACACTGCGTGAAAAGGCAGAGAGGAAAGACTCCCCTCTGCTTCACTCCTGGATGCTCTTGCTTGGGGAAACACATTCCTTCCTTAAAGCTGCGGTCACATTCTCCTGGCTTTATGCCCATCAGCCAGGGTGTCCAACCTTTTTTTCTCCTTGCCACACATGGGAAGAAGAAGAGTTGTCTTCAACCACACACGAAATACACACACTCTAAAGAAAGCTGAGGAGCAAAAGAAAGGCCTGTATGCGATTTTCATGATCTCTGACACCACAGATAAGCAAAATGGGCCTCCAATAATCTCCATGTGGCCCATGGGCCTCAGGTTGGACGCCCCTACCTGACTGGTGCCTCTCTCTTTCTTGTGCAGACTCATCTTTTGCTGCTTAGATCTTTAATATCAACAGTCTGGAAGGGCTGGTCCTCGTTCCTCTCCTCTTGAAACCACGCAGTTGACCGCGGCTAAGCTCATTCACTCCCATGAACTTACCTTACAAATACGATTCAAATCCAGGTGTGCCTCTTCATCTCTGTCACCCTGGTCAGGGTCACTTACATCCCTGTGACAGTGTCTTCATGTACCTGTCCACATCTAGTTGTTTTCTCTCCTGCCCCCACATATACCCTACTAATTCTTTCTCCATCAGGAGCCAAAGTGATCTTTTCAGAAATCTCCTTTGGAGATTCCAGTTACACACATTACAACAATATTTGAAGAAATACAGTTAAAGAAAAATATTGAAGAAATGGACAGAAATTTTCAAAATGAATAAAAATTGTGATCCAAGATGCCAACAAACTCAGTCAAGAGTGGGAGACCGAAAAAGCACTACATGCAAAATATCACGACCAAATCGCTTTAAACCAATCTTTTAAAATGTGTAAAGGAGCCAGCCTTTCTCATCGGCCATAGTGATCTTATTTTATTTTTCATCACTTTCCCAGGATTTAATTAAGATTCACCCAAGATGAAGACCATTTTGACCCCTAATAATAGAAAATTGGAAAGTAATTGTTCCTTTTTAAACAGCTGCCTCTGAAGCTGTGTCCTGAGAAATGGAGGGTTAACTGAGAGGCAGCAGTGAAGTGCTGGGGACACGAGTCCCACGGGAGAGGCAGGACCCGCTGCATTTCTGTGCTGGTTCATCCGTCTCCGTGTGAGCAACCACAGATGAATACCTTTGTCCTCATTTCTTTTTTTCTTTATTTCAGGTCAGGATACAAATGATTAGGTTACACTGTTTGCATTTCTTAGGTAAAGTTCAAGTTGTAGTTGAGCCCTTCACCCGGAGGGCTTGTCCTCACCTCTTAACAGTTACAGATGATGCACATTAAAGATTTGAGTGTCGTCCACAATGCGCCCTGAAGTCGAGTGTCTTCAGTGCCGGGTGATGGGTCAGAATGTGTGTGTGAATTATCCCATTCAATGTCAGAAGCACCTCTGCTTTTGAAGAGGACACAATTACTCCATTTTATGAGTGAAAAAATAATCAAGCTTCAGTAAGCTATGAAACTTGCTAGTGGTAACACATCTGGGAGTGTCACAGTTGGTATGAAAGCCCAGGTGAGGACTTCAGAGCCTCAGCTCTGCTCTGCACTGAGGTCAACCCTGTGCAGCCGCAGTTCCCAGGGCCTGCAGGTCTCACCTTCATAGATAGTTCTAAGGTGGTGAGAATACAAAGCACCACTCTAAAATACCTGGCTAAGCTCTATTTGGATAACAAGATATTGAAAGCAGATATCCAACTTCAGCTCCTGAAAAGAAAGTCTGGTAGCCCCCCAAATTAACCCAAGTGCACCTCCCTTTTTGGAAACACGCTTCATCTCTTTCCTTATCTCTGCTCTTTGCTTGATGGGTCTCAAATGTGGAATATTGAATGGAAGTTCCGTTCTCTGTTGGACTGAGCATGACAGCGTTCCTGAAGGAGGGCCAATTTATTTCCGGACTGGAGGCAAGGATATCTTTCTCGTCTTT
>NW_003852528.1:1787322-1801919 GCF_000181295.1 Otolemur garnettii | reverse complement strand
GAGTGGTGAGGAGGGAGGTGACCTCTCAGAAACGGCAAATTTATGTACAGAAGAGGCAGAGCTGTTCCATCAGGCTCCACACACTGCTCTCACATTTGAGGGGGAAAAGTCACCCAGAAAGCCTCCCCTGAAAGCCAACGGCTGCATCCAGATGGAGATGGAGATCTTTGATGCCGGCTGACCCTAATGTTGTTTCCACGAGGACAGAGCCACATGAACGTTCCAGGAAAACCCTGAACATGAAGTTGTGAGGGCCTTTGGGCTGGACCAACACCTGTGTCCACAGTCTCCCGGCTCCCTAGCAACAGGTGAGTTCTCAGACTTTCTGTCTTGAGTCAGTTTGTTTCTCTGGACAATATCGCAATACCTTTTATACCCAAGGTGCTATTCTAAGTGCTTTCAAATATTAACTGATCTTCAAAAACTGTTACCATTCCCCGCATGTTACTGTTGAGGAAACCAGAGCCCAGAGAGGTGAGCTGATTTCCTGAGAGCACAGTGATTCTAAGTGGGGGCCTGGGATACAAATCCTGGGGTCTGGCCTGAGTCCACACTTGTAAGTGCTGTGCTGTGCAGCCTTTCTTGGCATAGGGCCATGAGCACCTCTGTTCACCAGGTAAATTTCTACCCACTTTGCCTACATCCACAAGAAAAAAGTTGGTTTTCCTGTGCTTGCTGGCCAAGGTTGTCTTTTTAGATTTATTTCCAGGCAGACCATTACTAAATAAGCTAGGTCAGGGGCTCTCAACCCACAGGAACTGTATTAAAGGGTTGCGGCATTAGGAAGGTTGAGGACCACTGAGCTAGGTGATACTTACGTGGCATCTCCAAGCTCCCAGTGACCTTTAACGAACAAGCAGCAAGCTAAAAAACCAACTAATAGGACAAAGCACTCACCACGGGGTGCTGCTGGTCTTGGGGAGGAGTGGCAGAAGTAAACCATCCCCTGCCGTCCCGTCCCACGGCAGCCTCCTATTGGCACATGCAACACGGCACTGGGCATTCACTGGCCAGGAGTGTGTCTAGCTGGGCTCAAGGCTGGCCAGACTGGCATGGAATTAACACCCTTACACCCGTGGTGGATGGGAGATGGAGGCCCAGTGGCTCAGGATCTTTCTGTTCCGAGGGAGCTGCATACAGCTGCCCGTGAGCTGAAGCTTCAAATGCCCGCCCTGGAAACTTGCTTATTAGCTGCCCTGTGGTGGCTTCTCCCAGTGTCCACAGCAGATTCTGAAGTCCACAGCCCCATGGCCTGCCCCCTCTGCTCAGCTGGACATCCCTGCTCTGCTGACCGGGTTGAAGGGTCGTGCTGAAGCATGGACATTCCTGTGCAGTGGTCTCCAGATGATCCGGCCACACGTCCGGCCTGCGTGTAGCTACGGTTATTGGGTGGGTGAGTGGGGGTACTTCAGGAGTGCAGCTGGCTCAGCATGTGTTTCCCCAAACCTATGAACCTGCCAGTTTGGGTTTGGGTGTTTTGTTCTCTCAAGTTTCAAATTACTTCCCGGAAACTGGTAAGGAGGTATTTTTACATCACTCAGACTTCACTTCTATTCTGGGGAAAATTTAGTAACTAACTAGATAATACGTACCATGGTTCTTCCCCTACGCCACCCCTGTCTGACCTAGACCAATGGCCATGGCATTGCGATGTGTCTCCAGAGAGAGATGAGATGTCCCCCTGATGCCCTCCATGGGCAGTGTGCTAAGCGGCCTGGTCTCTGTCCAGGACCTGTGGTTTTCTTATATGAGCAGCACCAAGGAAAAAAATCATGACAAAAACCTATTAACTTCAAGAATGATTGTCGATTCTTTTTTCTACAACACTCATCCTGAGAGATGACCCTATTATCACTTCTCTAACCTGAGCTTGAGAAAAATGCAAACCTTCTGTGGGCCGTCAAAGCTGGGTTGCTGTCACAGCTCTCACCCAGGCCTGCCCAGAGTCCCAAGGCTTCCCCTTCAGTGCACAGGGGACTTCAGCAGTGAGTCATCAGTGACCCGAATTGTCCAATCTCTTGCTGCACTTGGGGTCCTCTCCATGTGTCTTCAAAGACTTTAGGTGATTCTGAACTCAGGCAGAGCTGGTTGGGCCACAGAAGGTCTTCCATCCAAGTACCTCCCTGTAATGACCACGTGCTTCCAGTGCTGGAGCCCAGAGCCTGCTGGCAGTATCCAGAAGTTACAGACCTTTCCCGAGGCCCTATGTTTTTGGATATTGCACAGCAAACAGCTTTGTGCTAGCATTGGAGTTCAAATGCTATTTAACCTTAATACTCACTTGGAAGTCTCCGAGTATCATTAGAGCCTCACACAGAGTGACCACTGAATGTGCTCATCCTTTTCCCACCAACAGTGTCACCCCCATGAGGGCTCGTCTTTCCCAGAGTTCATTCGTTACAGGGCAGGGGAGGAGGACTAGAAAGTGTTTTTAGAAGTCTGCAAATATTCTATAAGTTTTTTTTTTTTAATTTGAAGATTTTACTTTTATAACTTTGGTGGATTGAAATAATATGATTGTAAAGGTTTGCTGTTCTTCCCATTAAGAGGCTGAGTCTATTTCTCCCTGGAAACTAGGCTTGGTCAGGCAACCAGTTTGGCCAGTATGTCACTAGGGAATAGGACATAAGAAGTAGGGTCTGTCTTCTCTTGCTGCTTTAGGAACCTGGCCTGGTCAGTTTGGTGCTGGATTCATGTCACCCCGGCCAGCTGAGGCCGTTCAGGAACCAAGCATGCCCAGCTGATCTGCCAGCTGACGGCAGCTGTGTGAGAGACCCACGGCAAGGTGAGGCAATGAACCATCAACTTCGCTCAGCCCAAACGGCCAACCTACAGAATTACGGACTAGTGTATGTGGTGTTGTTTTAAATCATAAAGTTTGGAGGTAGTTTACTAGTCTGTAAAACAGGAAGCAACAATAACACCATGAAACTAACACAAGAATAGGCTGGAGTGTTGTAGGTTCACAACCGTGTGCTGATTTCGTCACGGGCTTTCTTTGCTCACACTTGACATTGTGTTTGTGACAGCGCTGGCCATATTCAGTTTGCTCATACACTACTGAGCAAAGGGCAGTGTGTATGACGCACTTTTCCAAGCAAAAGTAAATGAGATCCTAGAACTATAAAAATGAGATAAGGAGAAAATGGGGGAAACTGGGAAAAGGAGTCACAACTAGGCACACAAGCCTTTCAACAAATCATAAATCCGTCACGTTAATATTAACATAACTATGTGTATGTGCTTTTATAGTGACATTTGAGCCTTTAAGTGTAAAGGATTTGTACCTATTCTTACATTTTGTATACTCATGTGCTTAAGTAACGTGGCAAAAATGCATGTTTGAATAACATTAAAATACAAATAACTTAATTCTTTCTGGAAACCAGTAAGTATTTTCCCTCAGAGATAGCTCATAAACTAGTGAGGGCTGAAGAACTCTGCTGCGTTGTGTAAATAAAATTAACTCAGGAAGAGAGAGCAGCAGGTGCCCTGGGAAGGGTAGGACATGGGCCTGGGCAGTGGCCATGTGTCCAGTTCTCAGTGGGTCTCTCCTGGCTTCTCAGAGCCCGTGTGGACTGAGGTGCAAACCCATCGTGTGCACATACTCGTCATCAGATGCTGATGAACAAATCCACTGTAACCTCCATATAACCAGTTCTCAAGCCTCCATTACATTAAATAGTCCCTAAAGATTCAACATCTGTTCCACTCACCTACTAATTAAAGGCAGGATGTCCCCACCTCCCATGCTGTACCCATTCCCGACTGTCCCTACTGACTTGGCCTCCAGCAGGCTCTGCCCTTCCTCTGTGGCTGGCCTGCTGCCCAAGGCTCTGAAGCAGTGGGGCCTCTAGAATTGCTCAGCTTCTCTTCCTGTGGAGGACATGGTGTCTCCTGCCCTGCCTCCATGCACCCTCTCCGGTTGGGGCTCACAGTCCATATCCATCTTCCTGAAAACTTGCTCCAGGGGGCCCTTGCTGGTGTTCCAGCCTCTTCTACCCTTAGATCTGCCATGGCTCACCACCTGGGCACGGGGCCATGTGACTCATGTGCCAATTTTACACCTCATTTTAAGCCAAGACGTTTTTTTAATACATTTCAGATTTCCCTGTTTGGGACCCCCAAAATCACAGATATAAAGCCAGTGAAATCCAGGCCTCCCAAAGTTAACCATTGTTCGTAAAATATCCTACTCACCTTCCCCCCTGAGAGTCGTCCAATGTAATGTCCAGGTTGACCCTGAACTTGACCTCTCCTGCTTCCCAGGGACACCTCAGCACCTCTCCCTTCAGGCTCTGCATGGCAGCCGCCCCCTCAGAGGCAAATCCTCTGTAGAGGATTTGCTACATAAATCAGGACACTTTTGGCTGTAACATTATTAATGATTAATAATAATTATGCTGCGATAATAATAATTATGCTGTATAAAGAAAGACATAAAGTCACCTAGGTAGATAGTGTTGTTACCTTAGTGAGGGGGAATAGAAGCTGCCTCAGTTATGATTTTTAATCGAGGTGAGATTTCTATAGAGTGAAATGCATGTAACTTAAGGGCACAACTCAGTAACTTTTGACAAATGTACATATGTTTGTGGAGCCAACTCCTCACCAAGACAGAGACTGTTCCTACTCTCTAGAATGTTCCATTTCTCTTAAGTTCAGTCTTTACACCCATGGCAGCCGCAGTTCTGAGTTCTATCAGCATAAGATGGTTTTGCCTGTTTTTGAGATATTTTAAGATTTTCTGGCTCTGTTTTCATTGACTCCCTTCCATTGATTCAATCTCATTGATTCCATTCTGTTGTGATCGCAGAACAGACCCCATTAAATTTCACTCTTTCAAAATTTATTTTTCATGACTCAGAGCAGAGCCCTTCATGGCAAACATTCCACACACGTTGGAAAGCAGTCTGTTCTGCAGTTACTGGATGCAGCATCCTGTGAGTGTCCACTGATTCTGGTTGTTTCATAGTGCTGTCCAAATAATCCATATTCTTTCTAATATTATGTCTGTTTTTTCCAATCTGTCAAACTTTGCTCATAAGAAGAGCAGCTGTTCTAAAGTTTCAGGTTCCTGAGTGAGTCAACCAATGAAAACTTTCCATTCCCTGCGCTTGCATTTATTTACCTCAGGCTATAGGATCGTGCCAGGTGTGAGTCATGTCTCTGCTGGGAATGCAGACAGAGAGCGTGCCAGCACTCAGGACACCCCCAGTTCTGGGCCCCCTGTTTACACAGGCAGTCATGTGACTTGGGTGTGGATGACCCCCTCATGCTGTTCACGTCTCCCCCACTCCTGCAGCCCTCCTGAGGGGGCGTTCACATGGGGAACCCCAGACGAGTGGGCAGCAGCCGGCTCCTGAGTGTTGAGCGAGTGCCGGGGACCTTCTTCCCAACCATTGGGAGCTGAGAGGTCCTCTGGCTGACACTGAGGGGGAGGATGTGGGCAGAGACCCCAGGAGGCTTCTTGCCCCCATCTTACACCACTGTGTCTGCACAGCAGACTCAAAGTCTACTGACTGGAAGTAGGGCAGAGCAGAGCTGAGGACCCTGATTTTGGCTGCCTGCTGTGCTTGACTCACAAAGCTGCCGGGCAGGGGCAGAGCAAGGTGAGGGGCCAAGCCATAGGCTGCGCCTGCGTGTCTCAGCGCAGTCAGGATGCTGTGACCAACACAGCACCGACTCGGCCACTTACAGCAGAATTTCCTTCTCAGAGTGCTGGAGGCTTGGAAGTCCAGGATCAAGGGCCAAAAGATTCAGGTTCTGGTGTGGGTTGCAGATGGGGCCTTTTTGCTGTGTCCTGGTGGGGAAGAGAGGGAGGGAGGGAGGAAGCCAGCTGCCTCTCTCGTCTCCTCTTACCTTACACGTGCTCATCCTGCTGTGAGACTTCACCCTCACAACCTAATTGTTCCCAAAGACCCCATCTACAAACACGAGCTCCTTGAAGATTAGGACTTCAGCATGTAAATTGGGGGTACACAAACATACATCCACTGTGTGACTGATGTGGACAAAGAGAGTCAGGGCCTGACCTAGTGGCCAGTCCCTCTCCCTTGGAAAGGAGCTGGTGAGAGGACAGAGGGACAACTGGGAATGTGCCATTTCTCCCACTCCACTGAGGAGAGAGAGTCAGCACTGCCTGCCTCTGTGGACAGGGGGGATGTGGGGACAAGTCAGCACTGGCTGCCTCTGTGGACAGGGGGGATGTGGGGACAAGTCAGCACTGGCTGCCTCTGTGGACAGGGGAGACGTGGGGACAAGTCAGCGCAGCCTGCCTCTGTGGACGGGGGGATGTGGGGACAAGTCAGCACTGGCTGCCTCCGTGGACGGGGGAGACATGGGGACAAGTCAGCACTGGCTGCCTCCGTGGACGGGGGAGACATGGGGACAAGTCAGCACTGGCTGCCTCCGTGGACAGGGGGAACGTGGGAACAAGTCAGTACTGGCTGCCTCCCTGGACCAGGGAAATATGAGGATGAGGAGAGAGCAGTTAACTTTGCCTGATGTCCCAGACTCTCCTGGCTTTGGTCTCTTGCTACTCATTGGGCTTAAGAGCAACTTGTCTGAAGACCAGAGTTTTGTGCCAGAGCTTCCTTATGAGAATGGCCACCACATCAGAGCAGCACTGCTCCCATCCCAGAACCTTCTGAAATATGTCAAAACAATATATTAGTCAATTCTGTACCCAAATTACACCCTATGCTAAGAACTTATGCTATTCTCTTTCTACCTTAGTATTCGACATATGCCATGCTCTGCAGGGGGTTAGGCCCCCTGCCCTGCCTTATACCCCCTCTGTGTACTTCACTACCCCTTCCTGTGGTGGTCAGCTTTGATCAGGGAGAATCTATGTCCCTCCACATCTGCACACCATCTATTTAGCTTTCTGCCCCAGGGATTCTCTGGCTAAGGCAGGGATGTCTAGCATTCACTTGTTCCTCAGCGTGGAGGTTCAGTGGAGCTGACATCCCCTGGAGGAAATGGTGGCCCCTAGGAAATGAGAGCTGGTGGATAGAGTCCCTCTGCCCATTTCTAAAGAGGATAGTTCTAAGGCTCCTTCTACTGGCTTCTCAGAAGATTCTAGTGAGTTCAAATCCCAGTTACCCACACAGTGGAGAACAACTTAGTGACTCTACCTGCATGGGCTCACCCACCTTCCCTGGTTCATTCACCTATTACCTGCTACTGCTCCCCAGGGTCACAGCTCTGAGAGGAGTAGCTGCCTGTAGGCCTTCACATTGGCTGTTTTCTGAGGGGACCCAGATTGAAACATACAGTGATGTCAAATAACCATAATACTATAGGCTCAAAGTGCATAATAGGACGTGTCTCTAGTTATTATTCCCACTGGGAAACAAAATTCAAATGGATCTCCTTCACTTTATAGATTAAAAGGCACCATTGTCCATGATGCTTTTGCATGGGAAACTCACTCAGGGAAGAGTATGACTCCCTCTTTAGCAAGTTTAACTTAAACGATCACCCAGTGGAATGAGGATGGCTTTGTTAACAACTCCAGAGTTGGACTGACCCAACATTCTGCTTTAGGAACTTCAAATCCCCTTTATGTATGAAAATAAAATGTTAAGAGATGTAGCTAAAATACACTTGCTCTTTCTTCTGCCCTCCTTCACTCCCCACAAGCAACCAGTTTCTGAAGTTGTTGTGTAATATACCAAAGAAAACAATAAACCATTTTATATATAAGCAATGTGAAGAGCATCAGTGAGGGCAGGGTTCTTGCAGAAGACAGGTGGAATGGCATTATGTGCCTGCTCTTGCTAAGTTTTAAAGGGACAAAAATACCAGCTATAAAATTGATACTATGAATATCTACTATTCTAATACTACAAATATTAAAATTCAATGTGAATATTAAAAATTTCAAAATGGGAAACCATGACACAAATACTAAGCCTTCATGATTTAGAAGCAAGTTTGAAATTCCCCTGAGAAATGATGTTCCCTATTGTTTCCGCAGTCAGAACAATAGGAAAGACATGATTTTGGAAGGAGGAGGGTAGACATGAAACCAAAGGGAAAAAGAATCTTGATTTGAGTCTCCCTGGGAGGTCTGTTGCTCACAATCAAACTCAGAAAGAAGAAACATACCATTAAAAGTTTGGTTTTTGATGCTACACTCTCCAAATCCTTCCAGAATAAAACAGCTCCTGTGCATTCTGCTTTCCATACCAGAGAGTGGAATGTGGAAGAGAACGTGAGACTTCTTCCTACCAACTCTGATGTAGCTAAAATTTCGCACATCAGCATTTTGTAGCCCTTTTCAGATGTGGGTTTTGTTGTTGCTGTTGTTGTTATTTAATGCTGAATCTGTATTCTTGGTAAGCAAATGCTACAAAGGAAAAAAATAGGACATATCAGCGAGAACTAGTTATCTCAGCAGTTCTTAAATTATAGGCATATAAAGTCTGAATTTTATAAAATGAACCTTAACTAGAACTAAAAGTTTGTCTTCCTCATACTCTCAGAGCTTAGACCACAGTCTCAGTAGAAGACTTAGATCCCCATAACACACATGCACAGTTGACTGAAGGAAAGTCAGGGTGGCAATGCTCACATCAGACAGAATAGAATTTAAATCTAAAATGTCTACAAAAGACAAAGAAGGACATTGTATATCAATGAAAGGCTTTACCCTACAAGAAGATAGAACAATGCTAAACATTTACCCACTAATGACAGACCATTAGAGCATATGAAGCATGAACTGAACTGAAGGGAGAAATAGGCAATTCTACAATAATAGTTGGAGACTTCAACACCTCACTCTCAATAACAGAATGACACAAAAGATTGATAAGAAATAGGGGATGTAAACAACACAACAAATCAGCTAGATCCAACAGACATATACAGAATATTCTACCCAATGACAGCATACACGTTCTTCTCAAGTGCACATACGTTAGGCAACCAATTAAGTCTCAATAAATTTTAAAAGATGTGTAGAAATTGGAACCCTGTGCACAGTTCATGGGAATGTAAAGTGGTATAGCCACTGTAGAAAAGAGTAAGATAATTCCTTCAATAATAAAAAGAAAATTCCCAATGATTCAGCAATATTGCTTCTAGGTATATACTCAAAAGAATTGAAAGAAGGGTCTTGAGGGATATTTATCCAGAGCAGCATTATTCATAACAGCTAAAACACAGAAGCAACCTCAGTGTTCATCCATGCATGAATGAGTAAGAAAAGCATGGTATATGCAGACAGTGGACTATTATTCTGCCTTAAAATGGAAGGAAATTCTAACATAAAGCTACAACATGGATGGCAAATACTATGTAATTCCACTTATATGAGTTAGAGTAGTCAAAATCAGAAACAGAAAGTGGAATGCTGGTTGCCGGGGCTGCAGGGGGTGGGGGATAGTGCAGAATCATCAGTTTTCAGGGTTGTAGGCTTTAGTTTTATAGGATGACAAGAGCTGAGGTGATGGACAGTGTGGATGATTGTACATTATAAGTGTATTTAATGCCACTGAATCATAAATTTTAAAATAGCTAAGATGCTAAATCTTATGTGTATTTTACTACAACAACACACACACAAAAAGTTAAAGTACTAACACACATACACGCACAAAAGAACAGCTATTTGGGAGTGTTAGAGTTAAAATACATTTGCCACGTGACCCAGTGGTGAGCAGTTACTGATCACAGCTATGCTCATAATGCCCCAGGCTGGGAACAATTCAAGTGTCCCTCAGCTGGTGAATAAACAAATTCTGATACCTGGATGCAGCTGAACACTGGGCCTCAATAGTAAGGAATGAACTATAGATATCCGGAGCAGGATTTGGGGGCCGTCTAGCCTTTTGGCTTCTAACCACCACTTTAGAAGAAGAAGAGTTGTCTTGGCCCAAACATCAAACACACAGTACTGATTAAAGCTGATGAGCAAAAAAAAAAAAAAAAAAAAAAAAAAAAAAAAAAAGGGTCCATTAATAATTTTCATAATATCTGCCATCAAAAATAAGCAAAAGTCTTCACATAATCTGCATGTGGCCTGTGGACCGCAGATTGGACATCACTGGGTAAATGTAAGAAGCCAGAATTAAAAGGCTGGAATATAATTCCATTTATATTATATTCTGGAAAAGGCAAAACCATATGGACAAAACAGATCAGCAGTCACTAAGACCTGGAGATGAGGGAGGGGGTGACCAGATCTACAGTCTCTAAGACCTGGAGATGGGGGAGGGAGTGACCAGAAGGGGCTAGAGGGAACTTTTGGTGACTGACATATTCTATATTTTAATTATGGGGAGTGGTCAGCTAACTACATGCATTCATTAAAACTCACAGAAATGCCTTTTTTTTTTTGAGACAGAGTCTTACTTTATTGCCTTTGGTAGAGTGCTGTGGTGTCACAGCTCACAGCGCTCACAGCAACCTCCAACTCCTGGGCTTAGGTGATTCTCTTGCCTCAGCTTCCCAAGTAGCTGGGACTACAGGTGCCCACCACAAAGCCCAGCTATTTTTTTGTTGCAATTTGGCCAGGGCTGGGTTTGACCCACCAGCTTCAGTATATGGGGCCGGCGCCCTACCCCCTGAGCCATAGGCGCTGCCCGGAAATGCATATTTTTAAAGGATGGATTTATTATACACAAACTGTACCTTGGTAAACCTGACTTAACAAAAAGAGTCTTTAGTGTTTTTTTATTTTAAATTACGGTGAAATCTGTAAAAAGAAAAGTAACAATCAAAACTAAGATAAATGTTATAGTTCAGGAAAAAGTCCCAATGTAAATTGTGTGCAGGATCCCATTTTTGACTGAAAACTACAAATCTATATGGTCTGGATGGAGAGAATTTAAATTGTGATAATCCTCTACAAGTGTGAAAAAAGAATTAAAATGGTAAATGTGAGTTTTATTAGACTTTATAAAAATATTTCACAATCAAAATAAACTATTGTGAAATATTTTCGGTTGTTGGCATGAAGCTGTCCAAGTTTGAGGTTAGGCTTCAACAAAGTAGAGTGACTTTTCTTAAAAACTGATGATTTTTGAGGTTCTAGAAAAGAAATACAAATCAGTCTTTTGGGTAGGATGTGGATTCATTTTGAAGCTAAGCACTCAGAACAGACTAATAGCCGAGAAGCATCACTCAGAGCCCTGGTCTCATAGCAAAACAGGCTGGGTCCTCAATTCTTGCGATTCTGGTACAATCAGCCACAAACAAAGTTGATGACATTTTTCTCAGAGAGAAAGTTGAAACTCCCACTAGCAAAATCCTTTAGCCAATGACACGATTTGATGCTGTGTTGTATCAATGGTGCAGCCAGGAGGGGTCAGGGCTTCATCTGACTCCTGGCTGCTGGGTAGGAGGGAGACACCCGGGAAGAAAGACTGTGGGTTCTGTTATCTCTGAAACCCTACAGCCATGCGAGTGTTGAAGTGGCCTGGATGGCATGCTGGTGACAGTGCCACAAACACTGCCTGTCCTGGACTACAGAGAGGGAGGAGCTGCCTCGGTAGCACAGGAGAGGGACTCGGAGATCGCCAATCTGTGGCCTCTGAGTTCTTTCAGCCTCTGGCTTTTAGTTCAGTGTTGAATGAAAAAGGCTGATGATTGAAAAAAATTGAAGTCCAGCCCCCCAGCCTAGTGTCAGCAACTGAGAGCTGGACAGAAAGTCTGCTTCCTTACACGGGCTTATGCTGTCTCTCACGGAGAAAGTTGTTCACAGGTGCTTCTGGAATGAGAGGTAATCAAGCCCATCTCATCACTCCAGCACTCAGCTCATTCTAGGGTGCCAAAAGGCGTGATTGAATCATTTATCTCAGCAATACCTAAGCGTCTTGAACAGCGAGAATCCAACACCGTTGGCTATTGTTTTAAAGACAAGGTCTCAGAGCTTGCTAAGGAGGCTGACTGTGGGTGGCGGCCGGAATGCTGGGCTGACTCTGCTCCCCACTCGCTCTGCCAGGCTGACTCTGCCCCCCACTCGCTCTGCCGGGCTGACTCTGCCCCCCACTCGCTCTGCCGGGCTGACTCTGCCCCCCACTTGCTCTGCTGGTGGGAGAGCAGAACCAGCAAGAGTCATCAAATGTCTAAAACCACTCCAAATGCTGCAACCAGAAAGAAGAGACGTTGCCCCAAACTGCATGTAACCACTGAGTGCATTTGAAATGATTACCCAAGTAGTCCATGTTCCTTGGACGTGTTTTAAACAGAATAGAAAATAAAAAATGAAATTCCTCACACGCTTCCCCGACTCTCCTGAAATGACCGAATTTGTCATAGTTTCAGATGTCCCATTCAAGCTTTTCTTCTAAGCACGTACAAATGCATACACAAACTCTCACACACACACAGACATGGAAACCAGATGTCAGATGAGGTAATCCGTCCTTTAAGACTGAAAAAAACCTTGGCTGGAACTTCATCCCACATGTGGTGGGAAGCCCGTGTCCCCTAGCCAGTCTGGGAGTTTGGCGAGGGAGGGGGATGGGCACCCCTTTTTCTAGTCCCTCTGCTTTTGAACTTTAGTCCCCCCTTCCTCAGGTCAGGGAGTGGCTGCCTTGTTATCCCAAACAGCGAATGCTTTTCCTAATCCCCAGCTGTGAAAGGTTGAGCAAATTGCTCTTTAGTTCATGGACCTCTGTTCCCAGGGATCCATGTCAGGCCACCCTGTCTGTCTTTCTGTCAGTCTGTGAATCATCTGTCTGTCCACCCGTCCATCCGTCTACCTGCCCCCTCATTCATCCATCCGTCCATCTGTCCACTCAGCCCTTTTTCTCACTAAATGTTTCTCCTACTCTCCTTCCCAGTTAGTCAAACTGTTCTGCTTTTCACCTGAATTTTAGTTTACATGTTGTAGTTTACATGTGTTATTATAAAATGTGTACTTTTGCACTGTGGGTGCATTTGTAATATATGTAGACGGCATTGTGTTAAATTTTCCTCAGCTTTTCCCCGTTGATTTCCACTCAGCATTGTGGCTGAAGCAGCACCCACACAAGGCGTTTGTGGGATTAGCAGACAACTGAGAAACATTCTGTGTCCCGTGGCTGAGCCTTCTGTCTCCTTCTGAAGACTTCAGCCCTCCCTATCCTGAAGGCCTTTTCCCCTCAGGCCTTAGGAAAGCTCTCTCCTCCCCTCCATGTGGACGCAGGTGCTGCCTGGATTATCTGGCTGACTGTTTCTTCCCAGCCCAGGCACCCCCAGGTTTCTCTCACCCTTTCTCGCCCTTGGTGAGAAGTGGCAGGTGTCTGGAAGGCCCCTGTGCTCTTGCCCCTTTCCCAAACTCTGCAACCAGAGAGGGAACGATTAGAGATTTATCTCCCCACAGATGTAGGTGTACAGGGTGTACTAACGGGAGTCAGTGGCTATGGACAAGCTTTCATGGAAAGAAACAAAACAATGTTCTTTCCGTCCTATCTACACATAGGTATACATATTTTCCTACAAAACGAGACCCTACAGTATATGTCAGTTCTGTTTTTGAACATACCAGTATGCAAAAAATATATACATATTTTTAATGATACTCTCTAAGTATAATTTTTCAAAGTTGAGCTGAATTACAGCAGCAGTATGTTGTATGATGTTGGCTGGAAGTGTGATCGTCACGGATAGAAAGGGTGTCATCGTGACAGGGCATCCTTAGGTGAGACTGAGGGAGCTATGTGCAGATGTGTGTGCAGATGTGTGTTGTGTGCAGATGGGTGCCATGTGCAGATGTGTGTGCAGATGTGTGTGTAGATGGGTGCCGTGTGCAGATGTGTGTAGATGTGTGCCATGTGCAGATGTGTGCGCAGATGTATGTCGTGTGCAGATGAGTGCGCAGGTGTGTGCAGATGAGTGCGCAGGTGTGTGCAGATGTGTGCACAGGTGTGTGCCGTGTGCAGATGTGTGCGCAGATGTATGTCGTGTGCAGATGTGTGTGCAGGTGTGTGCCGTGTGCAGATGTGTGCGCAGGTGTGTGCCGTGTGCAGATGGGTGCCATGTGCAGATGTGTGCACAGGTGTGTGCCGTGTGCAGGTGTGTGTGCAGGGGTGTGCCCTGTGCAGTTGTGTGCTGTGTGCAGATGTGTCCCGTGTGCAGACGTGTACGCAGATGTGCTCATCACACTGTCACAGTGGATGTTTGCTACTAGGACTGTTCAACATCTAAACACCATATATTTGGGGGAAATCTTAAGATAGGCAAGAAGTGGGACTCCACCTAACACTGCGGCAGCCAAAGAGGGACAGTGAGCCCAGTGACTTCTCCTGGAGCTTTGTGTTATGAGCTCTTCTGGCTGTAGCAACCAGAGACCACTGTGGTGGGGCTGAGCCCACAGCCCCCGGCCACACAACAGACAGCCCCTGTCTGAGCAGTTGGGGTGTGAAGCGAGAGAGGAAGGAGCCCTGACTGCACTGTGGGCGCCCCCATGGCACCAGATGGAGGGTATGGATGACTCGATCCTGACAGAAACTCCAAATGTCCAGAGAGGGGGCCGACACAGATGGGGGGGGCAACACCTGCTAGATGTTGGCTGGGGCCTCAGGAGGTGGGGCCAGGGGATGTGGCCAGCAAAGGCCGGTGAAGGGTCTGCTGGGAAGTGCCCGTCATTCGGCCCGTGG
>NW_003852528.1:1783541-1787235 GCF_000181295.1 Otolemur garnettii | reverse complement strand
AGGGGAAAAAAAAAATCTTTGGAGGAGTAATAAAAATGTTGCATTCACTTTTTTTCCCCCAGTTGCTAAATAGACTTTTTCACCTGAATGGATAAAGTTATCTATGAAAATTGAATTTCATTTAAATGAGCTTTTAAAATGAGTATGCATATTGCATCAGTGCTTAAGTGGGCATAAAATGTGTTCCCTCCTAAAGGAGAAAATAGCCATCCAAAATGATGCTGGTTATTCTTTCTCAGGTAGCTGTCATGGAGGGCTGGGAGCAGGCATGGCCATGTCTGGAAAGCACTGGGGTCCTGCTACAGGCTCCCAGCTGGAGGCTCTTCTCCAGCACCCCATCCCGCCTTCACCCCAGCACCCATGACATGTCACAGATGAGTTTCTATGTAGAACTTGAGCCTGAATTACTTGTCTCCAGGTCAAGAGCAAAGACGAGAGCTGGGGATGTGAGAAATTCAGGGAAAAGCAGGTGGGTGTCGGGAGAGGAGAGAAAGGTCAGAGGCAGACTCAAGTTCTGGTTATGTGTGGCCGTGTTATCTACCCTCCCCCCATCTCTGGTACTTTCTTTAGTATCAGTGAGTCATCTTCCATACCACTTTCTGTTCTTCAAAATGCCCAATCCCAACCCGAACCTTGGTACTGAGATGTCTTACAAGACACTAAATCCAACATGAAACGAGAAACACAGCACGATACCATCGTAACGCAGCACGATACCATCGTAACTCCACGTCTTCAGGTTTCAAATGGCTCCAGGAGGTTGGATTTTTAGGACGAGAGCTGAGACCACCTGTGTCAACATGACCTACTTGCTCCTTCCTCCTTTGCCCACAAAAGCTCGTGTAGACTGACAAACAACTTGGCTATCTGCTTCAAGAACATCCTGCAAATGTTCTTGAGCTGAGATAGCACTCTGCTCACTTGGGCAGGCAACTCACAAACAGCAGTTCACTTCTCGAGATGGGCTTCAAGATCCCCACCTCACTGCATCCACCACAGGAAACTAACTGTGACAAAATCCTAGTCCAGACCAGGTGAGTTTCCTGCCGTGAGACATCTGCCTCCACCTACCTCGTGTCAGGCCCCAAAGGCTGAGTTCATCCCGCTCTCTAATCACCCTCTGATGCTGCCCAGCCCCTGCCAAGGGTGTGTTCGCCCTGTCTGCAGGGAGCCTCAATAACCTTAGTTTTGCTTTTTAGAAGCATTTTTGTGGTATTTGGGGGAATTCGACAAAACTTGAATTTCAATCATTAAACCTAATATTCAATGTAATTTCAGCCACAAACTGGGTGGGTGGCCTTGAGCAAACGCTTTGCTCCTCTGAGCAGCATTTTGCCCCCATAGGAAGAGATAACAACACTATTTCATAAGGTCCTTCTGGAAGGAAGAGAAGAAAACACAAGCGTGTGAGAGAAATGGCACCGCGGTGTTGAGCTTCTCGGAGCTTCGGAGAGAGTGGCCGTCTCCTTGATTCAGAAAGCGCTCGATTCCAAGGCTGAGTTAGAAATTAAGGCTACTTGGGAAGTCTTGATTTTTGCATTTTATGGTTTTTTTTCTTTTTTTTTAACAAAGTATAAGTAGGGTTATAGATGTGGCCAAAATAACGGTCTTTTCTGACTGAGGAATCCTCTTTGTCAGAATACCTGTCAGGGAGAGGTGACACTGTGCTTTGAGTCATTATCCATTAATGTACTTATGGCCACCTCAAGACTTTGCTCAAATTTTCTTGCATCTTAGTTCTTTTTATGACAAGAAATTTTTCTAAATCAAATTTTAGCGTGCTATTCAAATTCTGGAAAATTGCTGAGTAAAACCCCTCAATCGTTAAGTATACTTTCAATTTTTAAATCAGGAATATATTGCCCTCATTAGCTAAAAGATTTGTGGGAAAGTTGTGACAAGAAAAGCCTTTCTGCCAGTCGTTTTCAGCAGAATGGCAAGTGAAACTTATCTTGCTTCTCGGCTCCCTCCCAGGTCCCAGAGGCTGACCAGGACAGGAGAAGTGCCTAGCCCTTCCCAGGCAGGCCAGGTGCTCCCCCTGCCCCTCAGGAGCAAAGGAGGAGGACAAGGCCACTTCTGCCAACACTGACCTCATAGCCTTTGAGCCCATATAAAAGAAGGCTAAGGACATATGAGCCAGTTGGAAAGGATGACAGGCATCCAAAGGAGAATTTTTTGGAGGTGATCACCTATGGAGCTGTGACCTTCCACCCTGCTCCCACGGGAAGGGTGTGGTGTAGCCCTTCACCCTCCTGCACCTGAAGTCACATGAAGGACCCCTCCTGGGGCTGGAGGAATGTTGACTGGGGCACCTGACTCACCTGAGTAACTGAAGGTGACAGGTTGTGGCCACACCGACCAGCCTGGTGGCCCAGCTAAGTCACACCATGAGATGCCAAGGATACCCTTGAGTTTCTCCTGAACCCCAAGGGGAGGAGATGGCTTCCTACCTCTGCCCTGCACCGTCCGGGGAAGAGCCCCTGACTGAGGGAGAAAAAGCAGAGCCACACAGAGGAGAAGGGAAGAGCGGCCGGTGCACACCCAGCCGTGAGTGTGGGCGGCTGACCCTGAGGAGAAGAGCAACTGGTGCACACCCAGCTGTGAGTGTGGGCAGCTGAGCCCGAGGAGAAGAGCAACCAGTGCACACCCAGCCCTGAGTGTGGGCGGCTGACCCTGAGGGGAAGAGCGGCCGGTGCACACCCAGCCGTGAGTGTGGGCGGCTGACCCTGAGGGGAAGAGAGGCCGGTGCACACCCAGCCCTGAGTGTGGGCGGCTGACCCTGAGGGGAAGAGCGGCCGGTGCACACCCAGCCCTGAGTGTGGGCGGCTGACCCTGAGGGGAAGAGTGGCCGGTACACACCCAGCCCTGAGTGTGGGCGGCTGAGCCTGAGGGGAAGAGCGGCCGGTGCACACTCAGCCCTACACGCGGACGGCTGAGCCTGAGAGAAAGGAGCTGCCTGACACTGCCTGTGCTGAACTCTTTAAAGCCTGGAAAAACAGGCTATCCCATTATTACCTACAATGATCTGACAGGCAGTGAAGTTTTGCCCAAGATTAAATACAGAGGCAGAAAGAAAGAGGCCAGGTTTTCAGGGGTCTTAGAATTAGGAATAAATTTGGATTTAGTCTTCATGGCATCAACAGCAACCCTCTCAACAAACTGGTTTGCAAAGTTCAGAGAAACGGGACCACACCTATGGTCCCTCTTAGAAGGGTACATGTGAGTCTTTCTAAATGTAGACTATAAATGTCTTAACACAGTAACTAAGAAAATGCCATGAAGGGTATGTTAACCAGTTTGGTGAGAATATTTCAAATTGTATATAAAACCAGCACACTGTACCCCATGACTGCATTATTAACACAGCTATGATTTAATTAAAAAAAAAAAGAAAAGGAAAAATTTTCAACCCCTCACTCAACCTAATCTTTTTGTTTTTATTCAGCTCATTTTTATTAGGATGCAATTGTGGGAGCTATATCTTCTCACACAGTTCAGTTGTGCATCTGTAGAGGATTCAGCCACGAGGACACTCCGTACCATCATGGAAACCATCCAGCCCTTTGCTTTTGGCCATTTGGAAAGGAAAGGGAACATTTGACTCTCTGCTGCCCTCTAGAGGTCAGGTGCTGGTGACTAGAGGAGGGGAATCATTCCTCAAAGGAAAGTGAGGACTGGCCAGCAGGACCCCAGG
>NW_003852528.1:1779005-1783298 GCF_000181295.1 Otolemur garnettii | reverse complement strand
GCCCAGGGACCCCTGTGGGTGGGACTCACAGGTGTTTCTGCTCTGCGGCCACTTGGGTAGAGGAGTTGGGATGGATGCAGGTTCCAGGACGCTGATGGGTGACTGGGAAGACTTTTGGAAGTGAAGTTGGCCAGGCTCATGAGTCCTCTATTCCCTCCACCACAGCGGACGCAAACAGGTGTTTTGGATCAGGGGAAGACACGCCCAGGGTAGGAGCTCAGCCATGTTTAAACGTCAGAAGGGAATCGTCAGTGGTCCCAAGTGCAAAGAGAAGGCAAAGCCAGAAGGACATCCAGTAACTGATGCCGGGGAAGTGTGGGCAAAGCGGGCTGGGCCCCGTGCTCAGGCGTTCCTGCCCACACAGGACAGGGCACAGGACCTCGGGTCCACTCGACTTAGGGAGACAGAGCCGACCTGCCTGCAGACCCTGGGGGTCATGAACGGCTGCTCTTTTGTAAGGAAGGAACTAGAAAAGTTTGGCTTCTCAGGGAGTTTGCAAGAAAGACTTTTCTCTGGTTGGAGAAGAGATGCCCTTCTGAGAGATAATCAGTCTCAGTTCCCGGGTTCAGTGAATCCTCTAAGAGCCCAAAGCAAACCCCAACCTGTGTCAGAGGAACACTTCCCAGCTGAGGGCATTGGAGACTCCCAGAGATACAGCCGTTCCCACTGACAACGAACTCACAGCAAAAACTCCAGAGCACCCAGAGCAGCTAACCATGGAGGGGGCGTCAGTATATGCAATAAACAGTGAGATTTCTACTCTAATAAATAAAAATCACAGGACACTCCATTGAGGATAGCCCCAAATTGGCATGTTTACAATGACTACAGAGACAAAAAACACAAAAACAATTAAGGAAAATCTGGTAGTTTAAAAGACAAAGAAATAAATCTGCAGGAGTTTAAAAATACAGGTATTGAAAGGGAAAACTTAATAGGAAGATTAGGCGGTAGATTAAACAGAACTGACCCAAAGATGGGAGGGAACTGAACAATGTGAAGAAATCCTTCAGAACATGGTACAGAGAGGTGGCGTGGTGGTGTATACTCCAGCGTGAGAATTCGGAACGTGGTGCAGAGAGGTGACGCGGTGGCGTATACACCGGCGTGAGAATTCGGAACGTGGTGCAGAGAGGTGGCGCGGTGGCGTATACACCGGCGTGAGACTTCAAGGGAAATGAAGACCAGAACAAGACTGACACAAAGCAAGTGGGCGAGGGGAGCGTGGAAGCCCAGGGGACAGACAAATCTCGGTGGACACACAGCACGTAGGAAAGGGATGAGCAGACAATGAAAGCTGGTAGCACACGAGACACAAAGGTAGCACCAAAGGCTGTGATCAACATCCACAAACGTGGATGAAATTCACTTTGAAAGCCTCATTCTGATCTCAACATTGAAACGGGGCATGAGAAAAGAAGTGCGTGGGCCAGTCTCGATTTCAACGGTTTTATGGGAAGTTTTATCAAACATGGGAACAGATTATTCCTGGCTTCCTAACTGTTTCAGAAACTGGACAGAGTGGGATTATCTCCAGCTCCTTTTATAAGTTAGGTCACCGAACTCAGACAAGGATGATGCAAAAAAACATTATCTCATTTACGAACATAAAAACAAAATTCCTAGATGAAATATTAGTAAACTGAATCCAGCAATGTGTTTAAAAGATTTTGTAAACGTATGATCTAGTAAGATTTATGATTTAAGATTTATTTACCAATGATACGAGGGCTGAAGATTAGAAAATTATTAATGTAATTCACTAAATTATTGGATTAAAAGAAGGGATCAACTTAATAGATATACTATAGAAAAAGCATTTAGGAAAACTTATCACCAGAAAAAAAAAATGTCCTGAACCGAATTATAGATATGTACTAGAAATCACAGCAGGTCCCACATTAAATAGTGAAGTCATGGAAATAGTCTCCTTTATTCCCTTAAATGTCAAAAATTCTCCTATTGTCACAGTTCTATTTATTATTTCATTGCAAGTCTTAGACATTGAAATAGCAAAAGAAAAATTAAGAGGTAAAATATTAGAAAAAGAAGCAGCCAACCTGTCCTTATTGGCAGAGGATATTGTCATAGTAGGTTAAAAGATTCTATACACTATTATTCTTAAAACATGAATTCAACAAGGTTCTTAGATATCAGATTAATGATCAGAATCAACAGCATTCCTACAGACTAGAAGAGACAAATTAGCAAATTGCAAAATGTAATAAAGCTAAATACTGATCTCGTTCATGATAACAAAGTTTAAAAGTGTCAAGGAATGAGTAAAAATAAAAGTTGTTTAGATAGACAATAATAAAACTGTATTGAAGGATATAAAATATGGCTTAAACAAATGGAGAGAGAGAGAGAAAATAAAGAGAGAGGGAATGAGTATTTTCATGGACAGGAAGATTCAACTTCTCTTCCAAATTAATGTGTAAATTTAATTCTAGGCCAATAAAACTCTTAACAAAGTTTTTAAATAAATGTGACAATGTGATTCTAAAATTTGGTGAAAGGATAAACGGCCTCAAATGGCTGAGGTATTTTTTAAAAAAATGAATAGGAAGGACTCACCCAATCAAATATGGAGACTTACCATAAATGTTCAAAACAGTGAGATACTGGGTCGGCGCCCGTAGCTCAGTGAGTAGGACACCGGCCACATACACAGAGGCTGGCGGGTTCAAGCCCGGCCTGGGCCTGCTAAAGAATAATGAAAACTGTTCTTGTTGTCAAAAAAAAAAGCCCGGCATTGTGGTGGGCGCCTATAGTCCCAGCTACTTGGGAGGCTGAGACAATAGAATCGCTTAAGTCCAAGAGTTTGAGGTTGCTGTGAGCTGTGACGCTATAGCACTCTACCGGGGGTGACAAAGTGAGACTATGTCTCAAAAACAAACAAAAAGCAGTGAGATACTGACTCTGGGAAATTTAAATATTGCCAGTGGACCAGAGTCAAGAGCCAAGAAAGATACCCTCTCACATACGTCACTACCATGGTGTCTGCGGATCGATGGTGAAGGGAGACAAAGTTTAGGAAATAGAACTGGGACAATTAGATTAAAGACGTAAATGTGAACAGCATAGGTTGATTGTGCTTGCCCTGCCAATACTGTCATTTCACTGAGGACCTGATCCGTTCCCGTGTGTTCACTTGACTATCGCATCTCTGTAAGAATCCCAAGAATAAGAATCTCAGAGTGAGGGCGAGAGTGAGAGAGGAGACAGAGAAACCAGGAGGAATCACAGGGAGATGCCAGGCTGCATGGGAGGCCACCTCAGAGTGGGCAGCGGGTGAGATGAGCATGAGCCCAAGCCCAGAGAGCAGTGAGGAAGCTCTGAGTGAAGCCGGGAGTGCAGAAACACTGCTCCACAGGAAGCCCTGCCTCCAGAGGCTCTGCAGAGAGCATATTAAGGAAGTTAGCATATTAAGCAACCCAGCCAAGGAGGAGATTGTGGAGAAGACTGACTCTGTGATCAGTGCTGTGACACAGTGTTTACAACTTTTAGAGTCTTAGATGGGGGAGAGAAAGCTGTAGAAGGGAAGCTTGGGGCACCTACACTCTCTGCTTGTGTCTCCACCAAGGCCTCCAAGGTTGTGTTGACCTACAAGATGCTATGGAACCTTCTAAGAACATCTACTCAAGCCTTGACCATGTACAACCTGCCAATTGCCAGAGCTGTCTGAATATACTGGATCACCTTCTGCCACATCCAGCTAGGAACCTGAATGTGTGAGGATCGGAGTACGCTCTTTCAGGAGTGACCATCTATGCAAGTAGGGGATGCCTAACATTCATTCCAAACTATTAATACCTCTCCAAAATATGGAGCCAAACTCCATGATCATCTGTACATGGTCTGCTCCACCCGCCAAAGAGCAGCCTGACTCTTGGTCGAGTCCACCACAGGCGTTTTGCCTCCGCGGTCATTTGATTCTATATCCTAACTAGAATCTCTGAAGGGTATTTTCTTGGAACCACAGGTTCTCCCATTCTGCCCAGGACAGTAACACTCCAAGAAATACTGAAGTTGCAGTAAAGTTTCCTGATCTCAATGTGCTTAACAACATTAGAACTCATGTGTGACTAACACACCTAACAGCCCCAGCCATTGATTCCAAATTTAATACAGATGGCTTTGAAAGTGAAGTCCTTAGCAATCATTGACATTGCTGTCCTTCCTTCCATCAGAGTCTGTTCATTAACTCAACCCGCTACACTATATTGGGTTGAGGATGTATATACGTTCCTATTGCTGAAATTGGTGGGGTCATCTTCTTTATTCTTGCAT
>NW_003852528.1:1775136-1778483 GCF_000181295.1 Otolemur garnettii | reverse complement strand
AGAGAGACTCACTTTATCGCCCTCAATAGAGTGCTCTGGTGTCACAGCTCACAGCAACCTCCAACTCCTGGAGTTAGGCCAGTCTCTTGCCTCAGCCTCCCGAGTACCTGGGACTACAGGCACTCGCCAGAACATCAGGCTATTTTTTTGTTGCAGTTTGGCCGGGGCTGGGTTCAAACCCGCCACCCTTGGTATATGGGGCCGGCACCCTACCCACTGAGCCACAGGTGCTGCCCTGCTATAAAGAAATCTTTAAGATAGGTAGACAAACCGATGGAGACAGATAGACAGACCCTCGCCTGGGAAACTAGACAAAACCCACTTGTTTTCAGTTGATGGGAGAATATGCTTAAATGGCTGATAAACTTGCTGGTTATTGGGGGAAATCCAAATTAATGTCAATTAAAACAAAGTGAAATATAACTTCTCATCACTCCAGATGCCCAAATTTTTAAGATAAGGCACTAAAAAATATATCTATCAATCAAACTAGTTTTGGGGAATTTGTCAGCGAGATCTAACATCATTAGAGCCACAGAGACTGTCCACTGAAACTGCTGGACAGGGGGCCTGGGACGCCACCACTCCTGCTGTCCTCCTGCCCCTCCCGGAAGCCCTACGATACTCAGCTTGGGTTCTCTTTCTTGAAACTAAGCTTTTGCAAAAACACCATGCCCTCCTGGGGGCAGATGCTGGCTTGTCCTGTGCTGCTCATGTTTCTCCAGCCAGCACGGTCACGTGAGGAAGGGGCCAGTGGCTTCACTGTGGAGAGTGGGCATTACTGACCCTGGGACAATCCAGACATTTGGAGGGCAGGGGCCCTTTGGGAAAGCCTCCTGAATCGATGCCCAGGCTGAAAGCAGTCACACAGCCTGGCCCCTCTCCTCCGGCAGGTGCCGTGGGTGTCACAGAAGCACAGGAGATCCAGGCGTCACCCGCCTCCCAGCCCAGCCCTGCACTGTTTGGCTGGTAAGAGCCTCCTGGGCAGAAAAACGTTTTAGCTTTTTGGTCTAACTTCTCTTTTGTCCTGCTCCTGCCCCACCAGTTCCTGCTAGGCCTCTGGACAAAGTAGGTCTCTCCCCCAGATTCTTGTCTTTGGGGAGACATCGTTTACCATTCAGACAAGCCAAGGAGGTTCCAGAGGGACGCCACGTGGAACGCTGCGGTTAAGTCTCTGGGTGGAAGTCGGGTCTGGCATTTCCTGATTCCTCCTAATGATTTCTCATGTGCTGTTGGCTGGATATTCACCCGTTATGTGCTCCAAGTCTCTGTACTAAACTATGTAGGACAGTCCTCAATTAAAAACGAGCACTTACCCGGCATGTCTCTTCCAGTTTCCACGGGCCTGGGAAGAAGGTGGAGGGGTGTCTTTGGTTCCCATCTCCACCTGGAGCCCCCCAGAGAAGCTGGCCCTCAATCTCTCCTGACCAGTTTCTGCTTGACTCTTATTCTGTCTGTTTGGAAGAAAATGTATAAGGAAGGAATTAGGAATCACTCAGAAATCAAAATAATCAAAGGAAAACATTTTAAAAGTAGTTTGAAGCATTTCTCTTCCTGTCTGAGGGCTGTCCCCAAGCTGTGCCTGGACAGCACCTGCTGGCAGAGTCCTCCTGGCATCCCAGGGCCCCCCACACCACAGGCCCCTCCACCTCACAGGTGCTGGCTCTACCTCTAATTCTCACTGCTGGCCCTGGCCTGCCATGGCCCCAGTCAGAACCTCGGATCTAGGGCCACTACCAGTGTTGGCCCAGGCCTCTCACCAGCCGCGGTAGCCCATGCTGGCCTTTCCCTGGTCAGCACAGCTGCTCTCTGTCTCCAGTGGGGAACCCTTGTCTCTCCACCTCCTTCCAGCCCACATTCCCAGGGGACTTTGACGATTCCCCACAGAAGTAGTGTGAAGGATCTTTGAGGCTGCTGATGGTCAGGGTGGAGCCCACACATCTGGTCCCTCTCTGCTGTGAGAGGAAGCCTGGGGTGGCCAAATCTAGCTACGTGAATTTACTGCCTGTTAAGGCCGTCCTCGCCTCCCCACCCCAGGTGCAGGCCATCCACCCCATGTGCACGCAGCCCGGCATCCCGCCCTCCTCGCTCCTCTGGGACCCCCACGCCTGTTAAGGCTGTGTTACTTTCTTACAAGGTCATTGAGAATCACCTGAAAATATAGAATGAGGTTTTTTGTTAAATATAGACTGTTCTCAAAACAGCAAAAGCTATAAAGAGAAGCACCTTAAGAGAACTCTAATCCTATTATCAGCTTTTCCTTTAAGAAAAAAAAAAAAAAAATTCCCCGCAGTGCACTTGCCCTCAGCGAGCCTCAGGAGGCCTGGCCTCGCTCTCTTCCCAGCTGCAGAGTGCTGCTCTGGCCTCATTTTTCACTCCCTTTTTGCATCAGAGAGAAAGTACGTTCACTGCCTTTTCCAAGTTGGCCACATGCTTCACCGTGCCCAGTTTCCATGGAGTGGCTGAGTCTCATGACTAAGGCAGCGAGGGCCAAAGTGGCTGCAGGAAGCTCTTCAGGGCGGTTCCCAGAGAAGTAATTTGTAATTTCCCCTGGAGTCATTCAAGGGAGAACCCAGAACCTGGTCCACTCCTGCTGGTGACCACGATGTCAGTGTGGCCTACTCACCTGCACCGAGGGTGCCTGAGCCTCTGAGAGGACATTTGTCAGCGCTGACCGTGGCTCATCTGACAGCCACCAAGGGTGTAGCTCTCTTTCCAGGTTAACTACAGGAAAGCTGAAGGATTCCTTTTCCTGTATTCAACTACAACTCCATAATTTTTAATTAGACCACGCATAGTCTAGATTTCTAGATCGAGGCGTCATCTTTCTACGGTGTTTATTCACATGTAAATGTGTTTCAAATACAGCATCTGTGCTGCACCCATCAGGGTACTGATCAGCATTTAATGGCCTGCTCTCCAGGAGAAACAAAACCCCAGACCCCTGACCTGTAGTGTTTGCCATTTTTCATGGTATAAATATTCCACCATGGCCTATTTTAAGCTACCAACATATATCGCTGAACACTGGGTGGGGAAGAGACAGGAGGGTCATAGCATTTTACAGAATTTTGCCATTCAGATTTAATCCATAAATAATAGATGTCAGAAAGCCATAATAAAATAAGTGGTAAATTTTAGAGATTCATCTGTGTAGATAATAAATTATAAATGTATATGATTTCATTTATAAAAATAGCTACTTTTGACACTGTCTGCTAAATTGCTGGGTCCCAACTCCCAGCATGCGTGAGAGCTGCCCTGCGTCCCTCTCCTTTACCTGTTGGCAAGACTGTCTGGTGTCCCAAGCAAGAGCAGTATCAAGATCCAGAGAGAAGTCCGAGCAG
>NW_003852528.1:1772887-1775033 GCF_000181295.1 Otolemur garnettii | reverse complement strand
GTTGGTGGGCGACTTCATCCTTGTGTGAACATCACCAACTGTCCACACCTGGATGGTGCAGCCCAGGACACACCTTTGCCGCATGGGCCACACACCGGTCAGCGTGTTGTAACGTGATGGTTAACATAATGGTTGTAACATAACGTGTATCTAAACATGTTTAAACACAGACAAGGCACAGTAAACGTATGGTATAAAAGATTTAAAATGGTGCAGAGGGCATGTACCACTATGAATGGGGCTTGCAGGACTGGAAGCTGCTCTGGGGGAGTCAGGGGGCGAGTGGGGTGTGTAGGACGTGCTGTGACTGCGGCCGACTTTATAAACACCGTACGCTTAGGTTACACTAAATTGATTTTAAAAGAAGACAGTAATTCTTCTTTTATCACAGAAGGCTGTGATATCACTAGGAAACAGACGTATTTCAGCTCCCTTGTGATCTCCCAGGACGACTGTCACACATGCCATCTGTCCCTGATCAGAACATCTTACACGGAGCTTACCATGTTATGCCAAGTGGAGAAGGAACTATTCAACTACAACTATTCAACTGTTCAGTTACAACTCCATAATCTTTAAAGAAGAAGTAAACCGGCTGTGCAGTGCGTTTGTCAAAGGTGTTTCAGGGTTCTCTGTCACATGGATAGTTGGACATGGAAACCACCTGCCCTTAGGCCAAATCCTGGCCCTGCTGCTTAATAGCCAAGTGGTCACAACCAGCTCCCTCATCCTGAGGAGGGCACTGATCCTCAGTGTCCTCACCTGTAAAGTGGGGACAGGGCACATGCCCCCAGCTGGGGGCCGTAGTAGGACCAGCAGCCCCAAGCACTCAAAGTGCTGTGCTCCCAGGAGAAGGCCGGGACGTGTGCACTGCAGGGCTGCTTCAGAAGCTTTCTCAAGGCTATGTTGAGCCAGATGGGGATGCCACAGGTGACGTGACCAGGACTGAGAGTACAGACTCCAAACCCAGAGCCCTGGAATTGGAAGCTGGTGGGTGGCCTGGCTGGCAGCCTGCCCTGTGCCTCTTGCTCCCTACTGGGGATCGGAGTGGTCACTATCCTGAGGCTGGGCTCCATCAGCCTTCATCAGCCATGCCCGGGCTGGAGAGCTGCAGCCTCAACAAGAGGCTCCTTGGACACAGTCTGAGCAGCATCCTGGGAGCATGGAGGACTGAGAAATGGAGCACCCGGTGAGAAATTGTTCCCTGGACAGAAATGTGAAAAACAGTGCTGGCAGGGCGAGCCTGTGAGTCACAGGCGGTGCCCCCACGCTGTGGCTGGGGCCAGCGTGGGGCTCGGGCTTCTGATTCATGTTTTCCACGGTTATCCAGGGAAATGGAAACCGTCTGGATGCCCAGCGCCTATTCTGGTCAGCTGGGTAGTGCTGAAGCCCCTCCTCCCCTACCTGCCTCTGCTCAGCCTCCCCCAGACCCACTGACCCAGGGGTAAGTCTCCAGAGGAAACGCCTGTAGGCTGGTTCCCCGTCTGCGGGGACAGGGGCACCTCCAGGTCTTCTTTCCATTACTTTCTGATTAGGGGTGACTCTGTCCACACACAAACCACAGAGCACCACACCATGTGGTCCTGATTACTGGCCAGCCCTCCCCCCAGCGAGCCGTGTCACAGCCTGGGTGGGCAGGGACTGATTCTTCTTTAATGACAATGTTGAATTCAGTGGAAGGGGGAAGGGAGGATGTCACAGCTCCATCCCTGTAAAGTTACCAAGTGTCTTTTATCTCTGGGACTTGCAGCTGTTTGCTCAAGTGTTCATTTTTCTGTGCACAGAGATGTATAAAGACCTTTCCGGCTAAGTTAACCCCCACCCTGCCTTTAAAATAAAAACTAAAGTATGTGGCCTAAACAAATGCTTGGTACAACCTGAAGGTGCTTTATTTCTTGTGCGCTCCTGGGGCCACACTCCCTGAGGTATGTTCTGATTTCTCAGGGTATGGCCTGCCTTGGGGAGCTTACTGGCTCCTCTAATCCTCAGTTTCCTTCTCTCTAAAATAGGAGGGTCACGATGCTTTTAGAAGCTGCCAGAAAGACTGAGACAGTCCTCAGAAAGCACCTAACAGGAGCTGGCCCAACATAAACACAGAGGACACGCATTGCTGCTGTGTCCTGTGGCCCTTCCCACCTGTGCTGGC
>NW_003852528.1:1757423-1772293 GCF_000181295.1 Otolemur garnettii | reverse complement strand
GCCCACCAGGGCCCTTCCCACCTGTGCTGGTGGTGAGCTCCCTAACCGCCCACCAGGCCCTTCCCACCTGTGCAGGCAGTGAGCTCCCTAACTGCCCACCAGGGCCCTTCCCACCTGTGCTGGCGGTGAGCTCCCTAACCGCCCACCAGGCCCTTCCCACTAGTGCTGGCCATGTGCTCCCTAACCGCCCACCAGGCCCTTCCCACCTGTGCTGGCCGTGAGCTCCCTAAGCGCCCACCAGTAGCGGCACAGTGAGATGGATTTTGGAATTGCTTTGCTAATCTCAAAGAGGACACCAGGGATAAGCAGTGAGCCCAGGGCATGAAGCTGACTTGGCTTTGAGAGCTTCTCAGAGCTTACCTGGTGTTGCCCCACCAGGACTCTAGATCGTGGCTCCTGGCCGCACCCTGGACCTCTGTCTGGAACTCCCCACACTGCCTCCTTCTGTCCTGTCTGTCTCTACAGTAGGCTCCCGCCATGCCTGGGACAGCTGCATGGGGAGCAGAACCCATGGGACAGATAGACAGAGTTGAGAGGCAGAGGAAGAGGGCTGGGGGGTGAGAGGATGCAGGGAGAACTGGAGTCAGGACACAGGGCTCAGAAGACTGGGGAGACCCAGAGTGCCCGAGGAGTGGTCAATGCCATGCACAGCAGAGGAGTCACAGATGGAAATCAGAATGGAGTGAAATTTGCAGTTAGGACGCCACTCAGGAAAGCAGTGCCATTTGTGGAATTGTGAGTGGAAGGGCAGAGTCAGTGACAGAGCAGAGGTGACTTCACTATCTAGAAAGGGGTTGGCAGAAGGAGGGACGGTAACGAGAGGTAACTGCATTTTGTTTGTTTTGAGTGGTAGGAGTGAAGCATCATGGAACTTTGGTGGCAATATGGCAATAACCAGGAGAGGAGGGGGCTGGTTGACCCAGGGAGACCATGTCCAATTCTATCCAGGAGCTGTTCATATTATAGGCAGCTGCTCCCAGACTGGGACACGCCTCCTTGGCTAAGAGCCTGCAAAGAGCCTGCTTTGCCGAAGGAGATTTGCCACTGGTAAGGAAAAGATCAGAGCAACACAGTCGGTTCATGAGACACCCTTCATAAGGTGACCTTGTCCCGTTAAAGTTTGAAGGTGTGTCCCCAGACACTTGGCACCTAACTGCCACAGTGGGTCCCCTACGGATGCCTTTCTGTGTCTCAAGGGTGCCATCTTGTGGAAAGCTGGGGAACAGCAGGCACGACGTCTTCATTCAAGGCAGTTCTGTAATTCTCCCACTGGAACTGCCCTGGCTCCATTGCCTTACAGTTACGAAGTCCTATATATCAGCAAAGAACTTTTACATTTAAAAAATTTGATCTTCATAACAACTCTGAAAAATAATAGCAATATCTCTGTTTTATGATCTAGGAAACAAACCTAGAGAGGTGAACCAACACACTGAAGGCCACACAGCCAGCGAAAGGCACAGTCAAGTTCTCGTCTATCTTCACTGTGTCGCTCTAGGCAGTGGGACCCGCCAGATAGTCCACACCTGTGTGCTTCCAACTTCTGCCCAATCTTCACCTTTGGGACCCTGTAGACACACGTGTGTTTGTGTATGTGGACGTGTGATACTCCTGAGATAAATTGCATAAAACAGCATGGACCTCTGATGGTTCTACTGCGCCATTCCATTTAATTCTTTAAAATGCTATTTGTGATCCATTAAATCACTCTCATGACCCATTAGTGGTGAAAACCCACAGTTTGAAAGGCTGAATAATACCCCCTCCCCCAAACCATTATGTTCCCATCCTGATCTCAGAACCTGTGAACATTACCTTATATAGCAAAAGGGACTTTGCAAATGTGATTTTAAGTCAAGGCTCTTAAAATGAAGAGATTGTCCTGGATTATCCAAATGGCCCGATAGAATCACCGAGTCCTTACGAGTGGGAGGTGGGAGTGTCAAAGTCACAGGGGAGCGGAGGTGGTGGAAGCAGACACAGAAGTGAATCGTTTTGCAGACGGAGGAGGGGCCACAAGCCGGGGAATGTGGGTGGCCCTGGGAAGCTGAGAAAGGAAGGAAATGAATCCTCCCTGGAGGCCTCAGAAGAAATCAGCTCTGCCAACACCTTGACTTCGCCTGGGGAAACTGATTTTGGACTTCAGGTCTTGTAAGAGACTTTATGATACAAAGTAAGAGACCAAATCTGTAGTGTTTTGAGGTCACCAAGTCTGTGGTAATACATTACAGCAGCCCCAGGAAACTAATGATATCTAAAACTGTAATCAGAGGCACCACTGGCACCCTGGAGGTGCACACGGTCCCACACCTGGGTGTGTGTGTGTCTGAGGCTGTCACAGTGTTTTAAAGTCTTTTTAAAATTATTGGCCACCATTTAAAACTCATGATGTTTCATGTGAAAATCAGAATTTCAGGCTTGTCTCTGCCTGTACATGGCAACATCTGGCAACATCTGCTTTGGCCAGACAGTACACTCTTCCAAATCCTATTTGCTTTGAACACATTTCAAATATTAATTTTAATTCTGGCCAATACAGTACATGCACAAGATTTAAAGGGACCAGAACAAACCCTGATGATCCATGACCCAACCTTTTAAAAAGTCTATTTCTTCTTGTATTTCTAAATAATGTGGGATGGAGGATGAGGGTTAGCACTCTGAACCACACCCGGACTCCACCCGGTTCTTCATCATCCTGATGTGAGGAAATAATGATATTTGGACTCAAAGTCCTTCTAGGCTAGTTACATTGGTGGGCATGGAAGCGCACACGCCAAGGTTAGGCACCTTGTCCAAGGTCACAGAGCCTGTGGCAGGTGTGTGCTGGGGGTGCGGGGACCTCAGGCTCCAGGGGTGGGGTTAATTTCCAAGGGCACATAGCATCTCACTGGCAAAAGGGATGGATGAGGAGAAGGTGGGTGGAAAGCAAGCAGATTCATTTCAGGTGGGACAAAGATGGGGGAACAAGCAACAGGGACACTTCCAAGAGAGGGAGTCATACAGCACGACGGGTGGGTGGGCCATGTGGGCAGAGCTGGGAGCATGCCCAGGGAGCCGAGGACCCAGAGGAGAAGGTTCTTGGAAGGCAGGAAGCTGCTACAGAGAGTGTGAACAATATCAGTGCTCCTTCAGTAACTGGAAAGGGTCCTGAAAGGAGCCACATTCAGGAGGGAGAAAAGAAAAGTTAGTAATCCCAGCCCCAGGAGACCTCTCAGTTCTGGAGAATCCCTGGGAGCCCTGCCAGGTCTCCCGCTCTTCCAGGGAAGAAGGCGCCCACTCCCCTCGGAGGGCGGGTTGCAGCTTTCTGGCCAGGAGCCCCCGCCCCTCCCTGGCTGCCCTGCTGTGCAGTCCAGACGTCCCCAGCATTCTGGTGGCTGCTGTCTTTGGCAGCCACTGCTGAGTGGTGTTAACCTTTGTGAGCAGGTGGTGACTGCCCCTGGCTTGTTTCTTACTTACCTGAGACAAAAGTATGGCTCCAAAAGTCGCAGCAACAGATTCTGTAGACATCTTTCTGCCTGTCATTTCGATTAAGGCCTGAAGAGTCACATGTCCAAAATTGAAGCTGGGTAGAGAAGAGCAGGGCAACTTCTCTAGAACAGAAGTCTCTAACTGGGCTCCGAAGAAGAGGGAGGCAGGAGGGGAAACACAGACAGGGCCATCACTCTGGGGCAGCCAGATGTGGGTTAGTTCCCAGTGACACAACTCACCAGCTCTGTGACTTCCTGCAAGTCCCTTCTGTCGGGCTCGGCTTATCCATCTGTAAAATGGGAGTGATAAGCCTCACCTTTTGGGTCACTGTGCTCTCCGTTGAGGGCTTTTTTGCTTGCAGGCTAACTCAGGAGCCAGGGCATCTACCCAACATCTATAGAGAGAATCCAAGACCAAGGACCTCCGGGTGTTGGAGCACGCAGTTCTAGAGTGGATCTAGAGTGAGCCGTCCTCCTGTCCAGCTGCCTCACGTGGTCAGCCTTTTTTCTACAGTCTGTCCTCCACTCCCCTCTTCTCAAATGGCTCTCCCAACCCCATAACTTTCGTTTGCTAAGGATTAGTCCTGCCTGACCCACCAGGCCTATACCCTACAGCCCTTCTCTGGGGCTCTGGGTTCTGCCTCATCCTTCCAGCTTCCCTAATTCACATCCTGAGGGAACCACTGGCTGGTCAGCTCAAGCCTGGATGGATAGGGCTCAGGTCACTGTCCTGTTGCTGAATGGGCCACCCTGACTGGGGGGCACTCTGGTCTCCAGCCCCAGGAGGAGGGACTATGGCCACATGTAGAGTGGGTGGTGACCACAGCCCTGGGACATGGGTATGTGAGAGTGGGTGTTTCTCCTCTGTTCCCAGACTCTCACAGGACACCCGAGGTGAGAGAAGGGTTTCCTTCCAGCTGGCTCGACATTCCTGGGGAGGGCTGTCTTTCCATGTGTCCCCCCATACAGATTTCCTAAACACGTCTTTTGAGGCTCAGGTTTCTATTCACAGAGAACTCTCCTAGAAATACCAGCCACACAACACTGGTAGAGAAAGCATTTCCTCTGGAACTACAAACTCGGGAAGCAATGCCAAATAACAACCCAACAGAAACCCTCCCTGCTCAGACCCAGGTGCGCACAGGACAAGGTGGGGGCTGTCTTGAAGGATTCATTCTAAGATTCTAAGGATTCATTCACATTCCCACATGCCTTCCACAGTGAGTGGCTGGGTAAGGCTTGTGCACACACACAGACATACACACACGTACACACCTGGCCATACAGTCATATACACATACATGCACTTGTGTGCACACACACAGCCATATACACAGTCATACACACATACATGCACTCATGTGCACACACAGACACACACACATGCACACACACAACCATACACACATACATGCACACATGTGCACACACAGACACACACACTTTCACGCACATGCACACAGGCCCATATGAATGCACGCATGTGTGTGCATGTGCACACACACACACACAGCCCTCTGAGGCTGCCAGCAAAGAGTGGCCCTGGCACCCAGCCCCACCACGCTGTGGCTCAGTCTGATTCAGATATTCTATCCCACTGTCCCCAGACGCCTTGGAGTCTTACCCACGCCAGCCACACACTCTCCTCCCACTCACTTCAGCAAACACTAGAGCAAATATGTTTACTTTCTGATGCTCTTGTAACTCAACTTGTTCTTTCAACGGGGAGGGCAAGCCAGAGAAGCTAAATGCCAGCGTTTATGCTCCATGAAGAGGAGGGAGGAGGCTACCTTCCTGGCTCTGAACTCTGCTTGTTTGTCTGTTTAAATCAGATTCACCCAGAAGTCAGCGTCAGCTACTAGGGGACCTTCTGCCCAAACATCTTACCCAGGCAGAAGTGGGAGAGAGCAGTTCTAAGGAGTAAGGACTCAAACACTTCTGCTTGAGTCTCCCTGTGAGGTCCAAGAAGGTGGATGTGTGACCCGTCCCTGCAAGGTCAACGTGGAGGATCAGGAGACAGCACAGAGGCCCAAGATGAAGGCTGCACAGCCCCTTCCCCCAGGCAGTGAGCCCTATGATTCATTCCACTTTTATTTATTCTAGAGCTTTCCTGTGATGCTAGCTGGTACTAAATAGCCATTCAGCTTAACTGATTAACAAATAATAATAACAGAAATATGGTAAGCAGCTCACCAGGAGCCTATGCCTAGTCCTCTGGGCACTGCTGTCAGAGAGGTCAGAGGGGTGGGCACTCCATCTCTTTCCTGGTGCCAGTGCTCAGTCACACACTCCGAAAGGAGCACCCAAGTGGACCCTGGGTGTGGAGTGATGTGACAGGAAGTGCAGGTGGCTCAAAGGACAGTCTCTCCAGAGTACATGACAGAGGAAAAGTAGGGAGTAGGAGGTCTGGGATGCAAGAAAAGCAGGATGGACTGCATGTACCCAGGAAGACTCTCACCCTATCTACACAGGGGAACCTCCAGGCAGGAAAACTGGGTCCCTGACACATGCAGTTAAGGCAGAGGCTGGTAGAACTGGGCATCCTGAGAGTAGAGATACCTCCCCAGCCCTCACAGCAGAACTACAGGTGTTATGACCCAGGGGGTAGCACCATGCCAGACTCACAGTAAGTTCGTCATTGACATCAGCTGTTGGTGAGAGCAGAGCCTCAGTACAAAGTAGACTCTTGTCCATTTGTCTTTCATGGATGGGGATCTGATTCATGTTCTGCAGTCAGTCTGGGGGAGCAGAGTGGTTCTCAGAGATGAACTGCTGGGGAGACAGCATCTGTAAGGAGACAGATGGCTCAGTCTGCTCCTTGGAACCACCCTGAGGAGCCCAAGCAGTGGTCTTGAGGACAAAAGAGCCAGAACCCCCGAGCTACAGCATAGAGGGGAGAATCCACAGGGCCTCTGGAGCCAGGCTGCTGCCCTTAGGGTAGGAGTGGCTGAGTCATTATATCAGAAAATTCATCTTCCTCTCATCAACTGGGGATAATGGCAGCAGCTGTCTCTTAGGGTTGTTTGTATGTTTAAATGCAAGAATAATCCAGAAGGTGACATGGCACAGTGTTTCTCAGGATGGAATTTCCTCTCCACAATGTCATGACTCTGTGGTCAGCTGGTCAGATAGATTTCCAGTGTTATAATGTGCATTTTAATGGTGCTGAGAAGAGTTTTTTAAGTTGTAGTTAACCCATTGCTCCTCATATTTACTAACAAGAACCCCTTGAACTCTCGGAAGAAAACAAAGGGGAAAAGCTTCACAACATTGGATTTGGCAAAGATTTCTTAGATACGATATCAAAAACACAGACTAAAAAAAATAGATGAATTGAACTTTATCCAAACTGAAAACTTGTCCTTCAAAGAACCATATCAACAGAGTAAAAAGAACAGCTTTGCTGATACAGTATTCTCGGTTGACAGGGTTTTTTTCTTCCATACTTTTGGAAGTAGAGTCCTGTTACTCTTTAGCCACCATTGTTTCTAATTATAAATCTGTGGTTAATTTTGCACTTTTTCTACATGAGTCATTTTTTTTCTTTCTGTTTACAAGATTTACTCTTTGATTCTGATGTTCAACAGTTTGACTCTACATGTAGGTTTGGATGCTTGTGTTTAGATGAAGTTCACTGAGCTTCATAAGTGGGTAGATCAAGGTTTTTAATCAAATTGGAAAGCTTAGGCCATTATTTCTTCAAATAATTTTGTATACCTTTCTCTCTGTTTATCTGCTAGAATTCCCATTATGTGTATATCAGTACACTTGATGGTATTTCATAAGTCTCTAAGACTCTGTTCACTTTTAAAAAATAATTTTTCTTGGGTAATTTCTGTTGGTCCATCTTTAAGTTTGTGGATTCTTTCTTATTCTATTATCTCATCTCTGCTGTTGAGCCCAGCTAGTAAATTTTTAATGTCAGATATTGAATTTTTCAACTCTGTATTACCAATATGTTTCTTAAAATATTCTCTCTTCTTATTGATATCCTCTATTTGATGAATTAATGTCATCATAATTTGCTTTAATTCTTTAAACGTGATTTTCTTAAATTCTTTACACATATGTGTAATGGCTGCTTTGAAGTCTTTGTCTGCTACCTCTAAGACCTGGGCACCTTCAGAGATAGTTTCTACTCATTCCTTTTTATCTTGCGTATGCACCACCCTTTTCATTTTCTTTGCAACTCTCATGTTTTTATTTAAGAGCAGCTATTTTAAATAATACATTGTAGTAATGTTAGCTTCTGGTTTCCTCACAATCCTGGCTGTTACTTTTTTGTTGTTTTACCTTTATGTTTGTTTGTTTAGTGATTTTCCTGGACTAATTCTTTAGTCTGTTTCCCTAGCAGTGTGTCTCCATTCAGTTTTTTTGTAAATTATTATTAGTAGCAGTATTTCCATTTTAACTCTAACTTCCCCATAGTCATCCACAGTTCAGCAGAGCTTAGTGATCATACAATGACTGGTCAGAGTTTGCATTCAAGAAACTCAATCAGGTAGCTTTCCAAGCCTTGCTGATGGATCTGTTTGTGAATTGGAAATGCACTTACAGTGCAGGCATCTTGCCTGCCTTGTTCCTTTCTGCAGGACCTTCTCATAATCTCTCTGTGTGTTTGAGGATTCATGTTTAGCCAGGAAGGTGTGGATGGACAACTAGGGCCCTCTCTGTTCTCCCCTGAACATGCTCACCCCTTTGCACATGTGCATAGCCTTCCATACTTCCAGGGACTTGTGGAAGCTTATCAAGATCCCCTGAGAATGTCTCATGACTTGGATCTTAAAGTTTCAAAATAGTCTGCCCATCTTGCTTGCTCTAAGCAGTATCTACACTTCAGGCTGGACACAACATCGCCTACCCTCTTCATTTGCCCCTGAGATTGCTATTTATTTTGAGTAAAACATCTGAGAAAGGGGTTTTCTATGTAAAGCTTCTAACCAAAGAAGTTTCCTCTGGCAGGGTGGCTGGAGCTCTCCCTGGAGGGTCTATTGCATTGACTAAGCTAGGAGAAGGGAAATAAAGCAGCTCCTGGCTGAAAATACCCCAGACTCCTATTTTTCTTATCTGAGGTTCAGTAGCTTATCTTGAATAAATACTTCCTAATTTGTTGCATGACTTTAGTCATTTTCCAAAGTCCTGACATGGTTGTTTTTGGCTATTTTGTCTGGTTTTATTATTATTATTTTTTTAAGTGGTATGGGGGGGGGGATTTGCCAATCTTTACTCTGCCTTTCCAGAAGTGAAGGTGCTAATAAATTTGAAAATTACTGACTACACTAACAAATCTTTTAACTGCATATTTTTGAAAAATGCCACGTAGACTCATTCACACACTCAGATTGTATAACCCCTATGGCAGCACAGACACTTTGGAAAATTGTTAGAGTAACCCCAGGAAGACTCAGCTTTACATCCTGTAAATTTATTAGCTCAGTGGTTCAGAATCTCTGTTGGTTAATCTCTCTTACACTTTAAATTCTAACTTTTTTAAAAATATCAGATTGATATGAGGGTACAAATGTTTAGGTCACATTATTTTTGTTTTTAGGGTAAAGTTCAAGTTGTAGTTGAGCCTTGTACCCAAGGGTGTGCTGTATGCCCTCACATTGTGCACAGCAGGTGAGATCCCGCCAATCCGCTCCTTCCTCCCCTTCTCTCTGCTTTCCCCTCACTGGAATATACTTGTGCTTTTCTTTCATGTGGGCTTGTAGTGTAATCTCTAACTTTAAAAGGAGGGGTGAAGGATATTATTATAAACATTAAACAGAATATTATTATAAACATTAAATGCAATGATTATGCAAATGAGCTTTGAAAATAGAAATATGCTACACAAAGTGTTACTACCTCAAATACATGTGAGGGCGTATGCTGGGTGCTGAGGACCAGGGAAACAGTACAGAGATGCCCTTGCCCACATCCAGTGTACCTTCTGGAAGTGAAACCAGACATTACTTATAACATATATGTTTGAGTTTATTTCCCTTTGCTTTCCTCTCAAATTCTGAACCAATTAAGAAATAAGGTGTCAGAAATGAACAATATCAGCTTTATTATCGATAAACCTGGAAAGGCGGACTCAATCTGTGCCTGCCAAGGGGACCCCTAAAGTGTACTCCTGATGCCCCCACCTCTTCCTCCTTTCACCCAGCTGTAGGCAGATCTGGGAGGGGTGGAGGAGGTCTGTGATTGTGCATAGGAGAGATGCCCCGAAGACAGGAAGACTGAGTGGCTTGGGCTCCTTTTCCTCAGTCACTCTTTCCTCAGAGAGGAGGTTTGAAGTAAGGAAAAGAGCCTGTCAGGGGGAGGGCTGAGAACCTCCAACACTTTGTGTTTAGACAAAAGAGGGAGTCACCAAGGAAGCGGATCAAGGAGAGTTCCAGAAAAGACACAAACCCAGGGAGTGTTGAGCTCCAGAGGACTTGGGAAGAGGTGGGTTCCTACAGTGTGGGCAGCAGCAAGGATAGCCACGGATGCACCTGGTGTGGGAAGGGCCAGAGGCATCCAGTGAGTTGACTGAGGACCACAGTGGGAACAATTGCAATGATGGCAGAAACCAGACAGGAGTGAACAGAGGAACAAGTGAACCACGAGAAAATGGGGACAGTGATTGAGGACAGTAGTTTGGGTCCATTTATCTGTGAAGGGAGCAGGAAGATGGGAGCTATGGGGGATAGGGTGGGAGGTGTACACAGAGGATTGTTTGTCCTGATGGTGCTGATGGTGAATTTGTTGTTGCTTCTAAAGATGGGAATAAAATGAATGGATGAAAAGTAACAGAAGCAAATGTCAAAGGAGCAAGAGGGTGGGAGTCAACCCATTACTGGTCCTTAGAATGAAGAGGTGGGATGGGGTCTGGAGCAAGTGCAAGAGGCCAGCTGCAGTGGGAGAGGAACCCCTCTTTCTTGGAATGGGAGGGAAGGAGGCAGGATAGGAGAAGACACAGAGGAGGTGCAGATTGGGTAATGTAGGGGTGAGACTCCATGTGATAGCGCCTATTTCCTCTGAGAAGAGGGAAGTGGGTCTTCTGCTGAGAGTCAGGGGTTGAACAAGGTCAGACCATGGAGCAGAGTGCAGACTGTAAATCTGAGTGAGGAAAATTTCCCCAGACATTCTCTGGAGTCTGTGCTTCCTCCTCTGTTCTCCTTCAAGCCCACATATCATGGGCAACTATGTCATTGATTTCACAGCCAGGGATTTTGTTAAGTGCAGGAATTTTGCAATATGATATAAATTTGATAAATTCTTGAATTGTTCTTCAGTGTTCTGTTTCTCATGCTCCCTTGCTAACCCAGCCAAGTTTTTTCATTAAACAAAAACTTCCAGACAGTCTTTATCAACCTAGAAGTTTGGCAAGAAAAAGTCCACTTCCATTCACACATGGGACAGACAAGACTAGTTTCTGACCGCCTATAATTTTTGCAAAAGATGGATGTGAAGCTTCTCTCTTAATATCTAACAATAAGAACAGTGATGTGTCAGATTGTATGGTCCAAAGATACGTTTCTACTCACACATATTTACCCCATTTCATATACTCTTTGTCATGATTGAGATCCCAAACATTGGCATATAGCACAGGTTTGACATCCCTCCCCATTCTCTTTCTCTCTCTGGCTGTCAAGATGCTCACCTTGGGAACCACAAGACCATTATGTAAGGCAGTCTAGGCCACATGGAGAGACTCATGTGGAGAAATAGGCCTTTGTCAACAGGGAGTGTCAATTTACTATCAAGCCACATGAAGCCACCTTGGAGGTGCCGCCTCCTGCCCCAGTCCAGCCTTCAGATGAGTGCGACCATGGCTGACAACTCACTGCACTTTCATGAGAAAGCTCAAGCCAGACCACCCAGCCACGGTGCTCCTAAATGTTTTTGGTGTTTTAAGGACCAACTCAGGGAGATGACCCTGCGAGCTTCTGGCTGACTTGCCATCTCCCCCCTCTCCATCTGCCCCACTGCCCACCCTTCTCTAGAGATCAGTGCTGTTCCTCTTGAGGTACTGGTGTCAAACAGAAGACCCCACAGACCTACTTTTGAGGGTGTCACACAGTGTAACATGGCTCCCAGGGTCCCCCATTGGTGACTTGTGCCTTAGCTGATGTAAGCTGGGATGGCCAGTGGTGCTCACAACCTTCCCATACCCCCACCCCATGCTGACCCCTGCTGTTCTTCCCAAAGTTGTTCTGCAGCCTCATGTCCTTAAGAGCCTGGCGTTCTCAGCTTGAGGTCTTGTGGGGCCTATCAGGGATCCCCTCCACTTTCTTCCCTGGACACTCCCAGTACACACCAGTTTGTACATCTTTCCTTCCATCTGTACTCAGTAGGTTAAAGACACTTTTCTGGAGTTTCTTGTGCAAGGATATCAACCTTCACCATTTTCCAATGGTAACTCATGTCTCTGTCCTAGTCTTGCACTTATTTGATCATTTTTCCATGGAATTTTGTAGAAAACAAGTTGGATTCATGGGCTTGCCATCTTGAACTATGTATTGGAGATTTTAACAGTGAAGTCTCTCCTCGGCAGAGTATGTGAATACAGGATGTAGAGCAGGGTCTAGGCAGCCTGGCACAGGAACAGAGGCTGGGAACAGCCAGCCCCAGGCCTCTCTGACTTCACACCTACTCAGCCATTTGGCTGCAAAGCAACAGCTCTCCCAAGAGAACATGGGGCCCAGGGGCAAAAGGCTCAGGGTGTGTCCATGGATGGAAACTCTAGATCTCTGGATGGTTTTGCCTTTTCATTGTGGTTAGACTGGGTACATGAATAAAGACTACTAAGTTTTCTATGTCCTGAGGATGCAATTTTCCCACCCACAACTAAGGGCAGTTGGCCAACAGCAGTTTCCTCAAACCAAGGAAAAGATGGCCTGTGGGAGCATGAGTCAGGGGCCTTGTCCCTGGGAATGGATGCAGCTCCCAAGGCTCAGTTGGGATTGTGTGGCCCATTCCCCCACCCCCATCAAAATCTATCAGAACAAGTGATCAGGAGACCCATTACTGACATAGCATTTATGGAGTAGCAAGTAGGCCTCTAGGAAACTACAGTGACATTCTGGAGCCATGGTCTGCTCTGTCTGTGAAGTCCCAGTGTAAAGGAGGCTGGTGTCAGGTCAACCCTTATACTGGACAGCACACTATTCCCTGGTCTGTGACCTGAGGCTATGTCCCCACCCTACCAGCCTAATCAGCTGCTGCTTCTCTCAACCCAGAGTTTTGTAAACAAAAATTAAAATCCTGATGCCAACTGAACAGCCCCTTGATCAAGGAGACTAACCTCCCAACCCAAAAAACCTTAAAACCAACCAAAGGGCATGACTTGGTAAAGGGAGGATGGTCACAGCCCCAGTGCCACAGGGACAGTGGGCAGTGGGCCCTGAACTGGCAGGACACACATTTAAGGATGGGGCAGCAGCCATCCAAGTCCTGCTGGTTTCCACTAAAAAGGAATATAGGCTGACAACCACCTGATGCTCAGATTGTTTCCAGAGGAGTGAGAAATCTGGAATGTTGTATGCAAACTCTTCCTTTTTAGATGTTAATTCCTTAATGCTTTAAGACACCATGAGATTCAACCAAAACACTCTGTAAGCCAAACCTAGCTCAGAACCACCATTTTGTAAGGCCATTTAATAATGATAACAATGAAAATGATAATGGTAATAATCATAAAGGTACTGAGTAGTCACCATGGTCTGAACATTATTCCAAGGGTCTTACACGGGTGTCTCTTCCACTCTTTGATACTATGAGGCCTAGACAAACCATAGGCATAGGACTGGGCAAGGAAAGATTCCACTGTAAGGCCTGTGATATACTATTTTTCAAAAACACTGGTGTAAAATGCACAAAAATGCAAACTGACCCCTCTAGAGAGGTAGGACTATAAGTAACTTCCTTCTTCTCTTTGGTTTCCAAATATTATTTTGTGTTTTTTTTAAACAAACTTGGTGGGACTATTAGTCAAGGCATGTGTGAGCCCCAGTCTAGCTCTGTCCCCGCACCCTGCAGGGAAAGAGCCACCCCCCCTCTCTCAGAGATTTCCCTAACCTCTCAGTGGTGTGGCCATGAAGTATGAAAAATAAAAATAAGATCTCAACTCCCTCAATTGACTGAGTGGACTCCTCCCTTGGCCAAGGAGACTGGAGAGAGTCCTAGCCATGCTGGGGTGGGAGGTCAGACGATCCTCCTTATACCCCCTCCCTGCTAGCACCTGTGGCCCCTTCTCTGAGGTTCACCAGAACCGGCCACTGGATAAGCTCTCTCAGCAGCTGAGTCCAGGCACTTCGTGGCCTCCTCTCTCTTTTGACTTCAACACAGCTGACCAGCATGCCTTCCTGAGGAGAGACCACCGGCCACGGAGTGGTTCTGACCAGCCTGTGGCAGGTGCACCGTGGTGTCCTTTGTGTTCTCTGCTTCACCTTTTGAAGTCAGAGCACCAAAAGCTCCACCCTTGGTCACAGGTTCTCTGCCATTTTTTGAACTTGGGATCCATGAAAGTGTGTAAAGCTCGTTTGTGCCTGCGCATGCTTCCTTGCTCATAAATATTCATGACTCCTCCCACAGTATATTCAATATGCACATCTGGCCAACCCACGCAGAATAAATTCCTGTTCCCTTTATCCCTCCCTCCAAGTGCCTGTTTTCAGCTTCTAGTCCAAGTCTGAGTCTATCCCAGACTGTGAGAATGGACGCCTAAAGACTGCAGCTTTTTAGGAGAAATAAAGCTCTTCCTTCAAATGTATGCACCTGTGAGGCTTCACCTGCCAGGCAGGTGAAGAACAAGAACTCGGGTCTTAGGCCGAGTGATTGTGTGTGTGTGCATGCACGTGTGCGGGTATGTACACGCGCTGTTGGCATATGTGTGCATGTGTGTACACGTGCCCTTGGTGTGCGTGCATGTGTGCACATGTTTACACATGCCCTTGGCATGTGTGTGCAATCTGCACATGTGTACATGTGCCCTTGGTGTGTGCACATGCACATGTGTGTGTACATGGGCCTGTGGCATGTATGTGCATGTATATGTGTGTACATGTGTGTTGTGTGAGCTCAGGGGATGGATATGTAGATATAATTCTGTTGGCCATACCCCATTCTGGTTGAGAACAATTATTCAAAATGTATTTTAAACATTAACCCTAATTTTTAGTACTTACTAGAAATGAAATTCCTTGTTTTCTATACTGAAAGTAGTTTGGGCTCCTTAAGGAAGATTATAAATTACAAAAAGTAGAAAAACAATACACAAAATACCATAACATAACCACTATTTACACTTTGGTACATTTCCCCTGAGACTTTTTTTTTTTTCCAGAGACAAAGTCTTATTCTGTTGCCCTGGCTACAGTGTGGTGGCCTCAGCCTAGCTCACAGAAACCTCAAACTCTTGGGCTC
>NW_003852528.1:1751523-1757049 GCF_000181295.1 Otolemur garnettii | reverse complement strand
TGGCCTCTTAGAGTGCTAGGATTACAAGCATAAGCCACCACTACCAGCTACCCCTGGATCTTTTAAATATTCATAAATAATTGTGTGCATGATGTCCAAGTAAACTGTCATAACTTCTTTTTTAAACATATCATAAGTATGTTCCATGTTGCTAATATCATTTATTGGGAAAGCTATTTAACGGCTCCGTAATAGTCTATCAGCTACATTTGTAGTAATTTTTCACCTTTCTTATGAGTGAATAATTTGGGTTTTTTCCCTGTAAGTTTATTATTATAAAAATGCTGAAACAAATCTCTGTCTTCCCCCCCCCTCCGTATTTTAGCTTACTCCTCAGAATAGATTCCCAGAGAGAAAATTGATGAGTCAAAGCATGTAAATATTATTTAACCCCACATAGCTGTTGCAAAATGTATTTCCAAAAATTTTGAGGTGATTTATTTTCCTTCCATCAGTGTGTGAAAGTGCCTATTTTTACACAACCTCCCTTAGCATTGGGGGATTTCACTTAGTACAGGGGTAAAAAAGAGAAAAGAAAAAGTAACTCACAATTTTAAATACACAGGGTGCACATTTTAATAGGAATATTTCTTCAGGAAATTTCCCAGTTTACAGTTTTGCAATCAGGAAAACTAAAGCAAATCTCAGGGAAAAAATATAAACAAACTAAGATTGAATTGGTACTTTAATGATCTTGGTCCTATTAAGTCAGGATTTGCTCCTGAGACACATCCCTTCCCTCCTTCAGAGGTGTGTCTGAGAGACAGCTGACCCACAGGCATGGGGAGGGGGCGTTTGCTGGGCTCTCAGACTGTGACCTTGAGGTTGACATGTTGGCCTGTGGCCAGCCAGCCTCCAGGTCTGTGCCCCTGGGAGTGGTTTTAGGTTTGTCAAACACATTCTGTCTGCTAGATGTAGAGTGGAGTCCAATGCAGGAGAGGGGGGAAGGGAGCAGATTGAACTTTGACTTCCAGGGGGTGGGGGGAAAGTGCAGCTTTGGGAGAGGAACCACAGCAGCTCACCTCTTCTCACACGGGCGAGGGGGGGCAATCCTAGACGTACCCCCAGCAGTGACAAGCGGACCTCAGTGACAAAGGTGAGGCTGAGCAGCCCTGACACCCCGGAGCAATGGTCACACCTAGTGCCCAGATCGTGGATTCTAAATAACAGCCACCAATTAAAGGACCCAGGGCTCCTTGAAATAGCTACAGCAGGGCAGACACAGGGAATGTGCAAAATTTGCCAGGGACATTCTGTGGAGCCAGGAAGCAAGAAAGTGATCCAAACAGGATGGGTCATGCCAAAACAGGAGCCAACTGCAAGGATTTCCCAGTGACTAACTCTGGGGTGAGTTGAACAATGACATGTATAATGATAGTCAAAGATTAGAACTTTCAGAAGATAACCAATACCCATGAGTCCATACCAATACTAAATACAAATACAATATTCCTATTGAATAAATCAATAGGAAAGGACAGTTCTTACTTGCAATAGAATTCCAATTTAAACAAATGTAGGCAGAGTGATGGAAATACAAAATTCATTATTTGGTAAACGCTGTAGTAATAATTGTTGCAGATAAAGTGACGCTGAAGTTAGCGAGAGACAGAATAATGAGAAACAGAGTGATAATGTGGCCTCCAAGTATCTCCCTCCTGGGAGCTTACCAACCACAAAGGGAAAATGACAGCCTTCCATGGAGAAGCCTGGTGGACACCACTGGAACCAAATAACCAAAGTTACCATTTCTGGTAATAAGACATCCCCCCTCAAGGACCTGTGGACATGGCGCACTGAAAAGGGAACAGCACTGACTCTGGGGTGTCTTTGGCAAAAAAAATGCATAACCTTGGTGTCGTCACAAGAAAATATCAGATAAGTACAAATTGCCAAAAATCTGCAAAATAGCAGGCCACGGTCTTCACTGGTTATGAAAGGCAGAGGCTGGGGAACCGACACGGACTGGAGGAGACCAGGGGGTCACAGCAGCTGAATGCAGCATTCTGGATTCTGCAGGGATCTTTGACCAGCAGCAGGACATGGGCAGACAGGTGGCTAATAACAGGTTAACGCTGTTATATCAATATTAATCTGCTGTTGATAATGGAACTACCGGTTATGTTGGTATTGACATTTAGGGCAGCTGGCAGGAGAGTGTACTAGAATTTCTGAACTGTTTGCAATTGTGAGTCTGAAATTATATAAAAATAAAAATAAAAACGTGATGGGGCGAATAATTGCTACCACAACCCAATATTGCTTTTAACTTGGATTTTTCACCCTCCTTTTATGGGACTTTTCCTCCCAAACTAATTATGTATTGTGAACATTTTAACATCAAAACGACAACAAAGACACAAACATTATTACTCACAAAGTGATGGCCCATAGAAATTGGCTATTTTCTTTTTCCTTTAGGTCTATCCTGAAGAAGGAACAGGTTTTAAGGCAAGTCCTCTGGATAGACATGTTAGGAGACCCCTGCCGCTCAGAGTTCTGGGGGGCAGCACAGTGGGTATTAGTGGACCTTCCTCATAGCCCGACTCTTTCATGTGTTTCCAAATAAGGTGTTTATTTGCCTGTTCTTTTATGTGAAATTCATAAATTCTAGATTATCTCCACCTATAAAAGCAATTACCTAGCTCTTTCCTTCTTTATATAAAATTTCTTCCCTTGTTTTTTCTCCCTCAGATAACCTTGTATCTCTCAACCATACCTGGTTGGCAGGTACATGTACGTATCTCTGATTGCTTGTCTGGATGATTCTCAAAGCGGACTTGTGGGATTAAAAAATATTTGCTTTGTTTTGGGGGTGTCCACGCCCTTCAGAAAGATCTCCTTTTGAGCTTTTATTCTTAGTACTTTCACTACATTGTTATTTTCTACTTGAAATCTTCCCTGAGTTTATCTGCTATGGGTATTTGATTTAACAATTTACTAAGTACTTTTTATTGAGTAATACATCTTTTCTCCACTAACTTAAAGTATTATTTCTGTCTGGTCCTCAGAACATAAGTATACTTAATTCTGGATTTTTAATCTTTTTCCCCTTGCCTTTTTTCCCCAGTATCACAATATTTTCATCATTGTACCTTTGATATAGGTCAATATTTGGCAGTGCCATCATCCCCTGCTTATATGTTATAAAATATCACCCTCGGGACTATGTTTAATCTTTTCTTTCCTAAAGGACAATTCTGCCATGATTTTGTAGGGTTTCACTTTTTTATTGGGAATTTAATTTACTAACCACTTTGAGAAAATCGATGCATCAACAATACAGAGCCATCCATTAGATGATATGTCTTCCTTAAAAACTAACAAACTGTCAGCCACGTGCAGTGGCTCAGGCCTGTGAGCCTAGCACTTTAGGAGGCCAGAATGAGAGGATTGTTTCAGTCCAGGAGTTTAAGACTAGTCTGAGTGAGACCCCCATCTCCACAAAAAAGTAGAAAAATTAGCTGAGCGTGGTTGTGCACACCTGTAACTCCAGCTACTCTGGAGGCTGAGGCAGGAGGATTGCTTGAGCCCAGGAGTTTGAGGCTGCTGTGAGCTATAACATCATAGCACTCTAGCCCTGGGGACAGAATGAAACCTTGTCACAAACAAACAAAAACTAGCAACTTGGAGTTTATTTAGAAATTTGGGGAGTAAAATTAGGTAGGCAAGGGGCCATATTTTAATGGTGAGCCACAGAGCTAACAGTCATCTGAAATCAGCAGTGCTGATTAGGGAGCGGTCAGGCTGAACTAATTATACAAATCCTTGGCATGCTGTCTTGATTACAAAAAAACTCAAACTAGCATTTATAGGAACACTTAGCAAAGATTAACCTAGAATCTCACAAAGTGTGTATGTAATCAGGACGTTTTTCAGAGATGTGTCTTTGAGTCCCAGCAGCTGCATGAGGAGCAGGTCAATTGGCTCTCCTCACTGGAGGTCAGCTGCAGTGTCATGGACAATTAAGCCAGGGCTATTGGACCTTTTGAGTTAAATTTAAATTACTGACAATTTGAGAATGAGCTAATGGGGAGACCCTCCAACTGGCTATGGGTTTCATCATAAAATGAAGCAACAGGCTAACGTCTGGATGTCAAGTGGATTTTAATTACATGTAGAACCTAATCTCTGATTTACTGTCTGGCATGCACTTAAAACAGCAGCTGATTTCCATCAGAAGTTTTCCACCAAAGCTTCTCATTCAGGAAGACATCCTAACCTTTTCTATTTTTTATGTCTATTACTCTACCAAATTCCCACTAAGCTGACCTAACAGAAAACTAGGTCATTCTCCATGACCACAGAGAACTGAGAGCACCAGGCAGCCAGGTTCCTGACTCCCCACTGACTTGCAATCAGAAATGGTGCCAGGAAAGAAGTATGATACGGGAAGGCAGCCCATCCCGCCATCTCCCAGGGGGCCTGAGATCACGGAGGTTCAGTTAAGGGGGAAGTGAACTTTAGTCCGGCCGCAGTCCCACTCTGGGGGAACCTCAGCCTGGGGGCCATGCCCTCACAGAGACAGGTGGGGCAGGAGCGCTGAGAGGAGCCGAGAACCTGAGGCACCAGCTCCTGGTGAAGTTTGGCCCCCAAGTCTGCGGGCAATGAGAGGGTAGGGGCTCAGTGGCTGGGGTGGGCAGTAGACCACCCACCACAAGGGCAAATGAGGAAGGGGCTGTCCCACAGTAGAGCCTCCACGTTCCTCGCCACCTGCTGACTGCAGTCCCTACCGTGGATGTCACCTTACATTGAACCTGCAGACAGGAGACGTCAAGACTCCTAAACCTTTCCAGTCCTTGATCTGGGTGGGATTCCTCTCTGCTAGGCTTAAAAACAAACAGACAAACAAACAAAAACGGGCATTGAAAACTCACCGGTTTCAGCAGATGGAAGACAGGCAAAGGGAAGCTGAACCTCTAGGAGAGAGGACTCTTCTCAGAAACAGAAGAAAACTAAAACAAAACAAAACAGACACAAGGTCAACAAATTTGAAACTTGAAATATATACTCTAATTGGGATTGGAACAGATATCGTCCTTTCCCATAACTGTTTCACCAATGAGATCTGGAAAAGAGTGAATTCTTAAAGTGTTATGGACCAAATGAAACGACCAATAAAGGACGAAAGTGAAAGACCTGTTAGCAGTCGAGAAATCAGAGTATGGTCTTCTGTATGTACTTCATGGGAACAGAAAAATGTCCTTGGGAAAAACTCCTCAAAAGTAAGAGGAAGACAGAAAAAAAGGAGGACATGACAGTGAAGAAGGAAGGGGGATACAGGAGGCGGGTGGTGAGCAGGAGCTCCGCGGAGGAGCACTGAGGCCAAGGCCACGGGAGGAACAGCCCCGAAGGGAGGCGAGGTTTGCGGCCGTGTGTCTGACAAGGTGTTGTCTGCAACTTTAGAGTTCTAGAAGTCAGTAATAGTAAAACAGAACAGCAGACCAGTCCATCAGTCAAACCCAGAACAGCAGACCAGTCCATCAGTCAAACCCAGAACAGGAGACCAGTCCATCAGTCAAACCC
>NW_003852528.1:1748714-1750847 GCF_000181295.1 Otolemur garnettii | reverse complement strand
ACCCAGAACAGCAGACCAGTCCATCAGTCAAACCCAGAACAGCAGACCAGTCCATCAAGAAAACAGGCAAATGATTTTCAAAAGGGGATGTCCCAGGACCAGTAAACATTTGAAAAGACACGCAGCGCCGTGAGTCATCAGGCCGAAGGACTAAATGATGACGTGCGACTTCAGTGGGACTAAAATTCAAACCCAAACAAACAACACTCAGGCGAGATTTCCCACCGTCTGGGGTGTCTGGGGGTCGGGGTGGAGGCTTGTGCCCAATGGGGGAGCAAGTGACAGAGCCCCAAGAAGTGTCAGCGCAGTCGCGGGTGGCCCGTCCTCATCCAGGCCGAGGGTCCTTTACCTTCTGCCTCATCTCGGGGGTCTGCCCTCGGCCTCGTGCTGCTGAGGCCTCGGGGCTGTTCATCTGTTTGTTCTCCTGACCCGCCTGGGCAGCACTAGGCCTCACCTGGCTGAAAGCAGAACTGGGGATGGTTTCAGACCCCTCTGAATGGACCAGACAAGCCTCTATAAGCGGGTCCGTGTGGCCGGCAGGGGAGGTTTGGGGTCCAGCGACCCGCTCCGCCCAGGATGGGAGGGGAAGGAGGGGAGGTGGGGAGTTGGGGGGTAGCAGGAAGGGAGGGGGAATAGAGGTCAGGGTGGAGCCCAAAGGCCCAGCGGGTGCCAGCAGGCGCCCATGGAGACAGCCTATTTCAAAGCCTCTCTTAGAGAAGCAATTCGGGGGACAGTGGAGGGGGTGAGGGAAACAGAGGGAAGCCTGAGCGTGCAAGTGCACACACAGACACAGACTTTCTCACACGCACACAGGCTTACACTTTTACTTAGACTCACACATGTGCACACAGGCTCACAAACATGTACACAGACTCTCATACAGATTCTTACACAGGTTTGCACGCTGTGTGCTCATAGGCTGTCTGACACACTCATGCACATGCACACACACACTCTCATGTGCTCTCACACACCAGACCACATGCTCACATACTCACATGTGCTCTCACACCAGACACAGTCTCAGGTGCACTCAGACACCATGTGCTCACACATGTGCATACACACCCTCACACACATGCACATATACCCTCACATACACTCACACCCTTACACATATGTACATACACCTTCGCATACACTCACATACACCCTCACACACATGCACATATACCCTCACATACACTCACACACTTAACATATGTACATACACCTTCACATACACTCACATACACCCTCACACACACATACACTCACACCCTTAACATATGTACATACACCTTCACATACACTCACATACACCCTCACACCCACATACACTCACACCCTTACACATATGTACATACACCTTCACATACACTCACATACATCCTCACACACATGCACATATACCCTCACATACACTCACACCCTTACACATATGTACATACACCTTCACACACACTCACACACACACACCTTCACATATACTCACATACACACACATACACCCTCACATGTACATCCTCATATACACTCACACACACTCTCCTCACATGCACACACACATATATCTTCACATACACTCATGCACTCACATACACCCTCACACACACATGCACACATACACCTTCACATATACTCACACACTCACATACACCCTCACACACACACTTTCACATGCACTCACACACACACACCCCCTCATACACACTCACACACACACCCCTTCACATACACTCACACACATACACCCTCATATACACTCACACACGCACACACACATACACCTTCACATACTCTCATGCACTCACATACACCCTCACACACACATGCACCTTCACATGCACTTACACACACATACACCCTCACACTCACACACACGTACACCCTCACATACACACACTCATACACCTTCACATACACTCACACCTCACATACACCCTCACACACGCACCTTCACACACACACCTTCACATGCACTCACACACACTCACACACATGTACACACTCACACACACTCACACACACATGCACCTTCACACACACTCACACACATACACCCTCACATACACTCACACACACTCATACACCTTCACATACACTCACACCCTCACATACACCCTCACACACGCACCTCCACACACACACACC
>NW_003852528.1:1741606-1748560 GCF_000181295.1 Otolemur garnettii | reverse complement strand
ACACACACACTCACACACACGTACACCCTCACATACACTCACAAACACATGCACCTTCACACACACACACACACACATACACCTTCACATACACTCACGCACTCACATACACTCACACACACTCCCTCACGTGCACTCCACTCCCACCCCCTCTCACACTCCCCTCCTCATCTCCCCGGGGAGACGCCCTCTCACTCCTCCTGACCTCCTGACTCAGGCCAGCGAGGAGCAGGCCGCACATGACTGGCCTGGCGGCGGCAGCTCCATCCTCCAGCACCTCATCCCCGTGAGTCACAGCCTCTTGTTGATTCAGCCCCTTCACCAAGCTGGGTTTCTTCTCGGTGCTTTCTTGGGCAGCAGGGGCTACACCAGGGAAAGGGGCAGAAAGGAAAAATGATTCTTTTGACCAGCAAGCTAGACAGGAGGGTGCAGGGCACCTGCGGGAGGCTGGCGGGTTCCCAGGCCACGTGTGACCCCCAGGGCCAGGGAGGAGACCCATGTGGGAGCCTGTGCTGGGGACGAATCTCTCAGGCTGGGTCCTGTCCCCAAAGCAAACAAGAGCCTGCCCGAGACCGTCCTCAGAAGTCAATTGGCTGGATGGGTTGGGCAACAAAGCTGCCTTTCGAAGTGTTTGGATTTTAGCCTAAAAGTCCCAGCAGTGAGATTTAGTAATGAAGATGCTGCTGCCCAGAGATACTGGGAGGGCCTTTCTCCGAGGACTGTCAGAGGAGCGGGACGAGGGCTGAGTCCAGCGAATCCCTCTGAACACATTCCTCACAGTGTTTCTTTCTTTTTTTTTGGCCCAGGCTGGGTTTGAACCCGCCACCTCCGGTATATGGGGCCAGCACCCTACTCCTTTGAGCCACAGGCACCGCCCCTCGCAGTGTTTCTTAATACATTTGTTAAGAGCAAAGTAGAACGCGTTAGTTCCCAGAAACACCCAAAGTTAGGAGGCTATTTCAACTGTTTCTCAAAGGAGTTTAAATCTAGATGCAGCTACCAGTAAGCAGACCACCCATCCTGCTCTCTGGGACTCTGTAATGTCGCTGGCCAGCACCCCTGGTGGATGCCAGCCGGCCTCACCAGCCCTGGGGAAGGCCTGGCCCTATCAAGAGGAGCAGGCAGGTGAAGGCGTCCTGGCTGGGAGGCTGCCCTGGGGAAGGAGCCCACCCACGCTGCGTAGTCTCACTTCTTTCCCGAGACCAGATCACACCCGAGTCCATCAGCACCCTGCCCGGGCTGGAGTGGGGTGTGGTGGGGATGCAGGTCACCAGGTACCATCGAGATGCACCCAAAGGCAAGGAAGGGTCTCATCACCCATGGGGACAGCAGAGACAACACAGTATTTGAGGGAGTAGCAGAAACTGCCCCAGGAGACGGGGTGATGGGTGACCTCCGAGTGCCTGTCATTAGCACATGGCGGAGGCCAGGATTTCCAGAGAAGCCTACTAGGTTGATTGATTTTATAACATTTCAGTTCAGTTCAAAAGGAAGTGGAAAATGGGAAAGAAAAAGAGGTGGAGAGGACAGAGAGTTTGAAAACAAAATTGAGTGTCCAAGAGAAGAAAAGAATAGAAATGAGGGCCTGTGTGTGTGTGGAGGAAAAGTGTGTGCATGTGGGTGTGCAGAAAGGTGTATATGTATGTGAAGAGTGTATGTGTGTACATAGAAAGAGTGTGTGCATGTGGGTGTGCAAGAAGAGTGTGTGCATGTGTGTGTGCAGAAAGTACATGTGTGTGTGTATTAAGAGTGAGTGCATGTGTGTATGTGGGGGGAGAATGTGTGCACGTGTGTCTTTGTAAGTGTGTAGCAAGTGTGGGTGGTAGGGAAAGAATACTAAGTGTGGCCCATGGAGAGGGCAGCCTGGCCAGCTCTAAGGCAGGGCCCTGGAAGGACCCTATGACCTTGGACACACTGGTTTGCTGAGCAGAGTCAGGCGGCATTGGGAGTGGAGGATGCAGGAACCCTGGGGCCTGAGCCAGCCTCTGTGACTACAGAGGATCTGGGGGCCCAGACTGAGGCTGACCTGCCACCGGGGTAGCCTGGAGTCGGGCACTTTGCTTCCTTCCCCCAGAGGACATCCCTGCACTGTGCCCATCATTGCTCCAAACCTCAGGGCCTCACAGACCTTGCAGCTCTCGTGTGGAGCCTGGTCTGGGGCCTGGACACACACATGCCCTGAAAGTGAAGCTGAGGCTGGAGGCTCTCAGGTGGGCCTTGATGGGGCTCTCAGGTGCAGCCCTGACACTGACACAGGCTGCAGAGGGGCTTATGTCTCGGGAAGGGTGCCCACGGCAGGGGCATTTGGGCACACTGCCAGCAGGAGTGCAGTGGGAAGGAAAGACCGAGGGGCTGGAAGGGGGTGGGAGGGAGACGCCGGGTACTTGGTGGGTAGTCCGTGCCCCTGTGTGCGCGTGTGCACACACGTCTGCCTTCATTCATTTCTTTCAAATCTAAGCACAGTTTGATTTTGAATGATACTAGAATGGCCCAAAGTTTATACTTCGAACTTAAAAGAAACAGAACATTCTTTGTGGTAGAAAAATTGAGCCAAAATGAAAACACCAGTCTGTCTTTTTCTTGCAATGCCGAAGACCTCCCTTTCTGGACGTGGGCATTTTCATTCAGCTTTCAGAGGGTTGTAGATTTCTTTTCAGGGGTTGACATTAGGAGAGTGAGTGTGTTAATATCCGAGTGTGCACTGGTTCTTCACCCTGCTAAGATGCTGGAAGACAGACTAAGCATTTCATGCTCCTCCTAAACTTTGTGTAGACCAAACTAGACACAAAACACAACAACAAAATAATTCATTTAACCATCACTTTTGAACAATGGAAATTTTGTTATTTGTGTTTTTAATTACAGAAAGTTTGTAAGTGCCAAAGGTTCTAAACATATTTTGAAGTTAGCTCAGTAATTTTTTTCTCCAGAGAAGCCTTTGCTGTTCTGGAAGAGAAGAGGCACAGGAAGCACCCAGGGGAGCAGGTGGAAGGGGGACAGGAAGCTTCATGGTTTTCTGTTCTCACATTGGCCTCTGAAGGTGCAGCGAGGGCTGGACCCAGACCTTGGGTGAGCCTGAGAACAATTGTGTGGAGCTGGGTGGAAGGCCCTGTCTTTTGTTTAAAATAGGCCTTGTAAAATGCCCATAGGTGTCCAGGTGGCCTTACAAAGCATCTTGAGAAAACGTCCCTTACTTCAACATCAGGTGTACTCTGTATTGTAGTTTTCTACCCTTAACCCTGAACTTCCAGTAAAATGCTATTAAAAAGTGTAGACTGGCCTTGGTCAAGCCACATGGGGGTCACGAAAGAGGAGATGGTAGACCAGTATCCCCTCCTGACGTCAGGGTGATGGTGGCACCACTGCCACCCAGAGAGCACAGCTTCATGTAGAGCACAGTTTCATGCCAGGACAGCAGACAGCAGACAGTGCTCCTGCCACCACCGGAGACTCCCAGTCAGGGCCATTCTGCCTGCCACGGGCGGACTCAGAGCAGCTCAGAGTAGCTCCTCAGGCAAAAGTTATTTTGCTTTACAAATGTTGAAAACGATGGGTTTCTTTTCCAAACATCTTTCTTACGACTCTAAGCTGAATTTAGGCACCAGAGTGTGGATTCAATTAGACACACGCACAATCAAGACAGCCAAATCTCGTTTCAGATGTCTGGAACTGCTGGGCAACGAGGGTTCTGGGGGGGGGTGGGGGGGCATGGATGGAAAATCACCAGGAGTCATCGGGGCTTGGAGGTTGTTTGTCTAAAACCAGGAAGGCCTGGACTCCCAAAGACGGTTTTGGAAGTTGGAGTAAAAACCAGACAGGGCTGTGAGAAGCCACATTTCAGGGACTAGACCACACTGTAATCTTCCTGCAAAATGAAAAGGAGACACTTGGCTTTTTAGGTCTGGATTAGACACGCCAGGAGCTGAGGGACCTGATGTCCCCACTCTTGACAGCCAACTCTCCTTACTCTGATGTCTGGGCGTGTCCTCCACACTTAAGAGCAAATCTGTGGTGATGACCCCAAATGGCCTAGCTCGGAAGTTCCCGTAGGAACTTGAGACCATAATTAGTTCCAGCTCTTGCTCATCTTCCTGCCCTGGGGCCCTCTCCAAGGCAGGAGGACCCCGAACATGCCCACTGGGTACACGGAGAGCCACTCCGTGGGCCCCTGCCTCCCACAGCCACCCACCATGTCAAGGCCTTTGCAAACATGTCCCACTGTAGGAGGGGTAGCAGCTCCCAGAGCGTGTTTCCTCTCCACTGTTCCAGAGAGGGAAGCCCTCTCACGTGGGCACGTGGGCACGTGGCTTGCCACCTGCATTAGTGGAAGCAAGACCATAAGAGGTGGACACGGCAGCACTGGCTGCACCCTTCCCATGCTGGCTCGCCGGGCAGGCCATGGTGGGGCAGGCCCTGAGACAGTGGCACGCTGTCTATGGACTTTGAGAGTCCATACTGATGACCACTCAGGACTTCACCCTTCTCCTCCAATCAAAGGACATGCAGCCAGCAGGAAGGGACTGACTTGCTGATAAGAAGACGGGCACACAGGTCACTCCCAGAGTCAAAGAAAGGGCTCTGTGTTAGCCTCCCATGGCTGCTGTCACCACCTGCTGTATGCTCAGTGGCTTAAAAATAATATGTGTATTCTGTCACAGTTCTGAAGGTCAGAGTTCAGGGTCAGTCTCAGCAGACTGAAGTGGAGGTGTCAGCAGGGCCAGTTCCCTCCGGAGACTCCAGGGACAACCAATTTCTTTGTCTTTTCCAGCATCTACAGGCCAGCTGGTTGCATCCTTCAGCCCACAGCCCCTTCCTCCATCCTTGAAGGCCATCCCCTGGCCCCTGGCCTCTCACAATAGGGCCTTCCCCCTTCTCCTGTGATTACCCTGGACCTGCCCCATGGTCCAGGATAATCTTTCTTTTTTTTTTTTTTTTTGAGATAGAACCTCAAGCTGTCCCCCTGGATAGAGTGTTGTGGCGTCACAGCTCACAGCAACCTCCAACTCCTGGGCTCAAGCGAGTCTCCTGCCTCAGCCTCCCAAGTAGCTGGGACCACAGGCGCCCACCACAACACCTGGCTATTTTTTGGTTGCAGCCGTCATTGTTGTTTGGCGGGCCTGGGCTGTATTTGAACCTGCCACCTTAGGTGTATGTGGCTGGCGCCTTAGCCACTTGAGCCACAGGTGCTGAGCCAGAATCATCCTTCTTTTTTAAGATCCTATCTTAGTCTGTTATGCAGCTTCAACCAAACACCACAGACTGGGAAATTTATTAAAAATAGAAATTTATTTCTCAAGTTTTGGAGGCTGGAAAATCCCAGATGGAGGCAGCGGCAGATTCAGTGACTGGCTCACTCTTTGCTTTGAGAATGGAGCCTTGCTGCTGCGTCTCACTGGGCAGAAGGAGGGAGGAAGGGACCAACTCTGTGTCCTCACCGGGCAGAGAAATGGAAAGGCCGGGCAGCTTTCTGAAGCCTCAGTCACCTCCTGACAACCCCGTCTGTTAACCCTTTCTGATCCTATATCAGAAAAACCACTTTGTTTTATATAACCTAAAATAGATAATAAATCAAGTGAGTTCGTATTGACATTTTTCACTTTGAAAACTAGGATAATTATAAATAATCCACCAATGTCTTTCCTGCCCAAAATAAGAGCTGGGGAGTATGAGAGAGGCAGAAAAATTTGATTGGAAAGGATTAATACCATCACACTGGTGATTAAGTTTCAACATATGGATGTGGGGGGCACATTCAGACCACAGCAGACCCTTAACTTAATCTTGCCTGCAAAGCCCCCTGTGCCAGGTGAGGTCACAGACTCAGAAGCAGACACCCTGGTGGCCACTATTCAGCTGGCCACAGGCTCCAGGAATGGAAATGCCAGGGCGTAGAGAGGGACGCAGATCTCAGAGTGGCTGCTGCTGGGGCGTCACCGTATTTGTCCCATGTGTCTCGTTTCCCTGTGTGTGCTCACAGAGGACATGCACCTTTGTTCACACACCTCTTACAACCACTTGAGACTCCTGGTGGCATCCGTCCCAGCCCTGGCTGCTGCCAGGAGAATGTTGTGCAGGGGCTTGGACCAACTTCACAGAACCTTCTTTATGTTCTGCCCACGGTTCTCGGCCTGGCCCAGGCTCCCCTGCTGCTGCCTTCATGACTTAATCACCTCTGAAAACCCCATCTGTCATCGGGCATGAGAGGCCTTTGAGCTCATTTGGCTTCCCCATCTGCACAGCAGTGATGCTGGGAGACCTGACGGCAGAGATGGGGGGATTTGGTCCAGTGTGGGATGAGGGTTTCAACTCCGGTGTGTATTTGCCAGTGTCTCCTCGCAGTTCTGTGGGATTCTTTTCCTTCATTTATTTGAAAATGCATTTTCTAATAATGCATGCTTAATATTCTCATATCTTCCTGCTTAATTTTTTTCATTTACTCATAACATAGCACACTTCTGTTCTGGAGATTATGGTACTAATTAAGGGGTCATTATTCTGCCTACCAGAGCTGGGACTAACTTTTTGCCAGTGATTTTGAGAAATATTTATTTAGGTAAAATAAATATTTTCTGATTTTTTTTAATCGGTTATATGTAAATGCATGCTTTTTATTCTTGACTTGAAATATACATATTCCTTCTTTTATCAAATTTTCCCCATCATTGCATGTTATATGTTTCTCTTATAAAGTAAGTCTAGCTAAATTTTGTTTTATGATCCAATATGAGAATCAGTCTCTGGAGTTTATATTTATTGTGAGTGCTCATGAATTTTAATTATGCTACCTTATTTTGTGATTGCTATTGGCCATGTTTCTCTTTCCATATTTTTTATTTCCTTCTTAATAGATCGATTGCCTTAGCTATAGTCCTTTTCCCCTCTGATGGTCTCAGACTCACACATGAGGCCTCTGTGTAATGTGGGTCTCAGAGTCACACATGAGGCCCATCCTCT
>NW_003852528.1:1733976-1741490 GCF_000181295.1 Otolemur garnettii | reverse complement strand
AATGCGGGTCTCAGAGTCACCCATGAGGCCCATCCTCTGTGTAATGCGGGTCTCAGAGTCACCCATGAGGCCCATCCTCTGTGTAATGCGGGTCTGAGTCACACACAAGACCCGCCTCTCATATAATGTGCACTGTACTTAGTGCCTCTCTGCAGAGCTTCCCCTTCATGAGTAGCAGATTCCCAGCCCTGCTGAACTAGGCATGACTGACTCTTTGGCCAATGAAATGTATGTGCAAGTGAAGGTGTTACTTCTGAACTGGAGCATCAGGAGCTAGCAGGTGGCTCACCTCGTCTCTCTTTCATCTGCCCAGTTCCACACAGAGGCTGCTCTGTGACCTGGACCCTGGCATGAAGCTGGCACGGAAGACGCCTCTGTTGACTTTCAGGGGACAGGCATCAGAAGCATGAAAGAAACATTTGCTCATGTGAAACACCAAGATTTGAAGGTCATTTGTTAATGCAGCAAACCTTAGCATATCCTGACTAGTACTGTAGTTTCCTTGAACACGTGGAATGATTTTAAATGTCTTCCTTTCACTCCCATTTTAGATTGGTAGTTTAGCTAAGTGGAGAGTTCTTGATTTATGATTTTCCTATTTTCCTTCAGCACTGAATCTCAGATGTCTTTTGAATAGCCACTACTGATACTAATAGTTACCATCACCTACTGGAGCCTTTCTGAGAACCAGGCACTTTGCTGAGAGCTCCACATGCACTTTCTCATCAAATCCTTACAACAGCCCTATTTTGTAATTGAGGAAACTATGGCTTGGTTTCCTCAAGGGCATGCTTAATTAAGAGCACAGACTAGAAAACAGCAGAGCAAGAGGTCAAAGTCCGAGGCCTGAGGCCAAGGTCCTGCACCACACTGACACTTCCAAAGCTTGCCTCTAAGCTCCTAACATTACACTCCACTGAAGGGAAATGTGGCCAGGGCAAAGCAGGTCTAGAGCACAACTCTATTCCCATTATGGCTTATTAAATATCCACTTGCCTCTGACCCTGAATGGTATGGCTTGGGTCCTGTGCTTGCTCTGAGCAGCGGGATGCCAGCAGTCCTGTGAGAAGCCCTACATGTGCCAGTAAGGTGCAGCTTGCCCACAGCCTGTGGGTAATCCCCTGTGGTATTGGGGCAAGTGGCTGGATGACTGTTCAGGAAAGCTGAGCCCAGCTCTCAGCCCAGAGTCAAGCCCATCTGTAGCTCAGACTGAAGCTCTGATCTGCCAGACTGTGGCCCTCGTGTCCACAGGTGAGTGTGCGGATAAAGCTTTTCACTTCCTTTGTAAACACTATTTTAATTTTTCTAAGTAATGCAGTAATGACCATTCTTGTTCTCAAAATCTTTTGCAACATCTCCAATTACTTTAGGAAAAAATGACTAAAAGAAAAGATTACTGGGTCCAATGAATGAGATTCTTGAGGTATTTAAATATGCTGCTTCAATCTGCACATTTAATACTCTCTTGAACCAGCACAGGGAAGGAGAAATAACCTGAGGGAAATGGTGGGAAATGAAAAAGAGAGGAGCACTAGGTGGATGGGATCAGAAGGTCTGATGCAGCTGATGACTGCAGCCAGCACTGAACCCTGGAAACAGCTGTATTAGCTTTAACAAGGTAAGTCTTAACAACTGGTGGGTAAAGATTAACTTTGAGGAGGAAAAGCTGTGTGCTTGCCGGTAATAAAGCTGTGTGCCTGGGTATGTGACTTCTGGCCGAGGACAAAGATTGTTTATTGGTAAAGGAGGAGAAGCTGCTGGGAGAACATCTTCCCAGGGGGTGGGGGCCCTGCCACCTCGCAGCCCGTTCCCCACATAGCATCTTTTGTTTTCTTTTGTAGTTTCAATTTATAAATAGATGATTTTAGTTGGAGGATTGCTTGACTCCACCTCTGCAGAAGACAGAAATGTCTTTGGCCAATTGGGTAGGACTCTTATGTCCAAATGAGACCCGTGCATAACAAATATGACAAAAAACAGTAGCCATCATTGCTAGTCCCAGGGGACTAGCCTGTCACAACGTTTGTACAAGATCAGTTCAGCTTCTTCCATGGTCCCCACGTCAGGGGCTTCACCTTCTATGTTTTGGCTCAGTGGTCAGCCTCCTCGTTGGTGGCACAAGAAGTTCTCCTGGCTTCATGTCCGGGAGCCAACAAGGGCTGTCAGCTGTTCTAAAAAAAAAAACACAAACATATCCTCTCCTCTGGAGAGACAAACTTTAGCAACAGATAAGGGACCCCATTAAATCCATTGTCTTATTAATGGGTCTAAGATCTTGTAAAAGATGCCATTTAACTTTTTTCTCCAAGCTTGTAAAGCTAATAGATTAATCTGTTGATAAGCTTCAGGAGGATAATTGAATTGATTTGTCATAGAAGCCTGAGTCTCTTCACCTAATAACACATCTATAGTAAACGGAATGTGATTTTGTTTGTTTCTTTCTGCCTGCTTGGCAGCCCAATCTGCCCATTCTGATTTCCATAACAAATAACTACCTTCAGAAAGGCAAGCCTTAGCATCTGACTTCCAGTCATTAGGAGGGAGAGCCTTATTACTTAAAGTATCTCTTTGCTGTAACTCCTTAAGGATTTTAAAAGAAAGAGGCTGATGTTGTCTAATATGGCTGCCTTGTAGTTTTTAGTCATGAACTTGTGCAGAGGTCTTTTACAATAGAGATGTAAATGAAGATTTTAACTTTAATCCCTTGCTTCCTTGCTGCAACAGGCAGAGGCATTAATAGTGCCTTCCTCAGGAAACCTCCTGAACAAAGTGTAAAAACCATTCTAATTGAATCTTAACCTTAGAATTTCTAGTTTCAACCTTAGTGAAATATCACAGGCACATGACATATACAAACACATAGACAGGCATATAGGTAGAGATTCAGACTTTATAGTTGCTGGCTTTTAAACATATTTTACAAATGCTTGCTCCTTTGAGCCTGAATGTCCCATAATTTATCACTCCCGACTATGATTACCCCCAAGAAACACTTACCAACTGTGCAGTTTCACTTTTTTCTTCTCATGAGGGTTTCCACACCTGTTTAATTTCATTTTCCTGTACCCTGGTCCCTGTTCAAACCTGAGGGGGAATGGTGAGGAATAAGGATTCTCTCACCTGCTAGTACTTACTTTCCTGTACGCAGGTCCCTGGTCAAGCGCCACCTTTCTTGAACCAGTGCAGAGAAGGAGAAATACCCTGAGTGGGAATGGTGGGAAATAAAAAACAAAGACAAGAGACAGGATGGGATTGGGAGGTCTGGTGTGGGTGATGACTGCAGCCAGCCCCAAACTGTGGAAACAGCTTTATTTATAAAGTATCTTTAACAAGGTAAATCTTAACACCTGGGGTGAAGATTAAGGAGGAAAAGCTATGTGCTTTCCAATAATAGGGAAAGTATGATGGGCTATGTGACTTCTGGCAGGTGAAAGGAATGTTGTTAAAAGAGGAGAAACAGCTGGGGGGTTATTCCCTGAACGTCTTCCCAGGCTGTGGGGGCCCTGCCTCCTCACAGCCAGTTCCCCACATAATACTGAGTGTTAAGCTGTCTCAGTATTCTTTTTTTTATTTTATTAAATCATAGCTGTGTACATTAATGCAATTATGGGGTACAATGTGCTGGTTTTATATACAATTTGAAATACTTCCATCAAACTGGTTAACATAGCCTTCACCGCATTTTGTTAGTTATCGTGTTAAGACATTCATATACTACACTTAGTAGATTTAACTTGTACCCTTGTAAAATGCACCATAGGTGTGGTCCCATCCACCCATTTTCCTCCCTCCCCTCCCCTCCCTCTGACCTTTCCCCTTCTTCTTGGGCTATAGTTGGGTTATAGCTTTAATATGGAAGTGTGGGTGTTTACAAATTGGTTTCACAGTAGGGATGAGTACATTGAATACATTTTCTTCCATTCTTGAGATACTTTGCTAGAAGAATATGTTCCACCTACATCCATGTAAACATGAAAGACGTAAAGTCTTCATCTTTTCTAAGGCTGTATAATATTCCATGCTGTACATATACCACAATTTATTAATCCATTCATGGGTCGATGGGAACTTGGGCTTCTTCCATGACTTAGCAATTATGAATTGGGTTGCAATACACATTCTAGTGCAAATATCTTTGTTATAATGTGATTTTTGGTCTTCTGGATATATACCTAGTAGAGGAATTGAAGAAATCAAATGGGAGGTCTATTTTTAGATCCCTAAGTGATCTCCAAACATCTTTCCAACTAAGGAACGTATTAGTTTGCATTCCCACCAGCAGTGCAGCAGTGTTCTCTTTTCTCCACATCCACACCAACATCTCTGGTTTGGGGATTTTGTGATATGGGCTAATCTTACTAGAGTTAGATGATATCTCAAAGTGGTTTTGATTTGCATTTCTCTGATGATTAAGGATGATGATCATTTTTTCATGTGTCTATAGGCCATGCACCTATCTTCTTCAGAGAAGTTTCTCTTCAAGTCCCTTGCCCACCCTGAGATGGGATCATTTATTCTTTTCTAGCTAATAAGTTTGAGTTCTCTGTGGATTCTGGTTATTAAACCTTTGTCAGAGACATAACCTGCAAATATCTTCTCCCATTCCGAGGGCTGTCTGCTTGCTTTACTTATTGTATTTTTGGCTGTGCAGAAGCTTTTTAGTTTGATCAGATCCCAGTAATGTAATCTTGGTGTTGCTTCAGTTGCCCAGGGAGTCCTCCTCATCAAGTATTCTCCCAGGCAATTTCTTCAAGTGTTTCCCCTGCACTTTCTTCTAGTATTTTTATAGTTTCATGTCTTAAGTTTAAATCTTTAATCCAGTGAGAGTCTATCTTAGTTAATGGTGAAAGGTGTGGGTCTAGTTTCAGTCTTCTACAGGTCACCAGCCAGTTCACCCAGCACCATTTGTTAAATAGGGAATCTTTTCCCCACTCAATGTTTTTAATGGGCTTATCGAAGATCAAATGACGGTAAGTAACTGGGTTCATCTCTTGGTTCTCTATTCTGTTCCATACATCTGCCTCTCTGTTTTTGTGCCAATACCATGCTGTTTTGATCACTATCAACTTACAGTATAGTCTGAGGTCTGGTAGTGTGATTCCTCCTGATTTTTTTTTTTATTTCTGAGTAATGTCATGGCTACTCAAGGTTTTATCCTGATTCCATATAAAATGAAATATTATAGTTTTGAGATCTTGAAGTATGACAGTGGTGCTTTAATAGGGATTGTGTTAAAATTGTATATTGCTTTGGGTAGTATGGACATTTTAACAATGTTGAGTCTTCCCAGCCATGAGCAAGATATGTTTTTCCATTTGTTAACATCTTCAGCTATTTCTTTTCTTAGAGTTTCATAGTTCTCTTTATAGAGATTTTTCACATCCTTTGTTAGGTAAAATCCCAAATATTTCATCTTGTTTGGCACTACTGTGAAAGGAATAGTCCTTGAATGTTTTTTCAGCTTGACTATTGTTGGTACAAATAAAGACTACAGATTTATGAGTGTTGATTTTGTAACCTGAGACACTGCTGTATTCCTTGATCACTTCTAAGAGTTTTGTAGTAGAATCCCTAGACTTTTCCAGATATACAATCATATTGTCTATGAAGTGTGAAAGTTTGATCTCTTCTGACCCTATATGGATACCCTTGATTGACTTTTCTCGCCTGATTGCAATGGCTAAGACTTCCATTACAATGTTAAAAAGCAGTGGTTACAATGGGCAACCTTGCCTGGTTCCTGATCTGAGTGGAAATGATTTCAATTTAACTCCATTCAATACCATATTAGCTGTGGGTTTGCTATAGATGGCCTATATCAGTTTAAGAAATGTCCCTTCTATACCAATTTTCTTAAGTGTTCTGATCATAAAAGGATGCTGGATATCATCAAAAGCTTTTTCTGCATCAATTGAGAGAATCATATGGTCTTTGTTTTTTATTATTTTATGTGATGAATTATATTTGTAGATTTACATATATTGAACCAGCCTTGAGATACTGGGATAAAACCCACTTGGTCATGGTGTATATTAGTTTGATGTGTTGCTGGATTCTGTTTGCTAGGATCTTACTGAATATTTTTGCATCAATATTAATTAGGGATATTGGTCTATAATTTTCTGTTCTTGTTGGGTCTTTTCCTGGTTTGGGGATCAAGGTGATGTTTGCTTCATAGAATGTGTTGGGTAGTATTCCTTCTTTTTCTATATTTTCAGAAAGATTAAGAATATAGGTACTAGTTCCTATTTAAAGATTTGGTAGAATTCTTATGTGGAGCCATCTGGTCCTGGGCTTTTCCTTTTAGGGAGATTTTGGATAGTTAATGGTATTCCAAAACTTTATATAGGCCTGTTCAACATTTCCACTTCATTCTGGCTAAGTTTAGGAAGGTGGTGTGCTTCCAAATATTGGTCAATTTCCTTCAGATTTTCATATTTCTGAGAATAAAGTTTCTTGTAATATGCATTAAGAATTTTTTTAATTTCTGAAGAGTCTGTTGTTATTTTATATTTGTCATTTCTGATTGATGAAATAATAAATTTTACTCTTTTCTTCCTGGTTAGGTTAGCCAAAGGTTTATAAATTTTATTGACCATTTCAAAAATCCAACTTTTTGATTTGTTGATCTGTTGTATAATTCTTTTGTTTTGAATTTCATTTAATTCTGCCCTAACTTTGGTTATTTCTTTTCTTCTTCTGGGTTTGGGATTAGAAAGTTTTTCCTTTTCCAGTTGCTTGCGATGGCCCATTAAATTGTTAACTTTCTCTCTTTCTGTTCTCTTGATGAAGGCTTGCAATGCTATAAATTTCCCTCTTAGGACTACCTTTGCTATATCCCAGAGGTTCTGATAATTCATGTTTTCATTATCATTTTGTTCCAAACATTTGGTATTTTCCTTCTTCATCTCATCTACGACCCAGCAATCATTCAGTATAAGGTATTTAGTTTCCATGTTTTTGTATGCGTATGCAGATTCCTGGTGTTACTGAGTTCAACTTTTATTGAAGAAGAATGCAAAAAATAATTTCTTTTCTTTTAAATTTGCAGAGGTTAGACTTGTGACCTCAAGTCACAAGATGTGATCAATTTTGGAGGATGTTCCATGGGCCGATGAGAAGAATGTGTACTCAGTTTTGTTAGTATGAAATGTTCTGTATATATCTGTTAAGTCCAATTGTTGAATGGTTAAATGTAAGTCTAAAATTTCTTTGCTTAGTTTCTTATGGGAGGATCTACCCAACACTGCCAAAGGAGTTTTAAAATCTCCGACTATTGTGGTGCTGGAGGAAATTAAGTCACTCATGTCTGTTAGATTCTGTCTTATAAATTAAGGTGCATTCTGGTTGAGTGCATAAATGTTAATAATTGAAATCTCATCATGTTGAGTGTCACCCTTATCAAATATGACATGACAATCAAGGAATACAGCAGCGTCTCAGGTTACAAAATCAACACTCATAAATCTGTAGCCTTTATATATACCAACAGCAGCCAAGCTGAAAAAGCAGTC
>NW_003852528.1:1722767-1732390 GCF_000181295.1 Otolemur garnettii | reverse complement strand
ATGTGAACGTTTTAAAACAATAACTGAGAAAATGATATGAAGGCTGTGTTGACCAGTTTGATGGAAGTATTTCGGATTGCATGTGAAAACCCCACACTGTACCCCAGAAGTGCATTAATGTACATAGTTACCATTCAATTAAAAAACAAACAAACAAATATCATGTGACCATCCTTATCTTTCCTTACTTTTGTTGGTTTAAAGCCTATTATATCTGTGACTAAAATTGCAACACCTGCTTTTTTCTGCTTTCCATTTGCCTGAAATACAGATGACCATACCTTCACCCTGAGTCTATATTTATCTTTTAAGATAAGATGAGATTCTTGTATGTGGCAGATATCTGACTTGAGTCAGCCAACCTGTGCCTCTTTAGAGGACAATTTAAGCCATTCACATTGATTGAGAATGTTGATAATCCTGGTAGTATTTGGGGTATCGAGTTTTTTGAAAGTCCAGTGGACATCTTTAATCCTTTTGCCACTGTGTAAGTTGGAATTTGATCAAAAGTTTCTGAGTGAGTTTACTTTGGTGGTAGAGGATTGTGCTGGTCATTATGGAGGACAGGTCTGAGAATATCCTGAGAGCTGGTTTAGTTGTGGCAAATTTCTTCAACATGTGAATGTCATTAAAGTATTTAATTTCTCTATCATAAATGAAACTCAGTTTAGCTAGATACAGGATCCTGGGTTGAAAGTTATTTTGTTTTAGGAGGTTAAAGGTTAATGCCCATCCTTTTCCAACTTGAAAAGTTTCAGCAGAGAGATCTGCAGTCATTCTAATATTCTTCCCCTTGTAGGTTATGGTTTTCTTACTTCTGGCTGCTTGCGGAATTTTTTCCTTCATATTAACTTTGGTGAAGTTAATTATAATGTCTCTGGGAGACATGCTTTATTTGGGTTGAATCATTCTGGGGTTCTGACTGTCTGCTATCTGAATTTCAGAATCTCTTTCCATGTTTTGGAAGTTCTCCTCAATTATCTCTTGGAGTAGAGCATCTGGGTCTTTTGAAGCAACCTCAGGAATTTCTATAAGGTGAATATTAGTTTTCTTCAAATTGCCCCAGAGTTCTCTGAGAGAATGATCTGTTTTTCTCTCCACTTCTCATCCTCTCTGAGCATTTGGGAGCATTCAAAATCTTTGTCTTCATGTCAGAAATCCTTTCTTCTGCCTGCTGCATTCTGTTACTGAGGGATTCTACTGCATTTTTCAGATCTTTAAGGGCTGCAAGTTCTTGCCTCAATGTGTCAAAATCTTTTGTGATTTTGTCTTGGAATTCATTGAATTCTTGAGACAACTTTTAAAATGTTCCTTGAATTTCTAATTCCAACTTTACCTCCATTCTGATAATTTTATTTGAAATCCACATTCTGAATTTTATTTCTGACATCTCAGCCATTTGTTTATGAATGGGATATTCTCATGTGTCTGCTTCATTGTTCCTTTGGGGATTTGATCTACTCTGATTATTCATGTGGCTGGAGTTTTTCCACTGATTATGCCCCATAATTATTTTACACTGTTTGACTAGATGAGCAGATAAGGTGAAATTGGGTTGGGGGCTCCTGAAGTAGCGATTAACCAGTCCTTTGCCCAAGAGCTGGGACTGGTGACTATAAGTTTTCCCTTACATCTTTGCAAAGGACCCATACAGTACTATGGCCTGAGACACTGGGGACCTATTTGGTGTGGTAGGGCAAAGTGGCTCTGTCTTGTTTTCAGCTGGTCTCTGTCTAATCCTAGTGAATCAGTAACTCTGGGTTGAAGTGTCAGCTATGGAGAAATACCAGCAACTAAGACACCCTGCCCCCCATGGGCAACAGCTGGAAAAGGAAAATAAACCTTCCCACAACAACACAACCAGGGTACCACCTTGAATGGTCCTCAGGTGATTGGCCCAGGTCAAGAGTTCCAAATCAATTGTCCTGGTCAGCACCCAGTCTCAAGTGGGAGAGTTCAAAAGGTCTCCAGCATCTAGATAGCAGGGATCTGCTGGAAACTCTAGTATGACTCACTCCAGTGCTCTGTGGAGTCAGAAAGGCCCACCCAGGTAATGAATTAGTCTGGGAAGGTTGATGCCTCCTTCCCCACCTTCCATCTCTTTAGTCACTGGTAACCCTGCAGGGCTGTGACCCAGTTCTCTCCAATGAGTAGATGCTCCACGGGGTTGAGCCTGATTGAATCACAGGAAGATCTATGTCTCCTTGACCAGGCTATTGCACTCTGCCACCATCTGGCAGGTGGAGCTGAAGCCTGATAACCTCAGGTGCTTACTGGAAGCTGGAGAGTTTCATTCAGTTCCAGCCCCACCCCAGACTGACGTTGCTGCCACTTATATTCTCACAAAATTAGTGTTTCTATCCTGGCTATATTCCCCTGCGGGCAAGGCACTGTTTGAGTTCACAAATACTGCAACTTAGCCCTGTCCTGTGCCACTGCTGCTGCACCAATTCTCACAGATCTGGCGTCTCAGTCTCTGCTGCTCTCCATGTTGGGGCCAGCACAGTTAGAGCTCACAAACGGCTCTCTGTTCCTGCTTTTCCCTGGGCTGGTGCTGCAGCCACACCTGTTTTTGTCCCAGCTATGCTCCCCTGGGAGCTGGTTGCATCTTGGGTTCAGAAAAGCAGCACTTCTGACTCAACTCTTCTCTGGGAGTATGCTGCCTCTGCAGGCATAGATTCTGTTCTCCATCCTGCTGTACCCCGCCTGGGCAGGTACCACCTCAGACATAGCCTTTGTTCATGGGGCCTGTGTTTCCATCCCATATCTGTTCCACTAGTGGCTGCTACCAGAGTAGAGGCCCAGCTCCCTCTGGTTCCTAAGAGAGGGGAGAAGTGTTTCTCCAAAATATCCCTAGGGGTGTGAGCCCTATTGTTCCTGCTGCTGCTGCTGCTGCACTGTGCTGTGAGGCACCGCTTCTCCCTCTCCTTTATGGCTCCCTAGTGCCACAGTGCCACAGTCTCTGCTCCACACCCATGCCAGAGAACCAGCATAGACCTGCAACAGTCCAAACCCCAACCACACCTCTTGAGAAAATGCCCAAGAGCCTGGACTCCACAGGGACAGGCTTCCATACCTCGGAGTGAGAGTGGAGGAGAGTGCTGGGAGGAGTTCAGAATTGTGGGTAGAGTCTATGTTCAGTTTTATGCCTGGTGGGAGAGTGCCACAGCACACTAGTGGGTCCTCTCTGGGAAGGAGTTCCAGTTTTTAGAGAATCTCTCTCGTGGGATAAAATAGGAGAAGATCTAAACTCTGCTTGCTTGTTTGTAGTAAGTATACTGAAAGTCATTCTCATGGGGAAGGGGACTCCCATCTGCTTGGTGATGGATTTTGTACCTATTGTTTGTTTCCTTGGGGTCACAGAGTGCTTCAGCAGGTGTGATGTGCACTCTTCAATCTTCTCTCTTGACTCAGCTCCAAACCATCAGCTTACTTGCTAAACTTCTATTCTTTAACTCTCCTTCTGGATGGGAGCCTCTTTGGAAAGCTGGCTGCAGTCAGCCATCTTGCCTCCTCCCCCTCAGTATTCTTTCTGAAACTCCCTGTTTAATCAGTCATAACCTTCTGTGGCCTCAGAAAGACTCTGATAGACTCTTCGAGCCCCTTCCTCCATGCCAGTTCAGCGTGATGACTAAGACACCTGCTTTGGCTTGCTGGCTCCCTCACACAGCTGTGTGAACTTGGGCAGGCCAATGCCTCACTGCTGCTTCTTAACAGAGTGGAGACACAGAGCTAGCCCTGTAGTTTTGTGGGGATGAAGTAATATACATTGAGAACACAGTGGTGAGCTAAAACTGGGGTGGGGGGAGCAGTATTCATGCATTAAATACATAGGTAAAAATCCACACCAATTCTCAGAGTTAGTGTCTCTGTTCCCTTTCTGATGACAAAAAAGCCTAATGACCACATTGGTGTCATATAGTGCATTCACACCTGCTTCCCAGTAGCAGCTGTTAGAGTGAATGTGGAGCCTAAGGTCTGAGGTTGAGAAATTTAGCAAGTGGTTCTTTGAAAAGTATCATAAAGCTTCCTTTATCTTTTGATGACACTTCACCATCAGAGAAGACTACTATTAATAGTGTTCACTAAGTGTGTATTCCCTGATGGAGTCTAGAAAAAATATGAAGAGTATATACATACATATATATATATATATATATGAGAAAAAGAATTAGGTACTCCAGGGGGGTGTGTAGGTGTCCACAGAGGGAGAGAAGAGCTAGCAAGTTTAAGAAGAATAGAAATGAATGTCACAGGTTTTGGACAGCTGGTGGACCCTGCATGCTCTCAGTTCTCCATGTGCCATGGTAAAATGGCAGATGTAATCAGCTGCAAGATTCTGACACTGAGACTGGGAGGAACTTCTCACTGGGTGGGTGGGTCTCCTGTAGAATGGGCACAGTCTTGTCCATATTTCAACAGAAAATGCTGCAGCTGTTTCCTAAGCACTCTTCTCCTCTGAGGCACAGGGCCCTTAACCAGATCACAGCTGGGCCCTGTGAATGGAGAGACTTCAGTTCCTTAGGGCTTCAGTGTGTTGGAGAATGACCTGGGGTCTTATTAAATCTTGATTTCAATGTAGAAGGTCTGAGCTGGAGCTCCCATCTTGTGGGAGAATTGAGACTTTAAGGAACTCTCTCCGTGTATATTACTTTTCATAGCTGAACCTTGGTTAGATAGAACCTGAATAGCTTGAGTGCTTGGCTAATTTTCTAATGAGAGCTGCTGGGTGACTTCACATCCTGTTCTGTAGTCAAAGGCAGGACCACATGCTTTAGATGTGCAGGGCCAACCTGACTGTCCCTGATGATATTAATGTCTGAACTAGGGCTAAGTCCATGTCATTAACCAGCCACCAGCTGGAATTCCCTTACACCAACACTGCCGGTGAGTTTTGGTGAATGTACAGGATAATTTGGTTAGGCTTTGCATATTGTAGAACCTCCATAGCTGACCACCTCCCTATACTGACCACCTCCTTAAGTTGACCTAAGTTTCACAGAGTGGACATGCACCACATGTATATATCAGTATAGTAGGCTGAATTCTTTATGTTGAATTCTTCTGCATGTCAACCAGTTTATTACAGTCCCTTGGGTGGTCAACTTACAGGGAGTCTACTGTATTTTAACTTTTGTTTAAATTTAGCATACATGTGCATTTGATCTCCTAAACTGGTGAATTACAAGTGGGTAACAACCTCCTGAAAATAATACCTTGGCTGGGCCTGTTAAATATTTTTTTCTTGAGTATTAGGAATTTAGCTCCAAATTCACCACAGATTTTCTATCTTGCCAAGTCTTAGTAAACTCATTCATTCCACTTTTATGACAAAAAGACCAATGTCTCAAGGGCCAATCAAAAAAAAATTAAAATCCCAGAGAATAAATAAAATCTTTCTTCAAAAATATCTCATAACTCAAGAGCACTTCCCCAACCTTTAGAAAAGACATGTTTGAGTCTCTGCAGGGACCCAGTCTTAGCCAGCAGAGAGTGATCTGACATTCAAAGAATGGAGTAATAGAAATGACCTGAAACACCAAGTGAATTATGGCAGCATCTTTCAAACAATAAGAAAACCAAGTGACAGGGAGGGCAAGAGTCAAACAGATGTCTGGCTCTGGCTATCCACTCACTTTAGACATCTGAATGCAAGAGGGTTCCAAGATAGCACCACCTCGTGCATTTGGTTTTCCTTTCAGAGCCCTTGTGCTACCCTGTTGTAGGGAAGGACAGAAATGCAGCAAAGGACCCTGCACAGATTCCTGTATCTGGAATAGCAGGTCTGCCCACATGGAAGACTCCAGGCAAGACATCAGGACTTTGAGCCAAGACAGTGTTAAAATCTAAAGCCTCCTAATCTCTTGTAATTGGTCCATATTAAATTGCCTTGGGCATATTTCCATATTTTCATTTATATTCTTTATGTTTTATGGGAGAAATGGGTTGAAAATTTGGTGTACCAATCTGCTAAAAATCAAAATTATGAAGGGAAGCATCCAACAGACTCAGTGTTGCCAAATGGATTTGAAATTTCTTGGACCATTCTCCTTGACATCATTCACCACCCCACCTCTCAGAGAACCTAATCTGGTTTTTAAATCATGTCACTTAACTGACACCCATTAATTAAGTTCTTATCACCTTATGCATTGTTGTAGGTTGGCATTTTGCCCTTTGTCCTGAATTGCTCTTCTTGGAGATCAGGCACAGGCGAAAATTAGAACATTATTAAATCAAAACTGTTTTTGGCAATTCTTCCCATCATGTGACTCACAAGTGGAAAATGGTCTGGTTCCTCTTATGTCCAGAAGGAAGCCATTTCCTTAAGATCCACCCAGGAGAAAATCCTGGTTCACATCTGGGATGCACATACCCTGGTCAGGTGGGTGCTAAAAGATTTAAAAGACCAAGCTAAGGTGTTATTTTTGGGAGGTTGCCACACTCTTGTAATTCAGTTAGGAAAATCAAATCCACATGTATGTTAATGAGTGGACTCAGTGAAGTCTACTTACTCCTCAAAAAGATGTCCAAAAGGCTTCTGATTTTCCACTATCTCAACCCAGGAAAACATCATCAATCATTTACATCAGAAAAATTTTCATCCTGGTTTTAGCTTGACTTTACATACTTAGATGAAATTACACAATCTTTTTTGCCACATTTCAAAAGCTTCCTTTACTTAGAAAAGCAGCAAATTCAGAGGAAAGTTATTACTTTGCTCAGCCACAAAAATGTGATCAGATTACCCAAGGTTATTAGCTCAACTAAAAAGGCAAAGCCCACCTTCCTCCAATGGCAGTGTTACCAGTTCCCAAGAGAGAGGAAAGCCAGGCACAGAGTTTGCTACTAGGAGATACTTACCCCACTTCCCCAAGCAGCCCAGCCAAGAGACAATGGCTGCCTCTGTTTTCCTGCTTTTCAATGCAGAGTTTAATTGCATCTTGTTGTAAAGATCCCCCAGGTACACTAAGCTGGAAGACTTTTGGAAAAGTGCCAATCTCCCCAAAAGGTGTAACAGCCCTTGCTACCATCTTATGAATGGATGGGGACAGAAGGCTACATGCCACTGGGTGGGATTCTGTTCTTCCTGCTTTTGCTACAAAAAGTGAAGAAGAGGTAAGGGGAGGGGAGACCAGGACACTAACATAACCAGTGCATGGTGGACATTCTTCCTAAACATCCTTGATCAGTAGTTACTGAATGTGGCTTCAGTGATTTCTGATTGATAGGATTCTTACTCCCTTTGAGACAATCCAGGCCGCTGCTCCCCTATATGCATAGGTCACATGTGGCCACTGAACACTTGGAACCTAGTACTCCAAATTGGGCTGTACCTTAAGTGTAAAATACACATGAGGTTTCAAAGAGTTAGTATGAAGAAAAGAATCTCATTAAATTTTTTATATTGATGACATGTTGAACTGATATTTTACCTTGGGCTAAATAAAATATGTTGTTAAAATTCATTTTATCTTTTTTCTTTTTTACTTTTTTCTATGGCTACTAGAAAATTTGAAAATATATATGTGGCTTCCCTTCTATTTCTATTGGACGGTGCTGGTTTAGGCAATTAGAAAGCTTTTCTTTGTGTTATGTTGAAGTGGCTTTTTCTAACCTTCCTGATTTTTGCCTTCTGAAGCAATAAACGAAATTCTTTTTTTTTTTTTGGCAGTTTTTCCTTGGCTGGGGCTGGGTTTGAACCCACCACCTCTGGCATATGGGGCCAACGCCCTGCTCCTTTGAGCCACAGGTGCCGCCCAATAAACAAAATTCTTCCACAAGATAGTCAGTTCAATATCTGAGATGGTCATCATCCCCACCCCATATTTTCTTCTTATGCTGAATAGCCCCTCCTCTCAATAACATTCCTTCTATGACATGTGTTAAAGATTGTTTATCCAAAACTTGGAAAATGTCAAAATCATTGCTGCTATCTTACTGGACAACTTCTTTAAGGCATTGGCTCACGCCTGCAATCCCAGCAGTCTGGGAGGCAGAGGTGGATGGATTGCTTAAGCTCAATAGTTCAAGACCAGTCTAAGCAAGAGCAAGACCCTGTCTTTATTAAAAATAGAAGAACTAGCTGGGTATTGTGGCACACACCAATAGTCCCAGCTACTTGGAAGGTGGAGGCAGGAGGATTACTTGGAGTTTGAGGTTGCTGTGAGCTAGGCTGGTGCCAGAGCACTATAGCCAGGGTGACAGAGTGAGACTCTGTCTCAAAAAAAAAAAAAAAAGTATGTTTCCTGGTGTTTTTTGAAAGGGCTATACATGCAAAGTGACTTTCAAAAGCAGAAGGAGCTGAGAAAATAAAGAAAGAGGCAGACAAATCCAGTTTGTTGACAAAAGGTGATTTACTGAGGAAGTTAAAAACAGAAGCATTGTCTCAGGCAGCAGCCAGACAGGTAGATCTCCGTACTGTTCCTCCCACATCCAGGGCTTATATGTCACAGGGAAGGAGTATATATGCTCTAGAAGAAGACCACAGGACAATTAAAGTTGACCCCTCAGGAAAAGGCAAGGATGCTATGTGCATCAGGCGGAATCATGAATTCTTATTTAATCCAGTAGGTTATCATTCTAAAATAGGATAGGATTCACACTTACCATAAATCCTGCCCTATGATTTGTGTACAGTAGAACAGTAAATGAAGCAAAAACCTTGGAGGCATTCTTAGGGCTGGGGTTAATCAGAAGTCAACATATAACAGGTTAGCATTCAAAATGGAGTGACTTCAGCTTCCACAGGTGTAGTGTTCTGTGAAATGTCAATTTGGTCTACAATCTATAGGGTAACAGTGTTGATCCAGTCTTCTGTAACCTTAGGTATTCTCTGCTGAATGTTCTGTTAATTGCTGACAAAGAAGTATTAAGATCTTCAACTATAACTGTGGATTTGTCTATTTCTCTTTTAATTGCTATCAGTTTTTGACTTATGTATTTTTTAAACTCTGTTATTAGGTGCATATACATTTGATGAGTTCTTATGTCTCTTCTTATGTCTCTTCTTGATGAACAGACTGCTTTCTCATTTTGAATGGGCCCTCATTATCCCTTGTTATATTACTCTGTGTTCTAAAATCTGCTTCCATTTGATATCAGTGTAACCAGTCCACATTTCTTCTCTTTAGTGTTTGCATGATGTATCATTTCCATTTTTTTATTTTAACTTGTCTTTTAACTATAATAGGTTTCTTGTACACATAATATAATTGGGTATTGCATTTTTCTCCAGTATCACAATCTCTTTTTTTGACTGATGATGTGTTTAAAATATTCATATGATTAGTTTTAAACCTGCCATCAAGCTATTTGTTTTCTCTTTGTCCCATCTGTTCTTGGTTCCTTTCCCCTTCATTTCCTGCCTTATTGTGAATGCAGTATTTTAAAGTTATTTTTGATCTATGTCCATTTTGAACTTATTTATCATACCTATGTTTTCCTTACTAGTGTGTATTCTAGAGCAGCAGCATCCAATAGCATTTTCTGTATTGATGGAATGTTCTATACCTGTGCTAGCCACATGTGGCTATTGAAAATTTGTAACATAATGCAACTGAGGAACTGAATTTCCAGTATTTCATTTGCATCAATGAAAATTTACATTTAGCTAGTTGTAG
>NW_003852528.1:1719734-1721987 GCF_000181295.1 Otolemur garnettii | reverse complement strand
TTTGCTGAGGTAAAAGTTTAAAACACAGATTTTCAGTCTTTTTTCGATAATTATTTTTAAAGTCTGTACATTTGCCTCCATTCATACTTTGGCTGAATTTCTTAAGATTTCTCACCTATAACCGTCATTAAGCTAAAAATACTTTTAAATGTCTTCTTTTTTTGACTCAGGTACATTTAGAAGTATTACTGCATAATTTCTAAGCAGTTGGAGATTTCCTAGTTATCTCCATTTTTTTTTACTGGTTTTTAGTTAATTCTGCTGTTTTCATAAAATAAACTCATTTTGATTTCTACTCTTTGTAATGTATTAGGGCTTCATGACCCAGTATGTGCTTAACTTTGCTAAATGGTTTATACAGCATGAAAAGAAAGTCATCACTTTGGGGTCCAGCGTTTTATGTGTGCCAATTAGGTCGTCGGTCACCTCTATGTTCTTGCTGACACTGTTTATGCCAGCAGGTACCGAGAGAAGTGTATTAACTGTCTTCCTGTGTGGTTGTAGATGATTCTTTTCCCCCTTTAAGTTCTGTCAGCTTCCACTTGATTACATTTTGGATATAAATCAGAACTGCTGACATATTCCTATTGCCTGGTGGACTGATTCCTATAGAATACTACCCACCCCCCAGAGATGTCCATATCCTGATCCCTGGAGCCTGTGCAAGTTAGGTTACATGAGATGGAGAAAAGAAGATCTCAGAATTAAGTTGCTAATCACCTTATCTTAAATAGAATGATTATCTGGAATTTCTAGGTGGGTCCAATGTAATCACAGGGGTCCTTAAAAGTGAAAAAGGGAGGCAGAAAAGTTAACCAGGGAGATGGCAAAACAACAGCAACTCGGCCCAATGTTGCTGGCTTTGAAGATAGAGGAAGAAGAGCCGAGGAATGTGGGTGGCCTCTGGAAGCCGGAAAGAGCAAGGCAACGGCTTGTCCCCTCAAACCTCCAAAAAGACAAGCAGCCGTGTGGACAGCAGCCCAGTGAGAGCCACTTTGGATTTATAAGCTGCAGAAATAAGATAACACATCTGTGCTGTTTCAAGCCATTACGTTTATGGGAATTTGTGGCAGCAGATAGAAAACCAGTACAACCTGTTTTTCATTAAAAAATATTTTCTACCTCTAATAATTCTTCTTGCTCTTAATTCTGCTTTGTCTAATACAGTTGTCCCTCAGTACCCACAGGAGATTGGGCCTCCAACTCCCAGGACACCAAAATCTGTGGATGCTTAGGTCCCTTAAAAGAAACAGCACAGGGCAGTGCCTGTGGCTCAGTGAGTAGGGTACTGGCCCCATATACCGAGGGTGATGGGTTCGAACTCAGCCCTGGCCACAAAATAGCTGGGTGTTGTGGTGGATGCCTGTAGTCCCAGCTACTCGGGAGGCTGAGGCAAGAAAATCACCTAAGCCCAAGAGCTGGAGGTTGCTGGGAGCTGTGACGCCACTGCACTCTACTGACAAAGTGAGACTCTGTCTCTAAAAAAAAAAAAAAAGAAACAGCATAGTGTTAGCAAATAGCTTACGTATATCATCCCCCTGTACTTGAAATCATCTCTAGACTATTTATAATACCTAATCCAGTGTAAATAGTTATTGTACTATATTTTAAAATTTTTATTGTATTAACTTTTTTCTGAATATTTTTGAACCTCAGTTGGCTGAATCATAAATGTGGACCCTGTGGACACGGGGAGCTGACGGCATCACCAAAGCTGCACCAGCTGGCTTTTGGTATTTGCACTGGTGTATTTTTCCAACTTTTTAACATAGGAAGATTGAAAGTGTATCTCTTGTAAACAGCAGAATTAGAATTTTTTCTTTAAACACCTTAAACAACCACTTCATTGTGTGGGGTGATTGCTGCTTATTTGAAGGTAACTGTTCCCTCCAGGGCCTCTTTCTGTGCTTCTGATACATTCTGTCTCTGGTTTTCAGTCTTTTTACTACAGCATGTCAGGGTGGGGTTTTCTGAGTTTTTTGAATCCATGGCTTGATTCTTTCATGATCTTGGGCCTGAGTTCTAAGTGTTTGTTGTTCTGCTCCATTTTCTCTCTCCTTGGATTCCAAGTACACGAACAGCACACGTCTCTGCTGGGCCCCTCACGTCTCTCACACTTTCTCCAGCAAGTTCAGCTGTTTTCTTTCTGTGCGTTAGTTTGAATTTTTTATGTTGACCTATTTTCCAGTTGCAGTTTTATTGATGTTTGGCCTCTGGTTTACACTTCTAAGCAACTCTCCCTACCTCTTAGCT
>NW_003852528.1:1716753-1719492 GCF_000181295.1 Otolemur garnettii | reverse complement strand
TTGTGGGCGCTCAGTTTCATTTTCAACTGAAAGGAGTAAGAATGTATTTGCAGAATAGTTGATGGTAGGTCTAAGGCAGTAATCGTTTAAGTTGATATGTAGTACAAGAGATCCCAAATTCAAGGAAGCTTCAAAGACTGGGGTTTCCGTCAAAAGTTTTTAAAAGCCAACTTGAAGAAGCTCTCACAGTCATTTAAAAATGAGGCAATTTGCCCCTCCCCCCCGCCAAAAAATTAAAAAAAAACAGTTGCTGCAGATGACCTCCCTGGGACCCTCCTCTCAAATCTTAGCTCCTCCATTCCTCATGGTGTTTGGGGCTCCTAACTTTAATAGATTATTGTATGTACCCATCTCTTGTACTAGCACAAATGAGTTTGCCTCAACATACTTCAATGCAGAAGCAGAAATTTTTACATGTCTCCACTATCCTCTGCCCTTTCATTTCTCTGTAAGGGAAGCTCATCAACTTGGCCTGTTAAAAGCCTCATGTCCTGGAATTGGCCGATTGCTTCTCAGGTGTTTGACTTGCCCCATTCATCTTCACAGTTTATGTGAACTAGCAATTAAATCTACAGCTTGGATTATATTCACATACGTGATTTTGGACAAGAAAACCTGACGGTGGATGCTATATGCCTACTATGCCTTTGCCTCAGACTTGCTGATTAAGAGTGAGTGGATTTGGGTGCTTTCAGCCTGACTGACATATTATAAATTTCCCTTTGATGTGACTTGCACCCCTTCCCCCCAAGGCAGAACCTGGGAAAGCACTCCATTTCCAATTAGAAATGTAGGTAAATTATTTCTCTTGATTCCAGGGAATTAAGAGCAGGAACCGAGGAATGTGAAATAAGAAGGCAAACGCATTCCCAGACTGCACTGTAGAGCTGGCTACACGGAAACCACGCGCAAACTTGCTGGGGTCCCTTCCCAAGAACTAGGCTAGGACCACACTTGGGAGCATCTACCCCCAGATTAGGAAGGGAGTGTTTCTTCACCATGGCACGTGTCCAGCTGCTTAAGGACTGTCCCAGAGGCGGCCTCCCTCTTGCCCAGGCCTATGTGGGCATCCTTGTGTAAGTGTCAGGGTAGGTCACACGGCAGAAAGGTGGGTGCACTCCGTGGAGCCCAAGCAGGGAGTCGTCAGGCTACGCAGCTGGTGTCTCAGAGACAGCCCAAGGACAAAGACGGGCTAGTGGTGTGCCGGGTATTTAATGCTCAGTCTTATTTTTTCACCCTGTTTCCAACTGCCACTGCCACTTATTTCCAGGATCCCTTATTTCATTACAGGCTGCAAAGTATTGTTTTTCTACTTTTATCTTTATTAGGTGTAATTGTTCCATAAAGAATTTCCATTATTAGCTGTCTTGACGACTCCACAGGTTATTTCAGTATAATTTAAGAGTAAAAAAATATAAACATACACACATTTTTCAGGCTCAAATTGTCTCATTTTTAAATAGCTGTGGGAGCTTCTTCAAATTGGCTTTTAAAAACTTTTGACAGAAGCCCGAGTCTTTGATGTTTCCTTGAATTTGGGATATCCTGTACCAAATATCAATTTGCACATTTACTGCCTTAGACCTAGCATCAACTATTTTGCAAATACGTTCTTACTCCTTTTAGTTGAAAATGAAACTGAGAACCCACAATCTGACCACTAGTGACCACTAGTGACTGCTATCACTAGGTTATAGTTAATTACTCTAGGTCTTTTCAGACGGACAGAGGTGGGAAATACTGCTTAGAAAGAAACATAAATCACATAATGATGTTTCCAAGTCAAATTTAGGATTCCTGGCATCTCGTAATATAATCACTAATTTTATTCTATGACATAATTTTAAGAATGCTAAAGATACCAAAACTGTCCTGTGAAACTTTCCATGAAAAACTGTATTAAATAGTCCAAGGTTTTTGTCCTCAGCGTGCACCCCCTTGACACAGAATCAAAATACCCTGAGTCCCTTCAGTGAACTCTTCTCTCTCTGTTGTGATACAGTTCACCGTCCTCTTCCTTCTCTTTAGAGAACCATTTTTACGCATTTTTGGCTTATCTTTCAATTGTTACCTTTTGAAATGTAGCAAACATATACGTACACAGACTCGTCACATCCTCTGTTGGTATAAACTCCTTGTCCCAGCTCCGTTTAGTGTAGCGATCTGCAGTCCTTTGTGGCTGCCAAGTCTACATTGTATACTGTTGTCTATTCAAACAACCTCCTATTAATGAACATTTGTGTTGATTCTAATCTACTACTAAAAACAAGAACTATGGTACAATTTTTATTTAATACCTGGAAGTTAAAACATTGGCATTCTCACTGTCTCACTACTCTTCTTACTTCTTGAATTCCTATTTCCTTAACTGTAAAACAAGACTCATCTGTCAGGGTTAAATAAAGCCGCAACTTAAAATGTATTTCCATATATGCTAAGAAAATTGAAACAGTCAATAAAATGTACTTAAAATGAGTGAAAACATGAAATTATATAATTATTACCATATAGGTTCCCTATATAGGACATTTCAATTTAATTAAGAAATTCGTGTTTTGAGAGACAATGATGAACTAGAATGCCCCCACAGAAGACCAAGATGGTGAAATGGCTACAAACTGCCTTAGATGAAACAACTGAAGAACTCACTTAAATATTTATTGAACAAATGCAGAATAAATGAACTAAGGGGTGTTTTAAACCATAGATACAACAAACAACTTTAAATATTCAAAGGAT
>NW_003852528.1:1714030-1716403 GCF_000181295.1 Otolemur garnettii | reverse complement strand
ATGTTAGTGATTCTCAGGACATGGGAAGAAAAGAGAGCATATTCTCCCACCAGGATGACTCATACTCTCTAGCAATTCAGACGCTGCCCCTGGGGGAAGTCCTCCCCAAACTCCAAATGAATCACTGCCACTGTTCACCAGTGGTGCAGACGGGAGTGTGGCACTTGCAGGGGCCGGGAAAAGACATCTGACAGCCACTGTTCTACATGAAGCAGGAGGTCTTACTCTGTGAGTCCCAAGGAAGTACAAACTAACCACGTAATACTGACAAGTTCCCTCCAGACTGCTAAACATTACAAAGTGAGTGTTGTTACAACAATGATTCAGCATGGTTAAGGACAAAATAGATATATATATACTTTATATTATATATGTATTTTATCACATACTCAGGAAGGAATGCTGAGGTGCTTCATCCATCCAATAAATTGAAAATAAAAATTTTACATTTCTACATTTGTCAGTATACAGAATTCCGAAGATGGATCTTGAACTCAGGATCATCAATTTTCAAGAAAAGCCACATAATCGGTCAGTCTGGCTAACTGCTGTTCATTGGGAATTGGGGGAACTGGAGCAGGCTCTGTGTGTTAAAGAGAGAAAGATACCTCAAGTTAGACACAACTGTAACAAAACTGTGGCCCTGACATCCACCCCTACTAATGTCTTTAATTTTAACAAGAAAACTTCTAGATTTGTCCAGAATTTAGACAAAATCATACCTCTCAGAGGCATAGGACATTTCTGAAAAGAAAGCTAAGAAATCACAACTTTTAAGAGTACAGCTTTCCCCTCCTGGGAGTAAAGGGTGAAGTAAATAGTGAAGTATTCTATGTGAAAGTTATAAACAGTTCAGCTGCAACAACCTGGAAACTTCTCCACCCTACGCAGCCAGCGCCTCCCTGTGCTAAGCATTGCTACAGAAGAATTTTACGTGAACAGTACAACACAGAGAACCCCACTCTGGAGGAATTTACAGTCTAACATTTAAGGCACCACGCAGCATCCTGGGATGCCTTCTGAATAAAAATGCTGGTGAGAAGCCCTCTCGGGGCTCCTGTGCTGACGGTAAGAAGGCTCTCTGCTAGCTGGGCCAGAGGCTGCCACCCCCTCAAGGTAATTTATGGGGGGAGCCTACAGCCTCACTCTTGTAACCACAGGTACCACTATAAATCTAACAAGGTTAGAATTAAAAAAATTACAAACCACACACACAAAAAATAGAACAATTATACATTTTAAAAACATGTACATGAAAACACTTACCTGATAAGGGACTAAACTTGTTAAAGGAAACATCCAGGGATCCTGCAACTAAAGTTAGAAAAAAAAGTTACAACCCAATTTGTAGAAGTCATTGTAAAGACCTGTCACAAAACAGTTAATTTAATGTGTTATGTACCTATGATCATTTATTTCTCAAAAATGGAAAACTATTTTACACCAATCTATTTCAGTAACCTGTACTCTAGTGGCGAGGCCAGGTCTTGCCCTCTTTATACCCTCATGGGACTGAGCACTGAGATCTTGTGCAGTACTTGACTGTGTGTCTAAACAGTAGACATTTAGAGCAGGTGGAAAGAAATTCGGGTGGATGGGGATGTGGGAGCGTTTATAGAATGGTCGTCAGAGTGTACTCTAAAGACTCGGCAGAAAAGGACGTGCCTGGTCAGCAGGAGGAACAGGATCCACTAGGCAGGAATGAGCTGGGTCACTTCAGGGAGCAAAACTGAGGGGCTGGGAATTCAGAGTAAGATTCTGACTAGTCATGGAATTCAAGGCCTTATCGGAAGGCTAGAGAACTGAACTCCGTGAAATGAGAGCCACAGGGGAAGAGTCTGCGTGACTCAAGTACAAATACTCAGCAGCCGAATATTTAAAAAGTTTTCAGAAGGCAATAGTTTAGATATTAAGGATAAACAGAAATGGCCCCATAAATAAAAGGATGAGAGATTAATATTTAGTAAAAATCAGTTGTACTAAGGACTATGAAATACCTACATAAAATAGTCGTTTATGTAAGGAATATGTTTTTAAGAATTTAAAACTAGTGGCGTTCCATGCTACACAGTGGGTGAAGAGCTCCACCTACCTGGCTTTCTGGGCAGAACCATTCTGGTGGTGGAGTCGGCTTGCCATCCTTGTTCTAATATACCTAAAACGTGGATTTCAGACAGATGAAGAAATAACAAAAACACTCAGCATGATCCACAATCTGTCCATGGCATCGCTGTTGTATGGGAGGCCTGCTATGTTTAGTTCAACCTGGCACCTGCGCTTTTACTTGTCAGATGTGCTCGTCAGTGTACTTTACAAATATTTCTCAAACACATATCCAAGTCTCATTCTACTCACACTGTTACTCGAAAGATA
>NW_003852528.1:1709773-1713287 GCF_000181295.1 Otolemur garnettii | reverse complement strand
TTTAAGGAACTCAAGTGATTTGTCGTAGGTCACACAGCTGCTAGCACAAGGCATGGGCCAGTGGCAGGCTCCACACTCAGGCAGTGAGCTAAGAGTGTGGGCTCTGGAGTACACTATATACTAGATAATAAACTATGGATCAATTTTAAGAGAAAGGCCGAAACAAACGAATGTTTCTGTCAGTAAGTAACAATATGATTTAATACAGGAACTTTCCTTAACCATCCTCTGCATCTGGAATTGTGCTGTGCTCTGGAAATGTCAGATGTGGTGCCTGATGGAGCTCATATTTTAGTTGGAGAATCAAAAATGTCCATCATGGTAAAACAACGCAATGAGGTGTATACAACATTCCACAGCAACCAGCAGGTGGAGGGATCGGTGTGGGCATCACTTGAGAAATTGAAATGCAAGTGCACATGTGCAGCCAGTAGGCAGAGAGCAGAGCACTGATGGTGTGTCCAAAATGGTGGGGGTGGGGGTGGGGTGGGCTGAGGGGGACAAGGGGATGAGAATGCCTTGAACAGGAAGGCTGCAGGAAGGATTTCCAGATGTGCACAAGGGCGTCAATTAAGACATGTTTTCGTAACCAGCTAGGGAGACAGTCACGAGTCTGCTGGCCGCAGGCTATGCTGTGCTAGAGCACAGAGTGCTGCTGCCCAAAGCTGTGCTAGGGGTGCTGCATAATATGTTTCCTATCACCTTTCTAAAAACAGACACAGCCAAGATTCCAAAAACATATCCTGTTTCTAGGGGTTTCAGAGAAGGGACTGTGACCCCGCAGTTCACAGTTCACACTTTTACTTCCCAATTTGAGTAAAAAGCCACTTGAAGATACCTTTCACAGCCTCTTCAACAGGAAGTCCTACAAAGGCTGCAAAATCATCAGCAATTATGGAGGTGTAGGCTTGAGAGACCAGGGCGAAGGCTCGTCTCCTTGTTGCATCTGTGTGGGAGCGGAGGAGCAGAGAGTGAACCAAGAGAGCGGGCATGGAAAACACGAAGCCCAAACATGCCACTGTCCCCGTCCGATCTGCACAAGACGAGATCTATCCCAAGATTCCTGTGCCCACAGTTATAGAGATACATGCCCAGCATGTAAGAGGGGCTCAAATATTGCTGAATAAACACGCACTTTTTATACCTCCTCTTAGATGAAAAACTCAGATGATAATGAAAATCACAATAAACATAAGATTCAAACCCTAAAAAAAATTTAAGTATGTTTACGTAATAGGAAGGTAATTCTTCTCTGAATCCCTGTTATTTCACTTACAAATCCTGAGTGAACAGGCAGAAAAGCTACTTGTGTAATTAGTTATCCTCAGGAGCTTCCCTAACGCAGGTCACCTCTGAGAGGTGCAGAATGGTCCATTCTGCACCTGTCACATCTGCACCAAAGTACTGACTTCATTCAGGTTCAAAACTCCAAATTCCAGCCCTGAATGAGTCTAACCAGGGACAAACAAGCAATACCAGCAACAAACTCTTCCCTAAAAGTGGCCTTTGGGATTGCTCCTAGGCTTACACACCCACATTAAAAAAATGCAGGAGACAGAGTTGAACACTGTAGTAGCCAGCTAGCCTACCTTTCTGCCCACTGAGCTCTCCTACCTGGCTGTCAACATGCTTAGGAAATGTTCTGGATTTTACTTCCCATGTTTAACAGGCAACTGTACCTATATAAAACAAATCCTCTAACATACTGTAATGTATTGAAAATCCCCTATCCATCCATTCCTGGGACAAGGTCCAACAAGTACTTCAATTCCCTTAGGCACCCCAAGTAACACACTGGCTCTGAGATGAGTCCCTCACCTTCTCAGCCCTGGGCTTTTGGTTCATGCTGTTTAGTAGACTAAAATGCCTCTGACTGCTCTCTACTATTTTGGTCAGTTTATAATTCACTAGTCTCTGGCCTTCTCTAAACACTTCTACTTTAACAAGCAATCTTTTACTGCCCAAGGTATACACTGCTCCACTCACACCCATCTTCTCAGTTCTATTCCAGAGTCTCGACAGGACTGGGGTTGCCTCTAACATCCCTCAGAGTGGCCAGCAGCTCCAGGGAAGGATGTGTTGGACGTGTGCCAGTTGATGGTATCACTGGAACCAGAAGGGGGCACGACCCTGGACTTAGGCTTTGTTTGTTCATATCCCTTAAAAGCTGCTGACGGTCACATTCCTTCACTTCATCCTTTCCAGCTTTCCCTGAGCCATTATTTGTTCATCCTAACGTGTTTACACTCAATTCTCTCTTTCTTTCAACCAACCTCGAGCAAATAACCTAACTTAAACTGACTTTTAAAAACATCTAAGAAATATAAATACTTCCTACTGAAGGCTGCAGACATTCAATGGAAAAGAGCTGAGGAAACAACAGGAAAGGAACACACCTTTATTCTGGTCTCCTCAGAAAAATAGAAGTATACGCCTCGAAGCTACACTCACTTGGTAGGTCGGCCGTATTTTAAAATGCTTAGGTCGAACACTCTGGTCTTATCTTTAGAGTGGGGAAAAGAACAGGCACAGAATAAGAACAGAAGACAAACAGGTGGGAGCAGAGAGGAGAAGCAGAAAGAGACATAACTGGAAAAGGGAAGAAAACCAGGGGAGCGGAGGAAGCTGATGAAGGAAGGAAGGGTCAAGGCTAAGGGCTCCATCCTCCTTTCAGTTAGCGCTGTGATATTCAGGCTGCTCTGAGCACTTGAGCCAACTCTGACATCCAGTTCTGACTAATCACCACGTGACCCTCAAGAGCTATGCAACTGGCAGCCTCACCCTGGCATGCATTGCGAGGAGGCCCTGGGAGGCACAATAAATTGAGCCAGCACCTAACATCTGTGGCAGTTTTTCAAAAAACACAATTTTGGGGAGAGCAGAGAGCCTCACAGATGGCAAATTCAGTTTTTCTACACCTAGGTGCTTCTCACTCATCACTGCTAGTGCTGGAGACAGAGGGAAGGGGAGCCAGTCATCACCCCACCTTTCCCAACCCCCCACCCTTCCCAGCTGTGCTACATACCTATGGCACCTGGGGCTCCTGCTGTGGCGGGTGGAGCTCCACCAAGAGGCCAGAGGCAAGGTCAGGGATGTATTTCCTCTGTCCTGTGTGGCTTCCTCTGGGTGACCTGTGGCCATAGCTCCTGCAGGACACCCCTTTTCCAGGGCTCCAGTCCTACTGGTCCCTTGCCTTACCTCCCTCCCCGCCCCCCCAACCCCTAGGCCTGAGGGGACAGTGCCTGCTGTCTACAGCTAACCCCTGGGTGCTTTGCCAGTCTTTGCTGATTTCCTGTGAATATAGTTATTTCACTAGGATCTCTTCAGTTAAGCCATTTTCAGTTTTCAAATAGGACTATGCATAATTCAGACTAATATTTTAATTAGAAACAAGTTCATGTTACATCTATAAGGAAAATGCTGAATTCAGTGGAAGTTCGAAACTGGGCAAGGCACTGTGTTTATGGAGGAAAACACCACACCATTCATGAGTCTGGGGCTCTGAATGAGTCTC
>NW_003852528.1:1707983-1709369 GCF_000181295.1 Otolemur garnettii | reverse complement strand
GAGTCCCAACTCACACACCACACTATACAGCCCTTCCTGGGTCTATGGAACTGCTTTCAAGGAAGCCCCAGTCTAATGGAAGACCCAGAGTCCCAACTCACACACCACACTATACAGCCCTTCCTGGGTCTATGGAACTGCTTTCAAGGAAGCCCTAGTCTAATGGAGGACCCAAAGCAAGTGGCCCTGAGAAGAAATACAGCTTTGGAAGCATGCAGGGGACACAGCTGAGTGAGCAGGAGCCCTGCATGAAGGAACCTGCGGAAACCCCAGGAAAAGGCCCAGGCCTGTGTCCTCACCTACCAGGAGCGTTCACTACCACATAAATTCCTCACGGCTTGTATGGTGAGGTTCAGGCTGCTTACTGTACTAATGTCTAAAACTGCCCCTGCTGTACCTGTGTTACTTTCTTACACACTGCTTCCTTTCCACCCTCCTGCCTGTCCTGTAATTCTGCTCCTTTCATTCACATTTAAAGTAGCTGCACCCTAGTTTGTCACATACATTGTCCATTTTATGCTGATACAGTTGTAACAATCTTTACCATCTGCCACCCTGTAAAGCTGATGTCCCTTACCAGAAGGGTGAGTGGTTATTAAAAAATTCCCACTCACTGATCCTCTAGAGCTAGAAGGTGTACACTGGAATCAGGTATTGGCTATTGAAATAAGGTAACAGTAAGAAGCAAGATAATAACAACATAAAGAGAGATCACTGTATGAATTTATAAAAGACTAAAACAGGCAGACAGGAAGCCAACATGAGGGACGGGAGGACACAGAGGCCTGGGACGAGATGTTACTGTGGGGTTAGTGTTATGTTGCACCAGGGTGTAATCTTTCAAAAGAACTAAAAACAGATTTGACCCAGTGTGGCACCTCTGATGGTAAAGAAATTAAAACAACAAAACACGTTTTAGCTTCTACATACTAAAGTAACTAGTTATAAAATCCAGTAACTGGAGACAACACCTATCAAAGGCTGAGGCCGACAAAGTTCAAAGCAGTCTCTATTCTCTAATATATGATTTTTTAAAATCTTTACCGACTAGTATTACAAGATTTCATTTTAATAGCAAAAAAACCCTTTTCCTGACAAGAGTAATTTTAATCTAGAATTAAGAAACAATGAAGCTGTTAGCTGCCAACATAATCTCAGTCAACATGAAGTGAAGAAGTGCAATTAGAGGAGATCTAAAACACAAACTCCAAAAACTGCCCCATGTGCCCGTCATCTACCTTTCAAAGACACTATTGACTTCCGCCAAAACTGCAGCCCTTAAGGAGCAGGTCTAGTCTAATGAATTTTTCATCACAACGAAACCCTACCTCTAAGTGCCTCCATGATTGGCTGGACTGTCTCAGACCACTGGTGAGCATTGATGGT
>NW_003852528.1:1706530-1707479 GCF_000181295.1 Otolemur garnettii | reverse complement strand
GGAGTTTCCATTAATATCAGTCAAAGTGACAATTTTACATATCTATATAAAATTATTATAATTATTTAACCAAAGAAACTAAGCAATATTTCAATCTTACTCAACAGACTGTCTAGGAAAGGAAGAGAATGAAAATACTGATCTCATCTGCTAAATATCAACAATGAACAAGAGTTTAGGCAAATTCTTGGTAAGAGGCTGAGAATGTTGAAAAATTCACTGCATACTCAGACACAGTGAATCACTTGAAATTAAAAGTTTAATTCATTCCACTTTGGAAGAAACTTTACCGAGGTTATTTCCTCCCATTCACAATAAGGCATTTAAAATCCTAATTAGCAAAAATAATCAGTGCTGTGAACACTCATTTTTAGAATATTCTTATAAATAATACCAGTTTCAAAATAAGTACCATTATAGGGAACAACACAAATCATAAATGATGAAGTTGTCAGCACCTTCCTTCACCTTAACTGGCTTAGCAGTTAACTGGTAAAGCTGCACTTACAAAAAATATCTCAAGAAATTTGATAATCTACTCATATACTAGGTTAATGACTACTTCTGGGACATGGGAAGAACACAGGAACTTTTAAACAGTTGCCATTTAAGTGAATGTCATTACTATATTAAAGCAGTAAAATGTATTGAAAGAATACTTACAGATTTTATAGCAGGTGGTATTCTTTTCCAAAGATATCTTGCATTATTCCTAATTTACATCACCACAAAGAATAACATAATCAATCGTTTTAAATTACTGGGTCCCACGGCAAACACACAGATGTATACTCTACTCTATAATTCTCTGCATAATAAAGAGTAAAATTTAGTTTTATATGAATTTGTTCTGGGGAAGTAAGAGTGGTTTTCCAGATAAAAAGACATGAACTATTTTTAGAAAAGTATAACACTTTGCTCTTCTATTGACTTATTTTAAACTGATGAT
>NW_003852528.1:1705007-1705778 GCF_000181295.1 Otolemur garnettii | reverse complement strand
GTACATGAATTGGAAACAACTGAAAAACAAAAATCTTTCAAGAAATCTCACGTTAGTACTGAATTCCTCTTGATTCTCAATCTTTCCTTATAGCTTCTTTTGTTCTGCTGATTACATATGATGTTAAGTAAACAGAAGTCATAAGAAAGTTTAAAAGGGGAAAAAAAGAAAAAGGTCAAGGAAGTAAAGAAGTATATTGACACTGCAGTTTGTTTTTTAGAAGGTACATGTAAAACAAGTCATAATTCATTAAGCTTTGATTCAAGAGGAAACAGATGCAATGAATATTATGGTAAAAAGTGTAACTCATTGTCCCTATGTTTTAGTGCTATTTCAAGGCAGTGCCCCGTATAAGCCTGAGGAACCTGTTGCTCTTAAAGGTACTTACATGTCATTATGGAGTAAATATAAAGCTAGAAGTTGACCATATACTGGGGGTGTAGCAATTCCTCCAGGAGCCTAGGAGACAAAATATATGGGGAAAATAATTAATAAAGCTCACTTGTACTTTTTAAAATATTTATCCTTTTTAATAAACATTTCTGTCCCTCCTTATTCCCTTCTGTAGATACATCCATTTTCCACTTGCATGAAATCATTTATGCTTTCATTAAAAAAGAATATTTTACTAATGCTAATCAAAAAAGTAAGGCTATTCTACAGTCCTATCATAAATAGATAAACAGCTTAAAGAAGTATCAAACACTAAAATCCAGACTACTAAATTTCTATCTGTCATCAGCTGTGGTTTATCTCCCTTGAGGCTTCAAT
>NW_003852528.1:1704132-1704923 GCF_000181295.1 Otolemur garnettii | reverse complement strand
CTGATTATATCCAGCAACTGATACCGAAGTAAAGGAGTAAGGGACAGAAAATCACCACAGCTAAGTTACAAAGACATTTCTCTCCTCATTCAATTTTAAGTACACTGAAAACATCTCTTGAGGGTATCAGGGAGCTGTTGTTCTGGCTGTTGTCCCTTCAGCTATTTTTTATACTAAAGTTACAAATGCGTTTTAGGTGCCTTTCTAAGGAAAATCTTAGCTTTAATAGCTACAATGTAACTTATTAAAGAAAAAGTAGCAAGCTTACTTGATAGGATTACGAGACTAAGAAGAGCGTTTTGAGTTAAGGTTACACTGGTCACGTCTCTATCGTGTGTGTATGTGGGTGTGTGCCTACACAATGGACTTTAATAAAATCCACATTACTGTCCGCTTTCACCATGACAACTGGAAGGGAAGATGTCTAGTCTGGCATACCACGGGTGTTAAAGATACATATGGGCTTCGGCTCACAAGCTGAGGGCAGAAGCTCCCAGCGAATTCGGGGAAACAGGTCCGGGACCTTCGCTATTACAACAGGCCCCGGCGACTCCGGGGCCACTCGTCCACCTCCCGCGCCCGCAGTGCCCAGGCCTCGTTACCCTGGAAACCGGTGCCGCCCCGGGACCAGGGGTCCCCACGCAGTTTCTCCCGGCGTGACGCAAATAGCTACCTCGAGCTCCTGGTTCTCACATTGATCCAGCAACTTTTTGAAACTGAAGGCACCTTCTGCCATCACCGCCACTGGCATCTTCCCGGCCGGTCTCGCCGCCGCACCTTAACCACGGCCA
>NW_003852528.1:1701141-1703581 GCF_000181295.1 Otolemur garnettii | reverse complement strand
GAAGCAGCCTTACAGGCTCAAAATCGAATGTTCCATTCTCTGCCCAAACCTGCCTCTTCTGCAAATGCACCGAGGGGCGGCTCCTCCAGCCCGATCAGACCTTGCCTGGCATCAGCCGTCTCCTGCCTCTTCCAGGCGGGTTTTATCTTGAAACATAATGCAGACCTCGTAACTCTTCCTATCCCTTAAAATCCGAAGTCCTTCTCATCACTCAAAGCGTATGCCATTTAATTTCCAGTTCCAGATCTAAGCAAATTTTTAACTTTAATAGCTGTACAAAACAACTTTCATCAGTGTTTGTTAAAGAAAAAGTAGCAAGCTACTTGATAACATTTCTAGAAAGGTGCTATCAACAAGAAACATCAGTCACACCTTTCTTGTTCTGTGTATGTGTAGATGTGAGCCCTAGCAAACTCGCTCTAGCCATCCTGGCCTTTCAGGTTTTCTGGACAGTACTAATTGTTAGTAAGCAGTATATTGTTCTCATTCAAATATATGTACACACACACACACGTGTGTGTGTGCTGCTTCTTACTAAGACCCCCAGGGGAGAGGGCTTGATTTGTTTTCAGCGGTATGGCTGGCTACATAATTTGTGGGGCCCAGAGAAAATAGAAAATTCAGGGCTCCATATTCTTAAATCAGGCCTTTTGTCTTTCTTTTTGGTATCTCTCTGTTAATGGAAAAAACCCAAACTCTGTAAAATAATGTAAGTAGGTTTATTCTGAACCGAATGTGTGTGACTGTGGTCCAGAGCACATGGCCCAAAGAGGTCCTAAAAAATATGCTGGAGGTGGTTGGCTTACAGTTTGGTTTTAAACTTTCATGGAGACAGGGATCTACACAAAATCATGAATCAATACGTGTAAGGTATACATTGGCTTGTCCCCAAATGCAGGGCATCTTAAAGGAAGGGGAAGACTCACAGGTTGTAGGTGGGTTTAAAAATTCTTTGATTTGTAATTGATTAAAGAAATGAAGCTTTGTCTCTAAACCTTCTAAACCTTCCTAATGCTGCAACCCTTGAATACAGTTCCTATGGGTCGCGACCCACAGTTGAGGACTACAGAGGCTGGAACACTTTAAGTTAAGATAAAGAAGTATGTAATCAGAGACAAGCCACTAGACATATACCTAAGCAAACTGATGGCCTTTGGGTGTGGTTTAATCGTTACTTTGCATGGCCTCATTTAGTATCTTATCGCTACAAAGAGTAGCTCCAAAAGGGAGAGGATTTAGGAAACATGTCCAACTTCCCTTCTCCTCATGGCTGGCAATCTGGGATCTCCTTGATCAAGAGAGGTCCAGTCAGTTGGCTAGAGGGCTTAAGATTTTGCATTTGTTTGCATCTCTTAACTTTGTAAAGTGTTTTTGTTATTTGCTATTTCATATCTAAGTAAGGAAATATTAAAAATTTTAAACTATTATCATGAATTTTATAATCAGTATTTATTTTGTGCAATGCCAGTTTTTGATTACATACATAAATGCATTTAACTAATACATAAATTCACAAAAATGACAGTCTGTATTTTATAGCTTGTACATGCATTTTGTCTTTATCAGAACAATGGAAATGACACAAAATGAACTTGACTTTTTCATGGCCTTCCTTAATATGCACATATTCTACCATCATTCTTTTCCTGCCTTCCCTTGGTCCCTTCCTTCCTTCATTTTTTTTTTTTTTTCTGAGACCGACTCTCACTCTGTTGCCTAGGCTAGAGTGGCACAGTGTCAGCTAGCTCACAGCAACCTCAAACTCCTGGGTTTAACAACCTTCCTGCCTCAGCCTCCCAAGTAGCTGGGACTACAGGCCCCTGCCACAACACCCAGCTAGTTTTTCTATTTTCAGTAGAGACAGGGTCTCACTCTTGCTCAGGCTGGCTTCTAACTCCTGAGCTCAAGTGATCTTCCCACTTTGGCCTCCCGGAGTGCTGGTATCACAGGCATGGGCCACTGCACCAGGCCCTCCCATCACTCTTGGTCTTGGGTTTACTGAAGAGTAAGGAAAGAGTGAAAGGAAAAAGAACCAGAGACTGGTCTTTCTTTGCCTTTCCTTCCATGTCGGTATTGCCAGCGTCATCAGGTGGCTAATAAGACGGAACCGAGTTCCTCCACGTCTCGTAAACGCCATTGCCTTCTTTTCATGTTCAAAGCAAATTGAGGATATTGGGGAAAGTGTGACCCTTCAGTGCTGTCAGCACCCAGCTCACTCAGTTGCAGACTTAACACAAGTACTGCGTGCTCACTTTGAGTCTTGCTGTTCCCTCAACATTAGGGGTCCACAGTGAATCCCACACTCAACGGCTCACTGTGAGCCCCGTATGGAAAGCCAGTGGGCGTGTGGGCGAGAGTTTCCCTGGCTCCTGTGCGTCCTCCACTGTTCCAGTGGAGCTCAAAGACCAAATTAACAAGCATAACAGGACAGAGGCAGCAC
>NW_003852528.1:1698820-1700816 GCF_000181295.1 Otolemur garnettii | reverse complement strand
TGCTTGGCAATTTGAGCATTTAAAGAGAAAACTATAATTTGAAAGCTTCAGCAAGTGCTTTGGGCCTCGGAAAGGTGCAGACCTTCATGGGTGGCTTTTTGCTGAACAGGGCGACCCAGTGAGGCTTTCAGCACCCAGCCAAAGGTTGGAGATAGAGCTGAAGTGTCACGTAGGGGACCAAACTGTTCTTTGAAAGACAGCTATAGGCATTTGGAAATTGGAGGATGAGCACTGGAGAGGGTAGGATGAGAGGCTTGGGAAAGGCGGAGGCCCTGGGGAATGGAGAAGTTGGGGCCTAAGGTGAGCCCCTGGCCTGGGCACAGGGAACCCCAAATGGCAGTGGAGGGTGGGAGATTTCCTGGGCGGTGATAGTGGACATTTGCTGGTCTGGGCTGTGGTCGTCTTCTTACTCTCAGACTTTCAGTAGTGGATGGGAGACATGAAAGGATGTGGCAGAGGGTGGTCATCTGAGGAGGTGGGAGTCAGGAGGGAGACACAGATTGGGCAGAAGCGAGATGGGAAGAGGAGCATCCAGAGGACCTGACTGGCTGGCTCCAGGGTGGCAAGGACTGTGTTTCTCACCGCACGGGATGGGGGCAGCTGCTGAAGGGCAGGTGCACTCTGGGGTCTGTGTGCCTCAGACCCATCACCCCTGGGTCTTCCTCTTGTACAAGTTGCTCCTCCTGCTACAACTCTTCTCTGGGGAGAAGCACACTTGAGGAGGTTGGAGATTGTACCAGGATGGCTAATTCAGAACTCTGAGATTTACCGGGTCTTTTACTGTATTTCCTACCCTTTTAAAATCTTCTGCTCCATTTGCTCCCAGGAACTGAAAAGTCTTTTATTACAGTGAAGCTTAGGGACCTCCTCCCTGTGTCAACCAGCTGCCTATTTGCTGTGAGATCTCAGTTGCCGTTGCTGGGCCCGGAGTCCTGTGAGGGGTTTGATTCACGTCACGGAGGAACTAGAATGGGCATTCACTGAGAGGCCTGGTGCTCTGTCCATGGCACTGTCCGTGAATCTGCTCTTAAGCCCTGGGGTGAGGTTGAGACAGTCAGTGTGGGACAAATGGTGATATGGGAGAACAGAGGATGAGCTCCTGGCCCCTGTGTCCTCAGAACACTCCCGTTAGGTCAGCTGGATTGCAGCAGGAGACACAGGGAATGCTCAAATGGGAGAATTTGAAGAGAGGTTAATGAAATATACTTTACCACTCCAGATGTGCATGGAGGGGGGTCCATTTCTGGGAAGGAAGCTCGGAGGACCCACTTCCTAAGGAAACAATCACTACTAGTAAAAAGTATCCTTAAGAAAACTTAAAATTGCTTGAAATAGCCTTAGAGACATATGGAAAATTAAGAAAATCTAAAACTTGGGAAGAATGGTGAGAGTGTATGGGATTTGAGCCATAACCTGCTCCTGCTCCTGCCCCAGCTCAGCTTGATAGAAGCTCCACTCCGGGTGGATTTGGTCCAGAGAGGGGGCCTCCTTCTTTCTCCATCTCTCACATGGGCAATGTGGTATCTCAGCAGAAGGGTGCAAGTACTTCTCATCCTCTCCAACTCCAAGTTGCACAGAGTAAACTCCAGCTAAGTGTGACCAAGAGTTTAGAAGATCCCTTCCTCTACCAAGGACCCACCGACAGGGTAGAGAATATACACCAGGCACAGCAGGCGAGGGATGCTGGGGCTCTATGGCCCTCACCCCAGCTTGCTTGCAGGTCAGATGATCCATGTTCAATCAGGAACTGAGAAGACCAGAGGCTGCCTCCTCTCCCCGGGCCAGGGCGGAGGCAAGGCTCAGGAATTTAGTTCAGGGGAAGGGCAGCCTTTGCAAGCAAGAGATCAAAGGCATTTACCAAAGGAACTGAGGATTTTCTGAAACAGAGTGGGAGAAGTCCAAGCCTAAGGTCACTTTTGAAAATAATGGAAATTTTGGTGATAAGTGAATATAGGAGGTTGATAACTCTTTTTGATGAAGAGCAACAAGGTAGCCA
>NW_003852528.1:1698236-1698553 GCF_000181295.1 Otolemur garnettii | reverse complement strand
CATCAAACAGCAATTAATAGTAGCTCCTAGTTGAGTGTGACACTAGGTGAAGTGGACGGCATAACTGAGAGAGAAGGGAGAGAAACAGCTCCACCAAGACCAGTCCTCTCAGGGGGCCGGCCCACGGCTGTGCCCTGGAGGAGTGACACCGAGGGGCACACAGTGGGGAGGAAATAAACTCAAATAGTGCAGACAAGTCACTGAACAAATGATCGAGGAAACCATAGAAACAACTCCTGAAAGGGGGAGGGGAGTCCGTACCCAGAGTTGGTGCTGCATTATACCTAGAATGTCCAGTTGTCAACCTGAACTTCCCC
>NW_003852528.1:1696771-1698216 GCF_000181295.1 Otolemur garnettii | reverse complement strand
AAAAAAAAAAAAAAACCTAGAGGTGCTTCTTTAAAAAGATTAGCAACTTGGAAACCTTTAGGTAGACTGAACAATAAAACAAGAAAGAAGATTTAAGTTGCTAGCGTCCGGAATGAAAGAAGGGATAGGACGACTGATTTTTCATGACCAGCAAGGATCCTACAAACACTATGAAAAGCTGTATGTCAACAAGTTAGCTAACCCAGGTGAAATAAGTATATTTCTAGAAAGACATAAACTACCAAAACTGATTCAAGGATGAATAGTAATGAAGAGACTGAATCAATCTTTTAAAGAACTGCCCACAGTGAGAAGCCCAGACCCAGATGGCTTTCCTAGCGAATTCCAAACTTTAATGAAGAATTCATACCAATTCTTTATCGACTTTTATAAAAAATGGAAGAGAAAGGAATACTTTCTAATTTTTCTGTGAGGAAAATATGACTTGACGTCAAGACAGATATCACAAAAAAGATTTCAGATAGAGATCTGTTATGATCATAGTTGCAAAATGCAAATATAATTAAAAAACCCAGCAAACCAAATTCAGCAGAATTGTACACCACGACCAAGTGGGATTGATCCTAGGAATACAAGAGAAATCTAACATCCAAAGATCTATTAATGTAACGTACTGTCTCAACAGAATAAAGAACAAAATCACATGTTCACCTTGATAGATGCAGAAAAAATATAACAAAACACAACCTCCTTTCATAATAAAAACACTCAATGAACTGGGAATGGAACTTCTGAAGTTTCCCTGGAACAAGACAAGTATGTCTTCTATTGTCATTTTTATTCAACATTGTACTAAAGATTCTAGCTAGGCAAGAAAAATAATAAAAGGCTGCAGATGGGGAGAGAATAAGGTGAGATCTATTTGAAGGTGACACGATCTTGTCTGTAGGAAAGCCACTAAAAAGGGAGAATTAATAATGGGTTCAGCAAGGTTGTAGGATATAAGATTCATATGCGAATATCAATTTTATTTCAATACAGTAACAATGAACAAACAATAAGAAAACAGTTCCACTTATGATAATATCAAAAAGAAAAAAATATTTGGAAATAAGTACAACGAAAGATTGAATTCTCCAAGCAGAGTTTGTTGCCAACATGGGTCTGTTCAGGGTTGGGGGAAGCAGCTGCAGAAACAGGCTGCCCCTGCACCAGCTTCGGATGGCGGGATTCCTGGCTTCATGCTCGGGGGAAGGAGGGGACAGTCCTGTCTCAGAACAGGATGGCTGCTCCTTGGGTAGAGAGGAGCCGCTGGGTGAGAACAGGTGGGGGAGAAAAGGGATGCGTTTCTTATTCCTGAGGCGTTGAACCCTGAGCAAGTAGACAGTCTTATTAAGTCAGATGGGTTGTCCTCTGGAAGAAGTGGAGTGTGGGGGTGCTGCCGTCGTGCCATTGAGGAGAGGGATGTTCCTGCCTCTGACGAG
>NW_003852528.1:1684234-1696237 GCF_000181295.1 Otolemur garnettii | reverse complement strand
GCATCCAGCACAGGGTGAGGGCAGCAGCAGAGGGTGAGGGCAGCAGAGGGTGAAGGCAGCAGAGGGTGAGGGCAGCAGCACAAGGTGAGGGCAGCACAGGGTGAGGGCAGCACAGGGTGAGGGCGGCACAGGGTGAGAGCAGCAGCACAGGGTGAGGGCGGCAGCACAGGGTGAGGGCAGCAGCACAGGGTGAGGGCAGCCCAGGGTGAGGGCAGCAGCACAGCCCCAGCCTCACTGCACAGCCCGGCCTGGCCGTGTACCCTGAAAGTCATCACCACAGAAGAAGGAATCTAGTACAGATAAAATAGCACAGAACCCTAAAGTAAAAACGGACAAATCCCTTACAATGGCCTAAATATCTGTTAGGTTAATGGCTAAACATGTCATTGCACAAGGCGAAGTTTTGAATCTACTAAATTCATAAATATAAATTTTATGTCAAAGTGGTCTTTATGAAATAATTTTTTAAAAACCATGTGAAGTAATCTTGTTTATACCTTTTAGTTATCATGTACCAGGTTCTGGACTAGAATTTGGAGATGAATGTTGGAAGGGAGGATCGAAATTAAGGCTATTGTGAGGATAAAGGCCTAGATGGTGGGTGTAAACATTTTCTTTCAATATAGTAAAATTAGTGATGATTTTTCTCCCACACCTTAGGCAGCTTTAACGATTCAAATTTTAAAAATAGGACACTTCTCTTTCTTTTTTCTCCTCTTTTTACTGATGCATGTGTTCACAAGTGAATAATAAAAGAGAGTATTTTTGCAAAACTTCAGAAAGGCCTTGGAGCTAAAGGCAGATAAATGTTAGAGAAAGTTTGGAGAAGTAAAGGAAAGCTGTGGAAAATATGGGCAGTGGAAGAAGCAGAGGAATTATAAATGAAGCGTGAGTGAAGAGCGGGCTTGCACAGGGCGCCCGGGGGCAGAGCAGTGGTGGTCTCACAGGACAGCTGGCTTCCAGGAGAAGCCTCTGCTCACACTCCCTTCCTTGGTAAAGGTGTGTGTCCTGTGGCTAATGACACGAGACAGAATGTAGAACAACTAGTTAAGCTTTTGATTGGTGGTATTTCAATTCTGTAAGCTCCACAGAGCTTGTGTTGTGAGCACTTACCCGAGGTGCTCAGTTATGAAGGCTGTTGACTGACTGCTGACTGCCATGCTCACCTTTGTGTTCATTCTCTGACAATAGGACCTTGCTTGTCCTCCTCTTCCTCTTTGTCCATCACACTTGCTACATTTCTTTTTTGCCTTCTATGACCCAGGCAATAGGACATGGTTTCAGCTCCACTGGCATTCTGACAAAGAGGGCTCCTCTCAAGACAGATTGTATCTGGACGCTCTTCTCCCCTCCTGACCCTGAGGCAGGTGGCTCTCGGTGTCCTTCCAGATCTCACTTCAGCGCCTGACCAGGACTGTCCCCATCTGCAGGGTCTTAAGTGTCTGGGACAGGGCAGCCCTGCTCATCACCTCCCAGGACTCCCCTCTGCACTCTTTGTATGTGCTGTTGGTGGCTGGTATCTCTGCCCGTGACATCTGGTTTCAGTCCTGTAACACTTCTGGGATGTTTATGCTGATTACTTCTGCCCCTCTTCCCCATTCATCTAGGCCTTCAGAACCACCCAGACTGCATATCCATTCCCGCTGGGTCAATGCTTTAACAGCACTTTTATCTAGTTCTCTTGAAGTTCCTACCCTGTGTGAGGTCATTTTCTCTGTATCTAGCCTTTTGACAGACAGTTCTTGTGCACAGACAACTCTTGGAATCAGAAAAGGTGAACTCATGGCATGTGTGTGGCTCATGTGTGAGGTCATTTTCTCTGTATCTAGCCTTTTGACAGACAGTTCTTGTGCACAGACAACTCTTGGAATCAGAAAAGGTGAACTCATGGCATGCATCTTGCCAACACCATGCCAATGTCTGACCATGGCAGACATTACTGGTTGAACCCAGCCTTCTTCCTGTGGAGCCTGGGCATGACTTCAGAATCCTCCCTGACAGAGAACTTCAGACTGTTGCTACCAAAAGCTCAGGGCTGGCATGCAAGGTGAAACCCACTGGCATCCCTGTGCTACAACGAAGGCTGCTACCAAACTGCTTCTCTAGCTTCCTCTTATACTACCATGTCCCAAGTGCTTGATCGGGGACCCAGTCACCAGAATGTCCCTGTCCCTCCTTTCCTCCTGCTGTCCTTTCCTGAGCCTCCTCCCACATCTTAGTATACTTTATGCCTGAGCCCATCTGTGTCACAGTGATGCCCAAGCCCATGGAGGATGCACCCTGCGGCATACACTCAGTCATGAACTGTGGGTCTTATTTGATTTCTTAGCTCAGAATATGTCAGCACAGCCTTTTGTCAGTCACCAGAGTCCCCTTAAGTGACTGTGAGCTTCATGCAGCCAACTTTACCCACAGTGCCCAGCCCAGCTCCTCTGCAAATAGTATGTGATCAATCGACTTTCGCAAAGGATAATCTATACTTTCTCAGAGAAACTAGAGAGTTGCTTAAAAGAGAGTCAATATTCAGTGGGAAAAGAAATATAACAGTTTTGGAAATCAAAACAGAGTTCATGGTGTGTTTTGTGGGAACCAAAGCGGAAGTCATTATGCATTTCACACACAGTTCACAGCAGAGCTTTTGGAAGCCAAGACCCTAGCTCATCTGTGAGCCTACTCTGCCCTGTCACACCAAAGTAACAGGCAGGCCCCTGCCAGGCTGCTGTGAAGATTGAATTAGACTAATCTCGGCTGAGTGCCTTGTCAAATAAAGGGCGGTGAATGTTAACTGTATGATAGCAGCCAGGTGAATGTGAGTGTGTGCTGTCCACTGACCTTGTTCACGCAGGGTTTTAACACATGCCTTTTAAACTGTTCATAGTGGACAGCAAGCATCATACTAAACTTTTCCTGAGGGAGCAAGTCTGGGGGGAAGCCATTTCCAGTTTTCTTCCCTCCGGAGTTCAGGGGAGAGGCCCTGCATAACAGGTGCACCCCATCAGGACAGGTGCTTCCCATCAGGACAGGTGCTTCCCATCAGGACAGGTGCATCTGGAGACCGTCGGTGCGACCGCAGACTTCCCCAGCAGGGGGCGCTGTGGCACCGCGGAGGGTCTGCGTCCTCTCCTGAGGGACACGACAAGCCTTGGGTTGGGCATAACTTTTCATCCTCTTCATTGTCAGCATAGGGCAGTTAAGTCCTCAGAATTACTTCGCAAGTGCAAATCTGGGGCTTGGCATTTTGAGGAATCCCTTTCCGTGTGTTGTCTCTTTGTCTCCAAGTTTTCTGAGGCTTCATCTTAAGTCACGTGGAGTGGAGTGGACGTCGTGTGTGTGGCTCGGGCTACAGCGTTGTTGGTGAACTGGACGAAGTTGCAGGGACTAGAAGGGAAAGGGGTAAGGAGGCTTTTTTTCTGGGTGTCCCTAGGTCCCTGTGTGCAGAAGGGGGGTTTTGGTAGGAACACACCCAGCCCCTGTCCTGTTGGGGCTTCCTGGGGTCCAGAGACATTTTGTTTCCATGGTTTTCATGATCTTCTCAGAAGGGTGTGAGTCCCAGGGGTGTTTGGTCCCTGGGTAGGGGACCTCGCTGCCTATGGCAGGGCCAGCATTAGGCTGTGGAGTATCACTGTGCAGGAGGTGATTTCTCCAACACCATGGAGAAAAGAGCTGCTATGTGTATCAGAGACACAGGGAAGATTTCACTAATACATAAAAAATTTTTAAAAATTTAGAAAAGACAGGTGATAACAGTCACATTGATGGAAGTGTAGTTTTTTAATCTTTCTGAATTATAAGAATAGAGCAACTAGATAGAGAATCAGAAAGCCCCAGATAAAATTAAGAACAAAAGGTAGTCACAGGCATTCTTAGGAACTTCAAAATACAAGCCAATTTGGGAGCAAAACAAAGAGGGGGAAGGCTCGCATGCTCGTGTGTGTGCAAGAACACAGCAGAGGGAGCCACAGGGTGTCGTGGGCCCAAGAAAGACTCCAGATGGAACAAGTTATCACTGTAGAGCAGGGGCCCTCGAACTTTTTAAACAGGGGATCAGTTCACTGTCCCTCAGACCGTTGGAGGGCCGGACTACGGCCCTTGGGATGCAGCCAAACAGGCAGCGGCGGCAAAAACACCTGGCGGGGCGGATAAATGTCCTAGGCAGGCTGCATGTGGCCTGCAGGCCGTAGTTTGAGGATGCCTGCTGTAGAGCGTGGAAGGATGATTTGAGCATGACAGCAGATGCTGAGGGGGCATTGCCAACCTCGGTAGCGATGACTGCGGTTGTACCTGGTTTGGAGGAATTAGGATTGTCTAGACCCTGTTGACACTCAAAACTTCCTTTGTTTCAGGATAGGGACCCAGGCCCAGGTGGAACTTCTGGAAGTGGAATAAACAGCTTGTAGAAAACAGGCAATTGAGAACTAGGAAAGAGAAGGTCCAGATACAGCTGGAGGAGGGAAGCAGCCAGGGAATTTCTGAAGCCAACCTGCCATGTTTCTGAAACATATCACAGACGTGCACAGCAGAGGGCGCTCTGGGGAGTCCGAGAAAATGATGTGAACTGAGACTGAATGGTCAAGAATACCATGACCTGTACAAACAGACCACAGAAAAAGATTGAGGGCAAACCCCATCCAAGCACCATCTGAAAAATTGAGGGGATTTCTACAAAGTGGACACATAGGAACAAATGCTCAATTTTATCCATATTGAAAAATAAAATACCAAGGTGCCTTTTTTGCATATCAGATTGGCAAAAATTTGAAAGCTGGACCACATGTTGTGTGGCCATGGGAATGCGGAGGCAAGTGCTCCTTCCATAAGCTGCTTGGGAGAGAAAAGCATGACCTGACTCTGTGGGGGGAGAGGGGGCTTAACACCATGTGACCAGCCCAGGTTTACATTTACTTACGAGGCTGAAGCATGCAAACCCCGCCCCCCCCAAAATTCACGCCCACCTGGAACCTGGATATGTGGCTCGTTTGACCATAGGGTCTCCACTGATGTAATCAAGTTAAGACAAGGTCATACTGGGTGGTCCCATTAGGGTGGACCCTGAATCTAACATGATGGATGTCCTGAGACACCAGGCACAGAAGTTCACGCGATGACAGAGGCAGAGACTGGGGTGATGCAGTTGCAAGCCAAGGAGTGCTGAGGGCTGCTGCCAACACCAGACTTGGGAAGAGCGAGCACAGATCCTTCTTGGAACTTTGCTGGACAGTAGGACTCTGCAGACTCCCAGACTGGGGAATTTCAACCTCCAGAACTGCGAGGGAATGAGTTTCTGTTGTTTTTAACCACAAAGTTATGGCAGCTCTAAGAAACAAATGTTTTACCCCTTGGCCCAATGAACCTCTTCTAAAAAGTAATATGCACATCCTACTCACTAGGGCATTACATGTGATTGTTATCTAGATGCTGAGACATAGAAGATTGGTTTAATAAACCTTCACACATACTGTCAATGAAAAGCCATCCTGTTTCTTTAAGATGGGATCAGGACTATCACTACAAGCTGTGGGACGTTGACTCCAGAGTGGGGCCATCAGCACCTTTAGTCCCAGTGCATGTGCAGCTAGTCACATCACGAGTCTGAGCTCTCCTTGCACCTGACTTTGCTCAGTGTAATGCAGAAGTGCATTCTGTTCTTTTTTTCTCTCTTTTTTTTTGCATTCGACAAATGTTAATTCTCTGTACTTCTATACTTCCTCCAAGCCTTTGACCTCTGCACAGACATAGGACTGACTCAGGAATAGAGTCTAACATAAACTCAAACCACCAAAGAATATACAGAAACTTTCAAGGCCTTACAGTTTTCTGGAATCCATATATGTGGACTTAGATCATACTTTCACATAGAAGAATTCAGTAACACCAACTGAAAAGAAATCAAAATGTAAATAATAACTCAGATAATAAACACAATCAATGACCAAAAAAACCATTATTACATTATTTCTGGCAGTAACAATAATGCAATAAGTATTTGCTGAATGAATACATAAATGAATGATTCTATTATCAAGATAAAATGTATATATGTAAGCTATCTAAGAGGACTAGCAACTTCCACCTGCTCTCTTTTGGATATTGTGTGAAAGTTTGGGGAAAGATCCAGAATAGAGCAAGAACATGTCTAGAGGCACAGAGAAAGCTTCCCTTCCACCCTCTCTGAAGCTTCCCTGAAACAACTGACAATAGACAGACTAATAGGAGAAAAAGCTTTACATGCTCAACATGCATATGGATGAGGGAGCCCTGTAAATACGAGACTCAGAGAAGGGCCAGATGGCTGAGGCTGCGTACTGTCTTTGTAGGGGAGAGGGAAGTGGGGGGATGTACAGAATTTTAGAGGAGTAGTAAACGATTTTTAGGGGAAGTGAATGAGCACAAAAGACAATGGCCTGGGACAAAGTTCCCTGAGCTGTGGGGAAGATGGCCAGGAGGTGACAGGTGAGACTGAACTGTGAGTTATGCAGAAAGTCTCCCAGGCCATCTCTCAGAGTGTCCTCAGAATAGGAGATGTAAAGTCTTCCTTGGCCTGGTGACAATTCCTAGCATCTTCTTTTCACCAGTTCTTACCCTTCTCTGGTTTTCGATGAGACTTCTAAGAAAGGAGTCTTGGCAATCGCATTCCTTTTAGAAAGAAGTTTTCTTAGTCACATAACGAAAGTCCAAGAAAGTCCCTCCTGGAGCTTTGGGAAAAAATGCAGATCAGATTGACCAGGCGAGAGGTGATTGACTAGATAGGAGGTTGGGAAGAGGAAGGTCAAGGACATACCTTGGTTCTGAAGCTTATTTCTAAGGCCTTTTAATTCCCTTTAATTCAAAAGCACTCAGCTTACCAAAGCACCTTATTTTGGGGTATTGTTTTCTGAGTCCCAAGACATCTGGCAGTGTCTGAGGGTGATAGCCGAGGACTCTGGGCAGTCCACCCCCTTGGGAAGGTAGAAAAGCCCCTGACTTGATTGGCCAGGGGTGAGGAATTGGTGAGGGGCTCTGAATTTTTCCTAAGCCCCTCGTTCCCACTCTGTCGCACACACAGTGGCCTTCTGACTGGAAGAAGCCACCCACAGGCAGGGTATGGACTGGTAGGAGGGGGATGGTCCAGTTGAGAACTGTCATCTTCATTCTGGATTTTTTAAAAGTTAGTATTTTAGAGGACATTTCAGCCTTTCGAGGGCTTTGGTTGGGTGTATTGTTCTTCTGGTCTGATCATGTCTGGGTTCTGACAACCCCATGTCTGGCTCTCTCTAGCCTGCACAGCTGAGAGCTGGGTCTTCTGCTGCCGCCCTCTGCTCTGCTGAAGTTCTTCCCTGGAGACCCTCTGCTGGGCCCTGTCACACCCAGTCCTCCCACCTGTAAAGGACAGATGACTGCATTTCATTTTCCTTCCAAAGGAGGCTCTGGTGAGACAGTCACCTCTGGTGAAACATTGCTTGTGATTTGAAATCTAAGAGTTTAATCTCTGGCGATATAAGTTGGGGTCGACAGCAAAATGTTGTTCCATTTGCCCAGAGGAAGAGGGAAATATTCTTATTTTTAAATGCAGAGTGACTTCTTTTTAGAGCTACTTATTTTGCCTTAATTTGTAAGAACTTTGTGAAAATGATTTTCCTGATACCCACTAGCAAATCCCTGGCTGTCCCCCACATGTGCCAACAAATCTGACTGTGGATACATTATTTCTACTTCCCTAATCACTGAGACAAACCAGTGAAGTTTTTCAAGTTCAGAATGATTAATAACACAGCTCTGGAAAAACAGATGGTCTTCAAAAGAATACAATGCTGATATTAATTATAGGATTGGAAAATAAAGTTATCCACAAAGTGGGCAGGCATTATGCATGCAATTATAGGATTATGGCGGTTTTGCTATTTGGTAGCAGCAGAATTTAAATGTAAGGGCTCCTATTTCAGGGTCCTCTTCACCCACAGGGATGTCAGTGGCTGGTCATAGAATGAGGACCCTGGTTGGCCCTCACCCCAGGTTCCCAAGAGAGAATGTCTAAACCTCTGAACCTCTGGAATTTCCTGATGGGCAGTAGAGGCCTTGCTATTTGTGGTGGGCCTCTGGGACCACACCTGAGTTTATGCCAGTGAGAGGACTTATGGGTTGCGAGATATTTTCTTTTTTTTTTTTTTTCTTCTGAGACAGTCTCACTATGTCATCCTCAGTAGAGTGCTATGGTGTCACAGCTCACAGCAACCTCAAACTCTTGGGCTTAGGCGATTCTCTTGCCTCAGCCTCCCGAGTAGCTGGGACTACAGGTGCCTGCTACAATGCCTGGCTATTTTTTGGTTGTAGTTGTCATTGTTGTTTGGCAGGACTGGCCTGGGTTCAAACCCGCCAGTATGTGGCTGGTGCCCTAGCCCGTGAGCTACAGGCGTCAAACCCCTAGATATTTTATTCTAATGTGATAACCCGGGATGGGTGTTGGCCATACAGGAAGATCACCCATAGTTTGGAAGGGGGAGGCTTTGAGCCACCTATCAGCCTGGCCTTGGGGAGAGAAGGGGACTGGACAGTGAGTTCAATTACATGGGTAACGATTCACTTAGTCATGTCTCTGTAATGAAGCCTCAAGAGTGAACTCTGGAGATTGAGCTTGGGTGTGTTTCCCTCATGGGCAATGACCGGAGGGTAATGTATCCTCGAGGACATGAAAACTTCGTGTCCAAAACCTTCCCAGTGTGGGAACTCTGAATGCGTGGCCAGCTGGTCTGAGTGCAGGTGGCCCTGGGGACTCCTGAACTTGCAGCTGGTCTTAAAGTCCTGGGCCAACTTGGCAGTCTGAGGACTGTGCCCTTTTCTGGACTGTGGCAGAGCCTGGCTATGGGGAGTAAAGGAGGAGCCAGAAGGTGGGAAGGCCCGATGCAGAGCCTGGGAAGCCCAGCTGGTGAGGAGGAGGGCGGCCTGCAGAGGGGCAGGTGGCTTGGGACAAGCTCACACAGCCTCCTCTGGCCTGTGGATCACCCTGGGAAGGGGAGGCAGAGGGCGGGGGAGGCCTATGCTGCCAGCAGGGGTCTGTGTGGCTGCCCTGGGGAGCCTGGCCCGGTGGGCTGAGGATCAGGCCTTTCTGGTGTAAGTTATTGTTATTGTTTATAGGGCTGTTGCTACATACTGGGCCATGGGCTCACTTGTTCATCACAAGACTCTGCTGGGTTTTGTTACCCCCATTAATAAAATGAAAGTTTTTTTAAATCTCAGAAGGGATTCTGAGACCTGAGATCTATCCGGAGGCACATTGCTCCTCATTGGTAGAGCTGGAGGTTTTGTTTTTTGGATTTTTTTTTTTTTTACTTCTTTGAAGTATTTTTTTTACTTGTAGTAACATGTATATAACAAAGTTTCCACTGTTAAGTATACAGTTCAGTGGCACTAAGTATATTCACAGAGCACGTAACCATCACCACTGTTTCCACACTGTCTTGTTCCCCAACAGAAGCTGTATATGCTGGCAGTGACTCCCACCCTCCTGTCTGCTTTCTGTTGGTAGCACTGGAAGGCGCCAGAGAGGTTGGTGAGGACTTAGCCCTGCCTTGAGCATGTCCACACCACCAGCAGAGAGCTGGCCCTGGTCTCTGCCCGACTGTGCGGACAGGAGTGCGAGGGCTCCACATTGGGGCTGCAGCTTCCGCCTCTGCTTCCCCAGGAAGCCCTGAAGTTATGGGTGGAGTGAGGAACCTGGGAAGAGGAGGAGAGGTCAGCCTTCCCGGGCGTTCTTCATCACGGTGGTTCCCGTTCTAAGTTCGTTAGGACTCTGTCCTATGTTCCAGAAATCCCCACTGAACTCTTATTTTTTTTCTTCCTGATTTATAAATTAATGGCTGTGCAGGGCCTGGTCCCTCATTTCTGTTGCTCCTGGGCCCACTGCTCTGCGGTAAGGGTTTTCTGCTCAAAAGCCCCGATGCTCGTGCTTGGGGGCCGGTCCTCCACAGGCGCTTTTGGCGGGACAGTCCTGATTTTTAACAATTTGTCCTGCATCCCGTGGCGTTTTTAAAAAGTCCCAATTTTTGGAAAGAATGCACGACAAGCTAGGAACGGCGGGAGAATGGGAAGGGAATAGATGGTTTTTGGCTACCATGTGGCTATTTCTCCAGGAGCTGAGTTTTGTATTATTTTTGTTAATTTTATAATGTTAAACTTTAATAATAGCAAATAATTTTTGAGAACTGTTATCGAGAACTGCTTATCAAAGTTTGCATTGTTGATCAGTTGTTAGAATTTGACCACCATTGTTTGGACTTAATGAATAATGGCATTTTTTGGCAGGGGAAAGATGAAAACATTTTGTAACTGTCTCTCAGACGAGACACATTACACATTGTACTGTGTGCTAGTGCTAGTTAAACAAGTGATGTCAGCAAATCAGCTATTCAGATAATTTAGGTAAGTAAGTTATTTATTTCATGAATTTAACAGACAGTACTCTTATTATTTATATTTTATAGTGGTGGCAAAAAGTCTAGTGCTAGCCTTGAAAGTCACACGTACAACTTACAAGGTATCATTATTAAAAAAATATATTGATAAGGAAAAGGTTAAATCTTTGGCATCAGCAAAAATTCACAAATGGTTAGAAATATTTCGTCATTTTGAAACAAACCATGTTCCATACAATAATGCACTAAAAACTGTGGGATATGTGCTGTCCTTATCAGGATCTAATGCTGAGACTGAACGCGTTTTTTCTACAGTAAATAAAATGTGGACATCAGAAAAATCACAATTAAGTGTTGAGACTTTGAAAGCCATTTTATGTGTGAAATATAATTTAACAAATTCTTGTGAAAATTTCATGACCTTTTAAACAATGGCAGCAATCTACTAAAAAAAAATTCACTCAAATGAGAAATATGCCAAAGAATAAAATAATACTATACGTAATTTTTTAATGTATGATATCTGTAAATTGTACTTATGTTGAAATCAAAAAATATATATTACAATACTATTTTTGCATTCTATGAAAATTTTCATTGCTTCATATAGATCAAATTTTTAATTAAGAACCCCCCCAACCTGGTCAATGGTGTCCTGCTTTACCAATGTTAAAATCTGGTCACCTTACTCCAGGGGCATAAGCATGGACCAGCCCAGAGCCTGGTGGGCTTCCAGACTGGACTCACGCGATGCCCTGATTGGCTCAGCCCAGTCACCTGACCAGCCCTACCCAGTGCAGCTAGACTCAGAGGCAGAGTGTGTGTGTGGGGTGGGGTGGGGTGGGGAGTAGGGGGATTTCGGCTGAAATACAGTTGCCAGTAGCTGGTGAGTGTGTGCGGGGCATGAGAACTGGCAGGTGGTGACCAGCAGTCATGGAGTGGATGTGATGCCCGCTCCCCGAGTTGCTGAGCGGGCTCAGTGAATTGATACATGTCAAGTGCTAAGAGCTGTCTGCAAATGTCAGCTGTTCGCTGGCACCGCCCACCCTCAGTGCCTCTCGTACCCTGTTTAATCCTTGTGACAGCCCATCAAGCTGGTGTTGTTTTCTCTTCACCGACGAGGAAACTGGGGCTCATGAAGGATGAAGGTTATTTAACTTGACTGAGGACACAAAGCTATGAGAGATGGAGTCCAGGTTGGAACCGGGGGAGTCGGTGCCAGCATGGGTGCCTGACCCCCATCTCCCGCTCAGGAGGGAGAGGGCCGTGTATTTGGGCCGAGAGCCCATAGCAGGGGCTGGACAGAGAGGTCACTGGAGGCTCCCGAGATGCAGGAACTGAATCCTCTCAGTAGGTGGTTTCTGGTTTTAATTTGGGAACTCTTTTAAGTACATCGAAGTTTTAAGATAGAATTCTGAGCCGTGATAATCAGGATACCGGTCTGCCATTCCCGAGGTGGGAAAGAGCTAAGGCAGCTTCAAAGCTTCGCACCTCACAAGGAGGGAGGAACATACAGGCTGGGAAGTCGTGACTCCGTGAATAATGGGAATCTGGACTAATTCCCAAATAAAGTTGTTATCCTAAGAATTTGTAACCAGAGGGGGAAAGGAGACATTTA
>NW_003852528.1:1677529-1683723 GCF_000181295.1 Otolemur garnettii | reverse complement strand
GCTCTGTGAACACAGACAGGGTGTAGACAGTGTATCCAGCTCTGTGAGTCTGCTCTGTGAGCACAGACTGGGTGTAGACAGTGTATCCAGCTCTGTGAGTCTGCTCTGCTCTGTGAACACAGACGAGGTGTAGACAGTGTATCCAGCTCTGTGAGTCCGCTCTGCTCAGTGAACACAGACAGGGTGTAGACAGTGTATCCAGCTCTGTGAGTCCGCTATGCTCTGTGAACACAGACGGGGTATAGACAGTCTATCCAGCTCTGTGAGTCCGCTCTGTGAACACAGACGGGGTATAGACAGTCTATCCAGCTCTGTGAGTCCGCTCTGTGAACACAGACGGGGTATAGACAGTCTATCTAGCTCTGTGAGTCCGCTCTGCTCTGTGAACACAGACGGGGTGTAGACAGTCTATCCAGCTCTGTGAACACAGATGGGGTGTAGACAGTGTATCCAGCTCTGTGAGTCCGCTCTGCTCTGTGAACACAGACGGGGTGTAGACAGTGTATCCAGCTCTGTGAGTCCGCTCTGCTCTGTGAACACAGACGGGGTGTAGACAGTGTACCCCGCTCTGTGAGTCTGCTCTGTGAACACAGACGGGGTGTAGACAGTGTATCCAGCTCTGTGAGTCTGCTCTGCTCTGTGAACACAGATAGGGTGTAGACAGTGTATCCAGCTCTGTGAGTCTGCTCTGCTCAGTGAACACAGACGGGGTGTAGACAGTGTATACAGCACAAGTTCAGGTCCTGAGCTGCATATCTGGGACCTTCATATCAGAATTTTTCTGTTAAATCTATCCAGAGGATATCAGGAAATTAAAGAAAGTTTTCCTCTCTGCTCTTTTATCCACTGTAGCCCTGGGCCAGTAGGCTGAACAGTGTGGGAATCAGGGTGATGAGCTTGGTCCATCTCACCCAGGTGTCCTCTCAGCTCCCAGGAGGAACTGTGAGCCAATGGGTGTGGGGAGCTGCTCCCTTCTACCCGGAGGCCAAAGCAGCTGGCCCTGTGGGCTCAGCAGGGATCAGTGTATGCTACTCACCTTTGCATGTGTTTCTGAGAGGCCCCTGTGACACCTTGTAATTCATTCCAGAGGGCTGTCATCATGGGGTGGCTTCCAGAGCAGTCCTTTAAGCTACTCAGGAGACTGAGTCAAGGGATCCCTTGAGCCCAAGAGACTGAGGTTGCTGTGAGCTATGACTCCACGGCACTCTGCCCAGGACGACAGAGTGAGACTGTGTCTCAACGAAAAGAAAAAAACAACAGTTTATAGTAATGATATGCAAAGCCTTTGTCATTGGCCTAGTCAGCCGGCCAGTCAGACATGGGAGGGGTGTGACCACCTGGCTACTGTCTGTAAGCTGTCTCGGTGATGGCAGGTAATTTAGGTCCACAGGCTTAGTTCCTTAGCTCTGTAGTGACAGGGTGTGTCTGCCAGTTCTAATTCAGATGTCTGACCCTGTACACTGGGCAGCCCTTATCTCTGAGGCCAACTACCCTAACTGGGGCCTGCAGTGCCCGTAAGGGGGCTCAGCCCTTCTCAGCACCTGCTCAGTCCCACGACATTCTCCAGCTGCAGCTAGTTCATGGTGGGTGGGTCATTCCGACTCATCACTCTACCTTCTTCTCTGGGATGCATCTTGCTTAGTACAAAGCCTCTTCACAATCATAATGAGGGATCTGCTGAACTCACTGGTTTGCAGTCTTCCCACTGGCACTGATCCCACAAGACAATGTCCTCTGTTTTGTTTTATTATCATTTCTGTGAAGGTGGAAATCTGGTCTCTTTTCTCCAGCCATTTCTGATGCATCCTTTTCTGGGCCTAATTGTGATCATAGGCCTCCCGTCTGGATGGACAAAGTGTGCCCTGTCCCAGGAACGTGGTTCTCCTGTTCCAAGCATCTCGGGCTTACCTGGGAGTCTGAGGGTGGCCAAACACATTTTGTGGGAAGAGCAGCAGCACCCAATGGCTGTCCCCTGCTGCCCAGCCATGCAGGGTGATCAGAAGGGCTTCTCCACCTCCTCTCACTCCTCAGGTTAACGGCAGCTGTGGGCAGCAACACTTGTCCCTGAGACTCACCCAGGGCCACCCTCCTCTTCACTTTCACCTGGGTTCTTTCCTACCTTTCTCTGGGTCTCCAGCTGTCTGGGTGGGTGGTGTGCTATGTCCCTTGTTCAGGGTGAGTGTGGTGGCAGTCAACTGTTTTTGTGGTCTAGGGTGACATGCTGCTGGGAAGGGTTGTGCTTCGGGGATGGGCCAGATCCACTACCTTGGGCAAAGAGTCTCAGCAAGTTGTCAAAATGGCATGTGGGAAGACAGAGATTTGGAGGCAGAAATGGGGGGGGGGCAGAGTGGGTGGGCACTGTGTAGGCAGATAATCTCAGGGGTATGGCCCCAGAAAGACCAGGTAGGAGGCACAGAAGCCTTGATGGCACTCCTGGCCAGCAGCTGTTAGCTCAGTTGTAATTCAAGAAAGTAGCAAGAGCCCATCTGGAAAGCCTGCAAATGGTCTGGAAGGTGGGGGTGGGCAGAAATGTGACTGTGCAGGTGGGGCAGGGAGGGACTGTCAGAGTGGGGGAGAGAGGGACTGTGCGGGTGGGGGGAGAGGGACTGTGAGGGTGTGGGGGAGAGGGACTATGAGGGTGTGGGGGAGAGGGACTGTGCGGGTGGGGGGAGAGGGACTGTGCGGGTGGGGGGAGAGGGACTGTGCGGGTGGGGCAGAGAGGGACTGTGCGGGTAGGATGGAGAGGGACTATGCAGGCCCACAGCATAGTAGCTTGGCAGCAATTGTCAGGTGGCAACTGTGTTTCTTGGGAAAGTGCCAAAGACAGACCACAGAGTGGTGCTCCCCACAAAAGATTCCAACACTGGTGCCCTGGATTTATAAAACCTGCAGCTGGGACAGAAGCCATTTGAGACTTTCTGGCCATTCTTCCCTTTCCCTCCTTTCCTAACATTTCCAGTTTTACTTGGGGGATTTTATTTTGCATTCAGGAAGCTAGTTCTGAACTCCAGGGCAGCCCTGGGAATTCTGCTGAGAGTGAGAAGTTGATGTCTTCAACGTGACCTGCAGCACTGATGAATCCGCACACTCCCTGCACACACACACACACTCATGCACAGTGCTCTGCCACACATGGCTGTCTAGGTAGATGCCCCAGCCCCAGCAGCCCCAGGTCCTGATGAGTCACAATCAGAGTTGGCAGAACAGCCTTCAGGATAGAATCCCATCATCTTGTCCTGGTCCTGAATTTCCATGAGATGAATGAGTTTGGTCTTATGCAAAATAATCCCATCACTACACACCTCTGTTCATGCCTCTGCACTCCCCTACATCCCGCACACACCCTGTTACAAGCCTCATTAGCTCTTAGGCTCTCCTCGGCCTCTGACTGTGGCCTGGGGCTCAGGGGCCCCGTGCGGTGCTGTGTTGACCAGCGATGAGGCTGGAAGTGACAGGGAACCTTAAAGACAAAGGGGAACTGGATGTTCAGACCTTCACACTTTGGAAAGAAGTGTTTCATATCTGTGTGGAAAGTCACATTAGCAGAAAATTATCATATTTTTTTCTCTTATAGGTCTCTTCCTTTGTATATGTGGGTATAAATAAAATATTAATTTCAGGTGCTGTCTGAAGCACTCTCTCTGAATCCTCCTTCCTCACCTCCCTGAGGGGTGCTGTCTGGCTTCGTTTGTGAGGACCAGCCTGTCTGCCCCAACCTACCATTGGGAGGCCACTTTCCATGACAGTCAGGACTGCTCAATCATAAGCAGAATATGTGCTTGTTCCCTGGGACTTCTTGGGAACTTGGAGCTTCGTAAAAACTCCAAAAGGGTTTGTTCTGAAGAACAGAGCTGTGTTCCATAAATGACACACACTTTGCTCACGTCAGGGTGTGTAACCAAGTCACATGGATATAAAATAGTACCGCAGAGAAGCCTGGGTGGAACCCGAGAGCTGGTCTTTCAAGCCCTTCCTCACAAGAGCAGGTTTTAAAAGTCATTCTCCATAGAACCTCAGATTCTCAGGGGTGAGGCTGGCAGGGCCCAGAGGCTCACAGCTAGGCTGGCCAAGGGCTGCTTTCCAGCTCTGGGTTTGCTCCGTCTGTCCCACACACGTGGTCTGGTCCTGCTCCGTGAGGACCTCAGGGCCGAGATGCTCACTCATTGCAGAGAACTGTCTTCTTTTCAAACATGGCTTACAGTTTTGGCTCAAATGCAGGAATTTGGTTTCATCACCCTGCCTGCATGCACTGTGATGAGAGTTCGGGGTTCCCGTGACTGTAAGGCAGGTCAGATGCTGCCTCGCGGAGTAGAGAGCCCGGGTGTTCACCTGATGACCAGTGGGCGTTGGATGTTTCTGCCCCTAAGAAGCCGGTACAAAGAAATGATAAGATATGCAAGAATTCACTAGGGAAAATGCGTGTGAGAGAAAATAGAGAGGAAGCTGGGTGAGACTGTGAAGGGAGTCTGCCCCAGGTGTGTGTGTGGGGAGGCTGGGAAGACGCATCTTAGACCTCCATGCAGCCCAAGGAAAGTTCTGGAAAGTCAGAAGGGTGTCCTTGAGTCTGAGTCAGAGAACTCAGCCCATCCTCGCCCCAGAGGGGACCCACCTGGCTCAGTCCTGGGCGGGGAGCAGCTAGTGAGACATGTGCTTTTTTTGAGGCAGACTTTATTAAATACACACACACATATATATACTTTATTTCAAACCTTTAAAAGCACCATCAAATGGGTAAAGCTCTCATAATACTCCAAGTTCCCAGCTGCAGCAGGGTCTGCACTGTGGGGGTCAGGGGCTGAGTGTGTGCTCTCTCCCTTTCTGCTGCACCTGCTGGGCCTGGGGTCCTACAGCCCCCCTGCCCTCCTCCAGGCAGATGTGACCACTCTGGAGCTGACTTCTCGGGGGGTGGGGGGACTGAGAAGCGGCAGGAGGCAGAGGTGAGCCTGCTTTCCTGTTCCCAGCCTCCGAGGCCTCTCTGGGCAGGAGCTGGGCTCTCTTGGCATTGCTCTCCTGGGAGCCAGTGGGAGGGGCCTGCAGGAGGGGCCTCTGCTTGCCAGATCTGCAATAGCCCCTCCGTCTAGGCTACCTACCGTGGAGGGCACTCTGGGCAGGTCCCCCAGGTTCTCCTATGTGGCTGAATGTGGATGCGTTTGGCCTCCCTGCCGGCTGTTAATTAAGCAGTGTCCATGGACCCATGACACCTGGCACCAAGCAGAACCCTTGGAATGAAATTTTGATGAAGAAATTCCTCTCCTGCCTTGTGACTTGGTGAGGTTCTATAAACAAAGACCCTAATCTGTTAACTGCTCTTTTGGGTTATAATATGATCTCCCTGCCAGTTATCTGGATTTTTAGAAGATGAATTATTCCATCTCTAAGGTTTTTTGGCCCCTTTCTTTTCTGAGCATGGGGGGAAATCTTGGCAGCAGCAGGTCACTGCTGGCCACGTTGACTCCACTCTGTGTGTGCCCTTCCAGCCGTTGTTCTGCGCTCACAGGCTTGTATAATAAATATCAGTTTCTCCTTTATGAGAGATTTTGCTGCTTAATGGGTCGGACATGGTATGGCTTAATTAGAGGCCTGGTCTCATTTCGAGAGTGTTTTGTGAGCGTTACCTATTCCAGCCGCGTCATTATTATCAGGAAAGTGAGAATGGACCTTGGCAGTGTGTTGACCTCCACAGACAGCCGTGAGAATCAGAGCTGTGTAAGCCAAGCTAGGAAAACTCCTGGCCAAACTTATTTTTAAGCATTACCTAATACTGTTGCGCAGCTGTCTTTCGGCCATGACTGGGGGAAACTTTAATCAAACTCCCACTTTAGGGGCAGAGTTATAGATTATTAATGAAAGTGCTGGGCTGCAGTTACTGTATCCATTATGAGAAAGAGAAGTTTATCCTACAGGCATGCTCAGTCACAAAGGCACCCAGAGCCTGGGAGGGGACGGACGCAACACGGGACACGCAGCCTGAACCACAGTGTCCTCTGGGTGTCCTTTCTGTCCCTTTCTCCTCCCTCTTTCCTCTGGTCCCCACATTCCTGCCAGAGCTTTCTACACATGAGTTGCCCGCTACACCTATGCCTCCTGCCGGGGCTATAGGTTCTCTCAGAAGATGAAGAAGGTAGTGATCGGCCCTGGGAACCACTGAGGCAAAGGATCTAGAAGTTAGCCCCGTGTTCTAGCCCTTCAGAATC
>NW_003852528.1:1673610-1677465 GCF_000181295.1 Otolemur garnettii | reverse complement strand
AATGGCTCTCTGTGAAATTAATAAGGCTTCATCACACTTGCAAAAATCTCTATTTTTTTACTCTGTTTACTGAGGATTCTCCTTCCACCAGGGATGAGGGAACAGAGGAAACAAAAGTCTGGCTGAGAAGGAAATTCAGTTCTTCCCTGCATATCTGCATCACACTTGCAGGCTCCAGCCTGCTCCCCAATCCCGGCTCCCACAGCCTGCTTTAATCTGACAGTCCAGGCGATTACAGGGTAAGGCTTAGGGGGCCAGAGAGTGGGCTTCTCTGCATGTGAGTTTGTGGAGATGCAGGAATTCACAGCAGTGCTGTCCAGAAGAGACAGGATGTAGCCACACAGTCATTTTAAATTTTTACTAATCATATTAAAACAGAAAATATGAAACAAGTACAATTAATTTAAATACTATACCTTATTTATCCCAGTTTTTCTGAAATATTATTTTATCACGTCATCCATCTGAACGCATTGATGAGCTCCTTTATATTTTCGCATTAAGTCTTTGAAATCTCATTTGTACTTTACACTTACAGCACAGCCTGACACAGATGCTAAATTTTCATCAGACATATTAGACCTGTATGTAAACCTCATGTTCACAGTTGAAAACTTAGATTCACACACCAAGTGGTTCCAGTGATACTTGGAGGTTTTCTAATAACTGAATCATGTATTGGTTTTAATTTTAAATTAATTAAAATAAGGTAAAATTAAAACATCCAGTGTCTCTGTTGCATTGGCCACATTTTAAGCACCCAGTGGTCACGAGTGGCTCGTGGCTGCCATGCTGGATGCATGGGTTTAGAGTACACGTGTCCTTGGCCTCGGAGGGTCACACAGTAATAGCAGCAGCACTTGGATCTGGCACAAACACATAGGGAACCGCAGGAGGGGCCTTGAGGCTTTGCAGAATTGTTGGCTCATGAGAACATGAGCAGGTCTGTTTTGACAAGAGGCTTCAGAGTCAGAAAGAAGCATCAAATCTGGGAGGCTCAGTTCCTAATGTTCTTTGTCCCAAAACTGTTGCCTCAAGTACATAGATCCGGCCCCACCTTCTCCAGGGGACTTTGCACCATTGCGCTCTCAACCTGGAACTTTCTTTGTACAAAACCTGTCTCCCTTTAGATTGTATGACCTCTGAGGACAGCAACCATTTGCAACCTTTGATTCTGTAAGCGACTTGCCCACCTTGTTTCCCAGGTATGAAAGTTATTGCAAAGTTTGGATTTTCCTGTGAATATTGGAGTAGACAAGACTGCTTTCTGCCAGACCAGACACTCTCTCGAGCAGTCAGTGGTGCCTCTCCGCTCACTCCCAAGTCTGTGACCAGAAGCCGTGCTCGTGGAATGTTCCAGAGCATTCCTCCCTCCTACAAGAAGTGGTTCCCTCCGGAACACTGATCTACAGGCTTCTCAGCACAGTCCAGCCTCAGTTTCTGCCAAAAAGAATCAATCCACCTAAACCATTTTGAGGGTGTTTGAGGCCTGCTTTGGTTCTGATCTTGGTTATTGGTAGAGGGGAGAGGCCTGGGGGTTGGGGTGCCTCACCTGCTCCCTAATGGGGAGGATGCACTGTTTGTTAGGGTTGGGTAGATGGATGAACTAATTCCAGGTTACCTTCCCTGCTTCCAGTGTGTGTGTGCACATGTGTGTGTGCCGTGCGTTTTAGGAGGGTCTGCAGTGAACAAAGAAAGCCCAGCTGCCAGCAGACCCACTGGCAACCCAGTACTCCAAAAGCAGCAACTATCTCTGCATAATTTCCTTCTCGGAGCAGGGCTGCTGGAACGTGCCCCTGATCCAGCTCCAGAGTCTCCTGGGATCTGGAGCCTGATGTTATTCCCCACTATTTCTTCCTGGTTCCCCCACAGCACGGTAAGGTGAGGAGAGACCACAGTCAAAGCCGACTCTTCTCAGACTTCTAAAATCATGCCTTGTATTTTCAGTTTTGATTGATCTTTGAGGCTAAGCGTGTTTTGCCTCTAATTGGTTTCAGGCTTCAACCAGGGACATGACTTATTATTGGGACTTCTTGAGTGCAAACCCATAGTCCATCCCATAGTCTGGGGTGCCCCTTTCTGACTTCTGCAGGGATCCTTTGCCCTTAATCATCCCTGTGAAGAATTTGGAAAACTCATCTTTTAACTCCTTAGCTCCCTCTCTTCCCTAATTTTTGTTTTTTCTTACAATGAACCTTTAGTCTTTTGCAGAAGCACACCCTTTCCTTCATGGGTGTAACCCCTGGTCTGAGGATAGTTTTGGAGCCCACTTTAGCATTTATTGTTATATGTGCCACTTTTTCCTCCAATAGGGCTGCCAGATTGGCAAACAAACAGGGTTCCCAGTTAAATTTGAATCTCAGATAAACAGTGAATACATTCTTTTTACAACTTGGTACCAAATGTTGCATGGGATATAGTTATTCTGAAAACTATTCTCTATTTATCCGATATTCAAATTCAACTGGACATCTGTGTTTGATCTGGCTCTTAGAACCACTCCTTGCCCCTCCCCACTGTTTCCATCATGTGAGATGCTGTTCCCGCCCCAGCTGCCCTTGGCCTCCAGATCCTGGATGTGTTGGGTTGAGGTGGGTGGGCAGGAAGCCAGGAGGAGCCAAGCTGCCCTGCTCTTGCCTTTTTCTTTTGGAGTCTTCGGCCAGAGCTGAGCATCTCCCTGGCTCGACCCTGGCTGCGTGCACCTGCCTCATTTGCAGTTTCCACCAGGTGGCAGGGTCCCCGGCCTCTTTGAGGCAGCCCAGCTCTGGGACGGCAGCCCCTGTGTGCCGTTGCTCGGCCTCCCAATCTAGAGACTGCCCTCCCTGTCTAGAGACTCCACTTTCCCAGCACCTGTGATCAGCTTCACCAGGCTGAACTATCTAGAGTGCTTCTGTTTGCCCCACCTGTCTTTGACAGGGAAGCACCTTTGGTATTTATTTCCCAGCTCTCAGGGCACCCTTGTCCTTCCTCCCTCAGCTTGTGAGACATGGGCTCTGTTTATTTCCTTTTCTCTCTTCATCTTAACTTTCTTGCAAAGATGGACCAGCCATGGGTCTCAATGCAAGGAATTTGCTACCAGTATTAAAGAGCCAAAAATTACTTCTCAGGCCCTGCATTATGGCTCAGGCATATAATCCCAGTATTCTGGGAGGTGGATGTGGGAGGATTTCTTGGGGTCAGGAGTTCGAGACCAGCCTGAGCAAGAGTGAGGCCCAGTCTGTACCAAAAAGAGAAAAATTATCCAGTTGTGGTGGCAGGTGTCTGTAGTCCCAGCTACTCGGGAGGCTGAGGTAGGACAATCACTTGAGCCCAGGAGTTTGAGGCTGCTGTGAACTATGATGCTGCTGAACTCCAGTCAGGGCAACAGAACAATGGCTAGTCTCAAAATAAATAAATAAAGGAATAAAGTTATTTTTCCATAATATCCAAGTAGATGTAGGGCTATTCACAAACCAACACTAGCCTTCTCATTTTAATATTGTCCTCAGAAGGACACTGTTGCAGTTCCTGAGGTGGAAGGCAGAGGCTGGGGTGAATGCTATCCCCCACCTCTGTTCACACCCGAGGGCGCCTGTCCCCAGCTGTGTGAAAGACAAAGATGGGTGTGATGCCCTGCAGCAGTGATCAAGGAGAGTGCCCCTTTCAATCTAAGACTTCTATTCCTTCCCAGACAGGTGGACCCAGATACCTGGTCTTTATCAATTCACGAAAATAAAATCAAATCACACTTTCAGTAACAATGAGATGTTAATGTCAGGTGTGGTCCCCAACATCTAATCGCTGAAAATCCCTCCTCAAATGATTTCCAAGTGATGCCAATGAGTCAAAGGGCACTGCCAAGCATGCTGAGGAGTG
>NW_003852528.1:1652481-1672903 GCF_000181295.1 Otolemur garnettii | reverse complement strand
AGAAGCTAATAATAACTATTATTTAAACTATGAAATAATTTGGACAGTAAAAATCTATAGTTAGTAAATATTCTTTTAGCCAACCACCAGCTCTAAATAATGCTATTATACTAACATTTTTACATATGTGTTTCATATTTCTTATTTTTATTATAAATAAGACATTACAGATAAAGTTCAAGCTCCTTCCCATTAGTCACTAGTCCTGTTTCCCAACTTTCTCTTCCCTGAGGTATTACCATCCTTACATTAATTTAGATATTTCCTATCCATATGTTTATGCTTTTATTTTTAAAAAAAATTTAAAGACAAGGTCTTACTCTGTTGTCCAGGCTGGAGTGCAGTGGTGCCATCATAGCTCAGTTCAGCCTCAAACTCTTGAGCAATCTCCTGTCTCAGCCTCCTGAATAGCTGGGACTACAGGTGCATACCACCTGACTATTTTAAAAAATTTGTTTTAGAGATGGGGTCTCATTATGTTGCTTGGGCTGGTCTCAAACCCTGGGCCTCAAGTGACTGTTCTGCATTGGCCTCTCAAGTCACTTGGATCATAAGTGGGCAAGACTGCACTGTGCCTAGTATGTTTATGCTTTTATTATACACATTACATACATAACTGATATAGGATATTTTAGCATGTTTTCCAACTATGTAAATGGTTTCATACAGAATACATATATTTTTCTCAACATTAACTGTCAGGATCCATATTACCATGTATAAACCTAAAATCTAGTTCATTTATTGAAATTACAATATTACATTCTATCAAATGGAATTGCTCTTCCAGCCAAGATACAGTAATGGGGATTCAACTTACCTTCCTGGATGAAATAAGCAAGAAACAGACAAAATATATGAAATGATGCTTTTAAGACAATGCACATCAAGCAATGAAGGACAGTGATCCTTATGAGATCAAAAATGAACAATAGTGAAGACTTCAATTGCCCAATATTTTTTCCTGAATTTTCAGGCTACAGCATAGAGAAGGGGGAACCTGAGCGATGACTGATGAATTTCCTGAGTTGAGAACACAAATATACCTGTATGGGAAAATCATGGCGCTGGGCTTCACAGGATAGAAGAGCAGAAAGGAGAGAGCTGCATAGTGAAAAAGTCTGGATACAGGCAGAGGCTCACCCTTGAGTGTTCAGGTGAGTACTGATTATCCCATTCATTTCAGGAAACCTCCTGAGTCTGGTGAAAGAACTACCTCAAAAGATTAGAAGTAACAGTGTCTGGAGCCCACCTAGGGCTGAGAATAGTGCCTGTTCCAACTGGGGCACTCCATGACTCACAGGACATATGGCTGGAGTTCATAAACAGCCTTGCCTTCATCACCGGAGAATAATCAGCACTAGACTCAGTATTGCTATGTTCTCACCTAGAAAATCTTAAAAGCAAAGTTCAAAATATCAATCTATTTCAAACTTCTATTTTGACTGTCTCCCAAAATATTGAAAGTATTGGAATAACTTCCAACACTCAACACTAGGCATTCAGAGAAGCAGAAGACTACAATCTGTAATGTCAAGGTCAAATCAATAAAAATTGACACTGATGTTAAGATTATCAGACAAAGACATTAAAATACAATTGTATTTAATTTGTTCAAGAAGTTAAGTAGAAACATAGATGTATAAAAATGATTTAAGGTAAATTCCTAGGGATTAAAAAATGTAATGTCTAAGATAAAAAATACTAGATCTGATCAAATATTGGATATGATTAGCAATAGAATAGACACTGCAGAAGAAGAGAGTGGGAGATTTGCAGAAGAGGAGATTGGTAGATTTGCAGAAGCTATCGAAAATGAAACAGAGAACAGAACATCAATAAGGCATGAGATAATGTGAAGTAGCCTAACATACATGTAACAAGAATCACCAAAGAAGATGGGACAGAGCAATATTTGAAGGAATAATGGCCAAAATTTTTCCAAATTTCATTAAAACTATAAAGCCACAGATCCAAGAAGTTCAGAGCACCCTAAACATAAGGAACATGAGTAAAATTAAACCAATATAATAACTGCTTAAACATAATAAATTGCTTAAACCCAGTAATAAAGAGAACACCTTAAAAATAGCCCTATGCCCCCCCCCCAAAAAAAAGGAAGAAAAGAAAATTTTAAAAGGCAAGAGAAATAGACAAAATAAAGAGGAGGAAAGGTAAGGACGACAGCAGATTTATTGTAAGAAACAATGCAAGTGAGAAGACATTGGGGGCAACATCCTTAAAGTACGGAAAGAAAAAGGAAATAAAAAATCTTGAATTTAGTACCCAGTGAAAATATTTTTCAAAAATGAAAGTGGACTAAGGACTTTTGTTCAGATTATAAAAGCAATTCAGTCAAGTGAATATATCATAATTTGCTTTTCCATTTCTCTACTGATGGCCATGTAGGTGGTTTTCTTTTTGTTGCTTATTGAACAACATTACAATGAACATCATCTACATGTTATCTTTTGTCCACAGGAGAGATTTTCTAGGATTTGCATCTGAAGAGAGAACGATATGGTCATCAGCATGTGCATCTTCAGTTTTGCTTTTATTGCCAACCTGCTCATCAAAGTGCCGGGAGAGTCATCTGCCAGCATTGGTACTGTTAGATTAAGGCTTTTCTAATAGACCTGTTCCTGGATGTTCTTCTATTCTGTTGCATTAACTGTTTGTCTATCTCAGTGCTGCTGTCATGCGGCCTCAAATACACAGCTATATAATGAATTTTAATGCCAATTGCATGAGACCCTCTGTATTAGTTTGCTAGAGCGGTTATACCTTGTTTCCTTGAAAATAAGACATTGTCTTATATTTTTCTCAAGAAGACACACTAGGGCTTATTTTCAGGGGATGTCTTATTTTTATTAAGTATAATACCATAATCTACATTTATTCAAATACAGTTAAGTCATCTTATTCTGGAACCTGACAGGGGGAGCCGACCTTGTTGGTGGGGCTGGTGCTAGTGATGCGTGAACTCCTTTTCCCTAGCCATTCACACATGCGCAATAGGATGCCTGTGACTTCAGTTACCACACGTGCACCCACCCAAGTGCCAATGGCTCGGAGAAAGGAGCTGTGGCAGATAAAAGGTATTCCAGTCTTCCTTACTGCTCTGCACAGAAATGCATGGTGTGGCTTAGGTCTTATTATCAGTGTAGGGCTTATATTTAACAAATGCATAGAAGTCCTGCTAGGGATTATTTTGGGGGTAGGTCTTATTTTGGGGGAAACACAATAATAAACCCCATTGTGGAAGAGCTACCACAGATGACAGAAATTTTATTTTTTTTAAGTCATAAGAATTTTCATTTCACCATTGTCTATAATAGATAAAATAACCAAGTATCTATTAATGGGGAGTTTTAGATAAAATACAGTAAAGACATCTAATTAAATATATGAAAGTTCCCAAATCATTTTATTTCAATGGATTTAGGGTGCACAAATGGGGTTTTGTTACATGGATGAATTGAATAGTCCTGAAGTCTAGGCTTTTCCTGTTCCCATCATCCAAATAGTGTACATTGTACCCAGTAGTTGATTTTTCATTGCTTACTTCTTCTCCCTCCCCCCTTCTGAGCTTCCAGTGTTCGTTACACCCACCACTCTTTATGGCCTCACATACCCATAGCTCAGCTCCCATATAGAAGTGAGAAAATACAGTATTTGTTTTTACATTTCTGAGATGCTTCACCTAGGACAATGACCTCCAGTTTGTCTTCTCATGGTTCTGGTGGCTAGAATTCCAAGATCAAGGTGTTGGCTGGGTTGGTTTTCCTGAGGGCTGTTTGGAAAGGATCTGTTCCAAACCTCTCCTTGGTGTACAGGTGGCCATCTTCTCCTGCTTCACATCATCTTCCTTCTGTATCTGTTTCTGAATCCCTCTTCTTACATTATATATTCATACTGGACAAGGACCCACCTAATGACCTTATTTTGACTTAATTACTTCTGTAACAACCATTTCCAAATACAGTTACATTCTGAGAAACTGGAGCATATGAATTTTGGGAGGCACAATTCAATCCATAATGCACACTCTCTTGGATTTTCATCAAAACTAAATTATACAGTTTCTTGAGTTTCACAAGGAAAAGCCCACCAAGACTTTCAATTATAACTGCATTGGATCGGTCAGGGGAGAGATGACTTAATTTTGACGTTGAGCCTTCCCTTTCATAAGTGTGCAGACCTATCACTTATTCAGGGATTCTTTTATGTCTTTTAGTAAAGATTAAATTTTACTCCCAATGGCCATGCATTAATATCTTTCCCCTGGCTTACTGCCATGGACCCTTCATCCCAGGGGACCTTTTATGAGAAGCTCTTTCATTCAGGCGTCTGGCTCCTGTGCAAAGTTCCTATTCTTTCTGTCGTTATTTATACAACTCGCTGCCTCAAACTCTTCCCTTCCACAGCATCTATGTTCCTGAGGTTTCTCAAACACACAGTGCTCCTCACACCTCCACTGATTAAAGACTCAGCCTAGATCAGCGGTTCTCAACCTGTGGGTCGCGACCCCTCTGTAACAATGAAAATACATCCTGCATACGAGATATTTACATTACTATTCATAACAGTAGCAAAATTACACTTATGAAGTAGCAATGAAAATAGTTTTATCATTGGGGGTCACCACAACATGAGGAACTGTATTAAAGGGTCGCGGCATTAGGAAGGTTGAGAACCACTGGCCAAAACAAAACCTTCGCCAGGAGTCCAGCCTGACCCAGACCACCAGGAAACCCACAGGCCGGGTTTGGTGGCTTCTTCTCTGCCCGTCTGGCATGTGACTGCAGAGCCACGGCATTTTCTGAATGTCTCTGGAACGTTAGCTCTTTGGGGGCTGGGGTTCCATCTTCTTTAAATTTAGATACCATCAAACTGTATCACAGTGTCTGGCCTGTAGAGGAAGTCAGAACGTACTATGACTTACTATGGCAACTTACTAATTTCTTGTGTGTGATATTTCTTGTTAAAGGCTGTTGGCTGGGATTCCCTTCTCAGGATCAGTGGACCCGATGGGCAAAGGGGATGTGAAAGTGGAAAGGGAAGTGTGGATTCAGGAAAAATCAAGGCAGACTCAAGGACAGCTGAAAACCCATCATTATTTATAATAGAAAATATCTTTTCATAGCCGGATATCTGTGCTCACGTCCGTTAACGTCTCTCATTCTCACCGTTTTGGCCCTGGCTGGGTTTGAACCCACCACTCCCACCACATGGGGCCGGTGCCCTACTCCTTGAGCCACGGGCACCCCCCAATGCCTCTCATTCTTAGCCAGTGGTGGGTTAGCACTACCAGGGGGTCTTTCTGTCCCTCTATTGTCTTGGCTTCCTGCTGGCCCTGTTGTCATCACCAAGATTCTCTGGGCCTCGAGGGCAGCCTTCATAGTTGTGGTCACTGTCCAGTGCTGCGCCACTGAGGTTGCAAACAACCCACACAGAATGAAGTCCTGTGTGTTCTCTGGAGGACCCAGGTTAATTTATGGACCATCGCTTTACCTGAGCCTCAGAGGATTTTTTTCTGCCCAAATTCTTGGGCGAAGGAAGCACCTCACTCTTGTCCTCGGGTACTGACTCCACTTAACTAGGAATATTCAGTGTCTATTCCCAGGCCTTTCTCTCTGAAATTAGTGAGCCAACTGAGGGTTTCAAAACACCCCCAAGAGGCCACATGGTAAAGGTGACTCTTCAAACATGTTTTAAGTCCCCAGCTTTTGATGGCTTTCATCTCTCACAAGTAAGTTAGAGCTTTCGACAGAGCTGTGAGGAGTATTCAGTGAGTGTGAGGACACGAGCTCGGACAGGCTTCTTGCCGAGAGCTTTTCTGTCTTGAATCACCTGTGCTGTGGCCTTGCTCCCTCCACGGATGGATGAAGACAGGCGGGTTGCTGAACTCAGAGAATGTCTACAGGACCTTCTTGTGTGCTGTGGCCTTGCTCCCTCCATGGATGGATGACGACAGGCGGGTTGCTGAACTCAGAGAACGTCTACAGGACCTTCTTGTGTAAACCAGATGCTACATGTGCCTTCCCGTCAGCTTCCATCCTGCAGGACGCTAGACCCTAGAGACCTGTCACTCGTACTGCTGGGAAAGGACAATAAGGACCCATACTCTACTTGACCCTGTCCTCTGCCTAACCGAGGGATCCCGCTTTCTCCTTGCTCAAAAGGTCTTCAGATTCTAGGGTGGCACGCATAGGAGATTCTTCTGGGAGGGGGCAGAATATTCTAGAAAATCACCTTCTGTCATATTTGTGGCGAGCATCTGTTCTCTGCTTGCTTTCTCTTTTTCTTGGGTAACAGTCTTCTAGTTTTGCAGCTTTGCTTATGCCTTGCGGTTTCTGTGGGACTCCTATTAACCCCCCATTCTCCCACATAGCTCCTCCCAGCTCACGCTTGAAACACTACCCACGGAGGTTCCTCTGGGGACTTTGAAAGGCTACTCCACTTATTCCAAAGACTTTCGTATCACCCCTCTATCTGGTGAATATTGACTCTCTGTGGTTTTTACAAGTCAGTGCAAATATTTCAGGATGGAGCTCCCCCAGTCATTAACTTTTTTGGATAAGTTTCAGTAATAACCTCTGTGACTTACCCGACCTCCTGGCAATGTGTTATTCACAGAAGAAAAGTTACCAGATAACTGAATCTAATTTTTCTGAGCAAAGCTTTACACATTGTAATCTATGAAACTCTGTAATGTAACAGATGAAACAGAGCAGAGTGGAAACAAAGCCAGTGTCACCTTGTCCTTCTGGGTCATGGTGCTGCTGATGCAAAGCCAAGCCTGCTCCCCTGCTCCGGCTGTAACGTTAGACACCAGTGTGCTTTGGCCCAGAGAGCTTTGAGGACATTCTCGTGAATGCTTTGCTTTGTACTTTTAAAACTTCTTTTTCTATCCAGGAGCAATTGGCATTTCTCACTAGTGTGGATATTTCCCTTCTCATAGGCTTCTGCCTGCTGCCAGGGAATCAAATCTGCCTAAAGCCAGAGGTGGTGACAGTAGCATGGGGTGGGGAAGAGGAAGTTCTGGGGAATTTGGGGAGAGACGGGTGATCCACAAGGCCTCATCTCTGGCTAAGCTAACCTATTTTCCCAAATGTTAGTTCAATAAAAAAATAAATGAAGGAGGACATGGCGAAGGTTGCTATGAAGGAACAGATCTTCCTGGAGTCCTCAAGTCCTGTTATTCAAGTTTCCCTTTCATGAGATACACGTGTTACTCCCTTGTGTGCTCCCTTGGTAGTTCCTGAGAACACCATTCAAACAATGAGCATAGAAGCAAATGCTAAGAAAACTCTAAGTATCATGTTGTCTAATTTCTTTGGGAAAATACGTTAAGGCCCCAAATCTTGTATTGATTTTGTTTTTGAAAGATCAGGTTATTGGTGTTGAGTTTTTAGATTTTTCCCATTAAATTTGGTTTGCTTTCATCTTATTGTAAAGGAACCAAGCACATCTAGGGGAAAGAAAGTATGTGATTTTAGATTTTAGGGTGTCTCCTGCCAGAGATGCTTATTTGATACCACTGTCAAGTAAACACACAGTTCTGGGGCGCTGAGTCAGGCTGGGCTTCCTTCCCACCCTCCATGTCCTAGTTTTTGTCACTCCGATCTTTTCTGAGAAGCCAGTACCCGTTATCTCCCTCCCTGACAGTCTAGTGGCTTTTCTTTGACATCAAAGATTCCTCTGTGATTCCCTTTCATGTTCTGCCGCTGACTAGGGAATGTGGCCTCGGCAGCAGGGAAATCTAAAGTCATTAAAATCGTAAATTCCCCTTTGGATGTATGTGATGAGTTTTTGGCAACTACTGCACTTCCCGTACCTCTGTAAAAGGAAAGGAAATTAAAAAACAAATGACAAATGTCAAAGCAACTGGGTCATCTGATCGTAATCCAAATGTTTACCTCTGCGTGATTGCGGTGGTAAAACAGAAGCATCCAGGTGACGCTTTGAAGTACAATTGAATAATGACATGTCATGGTAAAAATAAATATTTTAAATCACTATTATGTTATTAGATTAATCACCCTGAAAGCTCAGCAAGATAAACAGAGATGAAAACATGCGATGTGGCTTCATTTGGAGTGTCTCCAGCACGGCGTCCCTGGGCAGTGGTTGAGGCACTCCAGGCTTTCATGAGAACAGGCCATGTGTGGCCCCATGATGTGAGTGCTCTGTGGGGGTCAGGCCTTGCTGAGCACTAGTGTGGCGACTTTATCATCTTTAGGGTCCACACTGTACAGACATTGTTTCATCGACCATATTGCAAAATGGTTCTTTCATTGGAAAAGCAGATATAAAATAATTAAAAAGACTTCAACTCGGGGAGTAGAATGTTAGATGCTAGAGGGTAGGAAGGAGGTGAGGGTGGGAGGGGGAAGGAAGCTGGGCGAGACCGCCAAGAGTGGACTTGAAATGTTCCCAGCATGTAGACGTGGTTCATACCCGAGGTGAAGGATACCCAGCTACCCTGACCTGGTCCTTACACATTCTGGGCATGTAACAAAACATCACAGGTCCCCCATAGACATGCACAAATATTACGTATCAGTAAAAAGAAAGCTCCACTGTGGTCCAGGTGACCATGTATATGGAGTGATCTGATGAACACTCACTTTCTGAATAGAGACACAGAACACACGTGGACAGACAGAGTAGGATTCTTTCTTGGACCATTGGTGAATGTGGTTATATAGGGACTTACCGAGCAAATGATGCAGCGACATCTGACCATACACACATGGCCTGAATTAGGAAGCAAGCACAGTTCTTAGTGCCTGTGAGAGGCGCTCAATCAATGTCCGTGAGGGAGTGAATGTCAATATTCCCAGCATCACAGCAATTGAGGAGGTATCATCCCACTGCGAGTCTGAGCACCTGAGGCTGAGGGAAGACAGGGGTCGAGATCAGTAGCAGAGCAGGTGCTGGGGCCCGGTCTGCAGGGCTCGCGGGCTGCCTTGGGTGTTTCCCTCTCTCCCATCCTCATTCTCTTCTTTCCTGGCCCAGAGCCACCAGTGCTAATTCTAAGAGCTCAGCACCAGTCAGGGTGCCCTGAGTTGGTACGTCTCAGGTGCAGCTGCAGCCCAGGGGGCAGGTGAGAGGACTTTACATGGCAAATGGGTGAACCATTTTATTTTTATTTTTAACATGAATTAGAGAAAATATAACTGAAGCATTAGACTAATTCTTTTCTTTCCTGGATAGGATGGCCTAGGATGGGGACAAATCATTTAAATTTTCAAACGAGTCACTTAAACAGAAACATTAAGAGAGGAAGGATAAAGAGATACAAGGACAGGCGGACCTCGGGAGGTGTGGGAAATGCCACGCAGGTGTCACCCTAGTGGAAACACTCTCTTTGATCTCACTCTCCCGCCCATCAAAATTTCATCTAACCTACTCCAGACAATGTTGAAAGTCTTCTGATGGCAAAGGAGGGACACTCCTTCTGGAGCAGAACAAAATCCCTGCTTTATCTGTCTGACAATGGGAAGGCTTATTTCTCTGTCCCACGGGGAAACCCTAGACTTTCCGGGAAGGGTTTGCTTTGAGAGGCTCCATTTGCAAACCGATCCAAACACAAAGCAGCTCTTTGCTGTTTTCTTGCTCTCTTTGCAGAAGTTCCTGCTGCCCTGGAGTGGGAGGATGACCGTCCCCCCACCAATGGCCCTCCCCCATTAGGAAAAGGCTATTGTCCAGTGTAGCAGAGGCAAGAGTCAGGCCCAGGAAGGGATTGGATTTATCAGTGTTGTAAGAGCAGCTGGCCTTGGTTTATGCATGTTTAAACCCTTTCACCCCAGGATAGGTGCAAATCACGCATCTTGGTGCTCAAATGTGCCAGCTGAACGAAGGATGAGTGAAGAGTCCATCTATTTTTTCCTCCAAAGTAGCATGATTTTATAGTTATAATATATTCTTTAATGATTTGAGAACAGAGCTGACCTTCATGCCTAGATGGTAGAAGCATTCATCCCAGACTTTCACATTGGAATTTAAAATTTATGCAATCCAGAGATATACATTTTTGTATATATTGTGTAAATGCTCGAGAGACAATTACTGACTTTTTACCGGATTGAATAGTGTCTTTCTCCCCTCCCCACTGCAAAATTTATGTCCACGTGGAACCTGTGAACTTCACATGACTGCTGTGGGCTGAATGTGTGTGTCTCTCTAAAATTCATGTTGAAACTTAATCCCAAACCAACAGTATTAAGAGATGTGGTCTTTCAGAGGTGAATGGGGGCAGGTGCGCTTATAAAATGATTCTCCCCCTTTCACCCCTCTGTTCCTTCCATTGCATGAGGACACTGAGCACCACCTCTGAGCAATGGGCCCACAGTGCCTGAGACGCTGAACCTGTCAGCACCTTGACCTTGGACTTCCCAGCACCCTGAACTGTATGAAATAAATATCAGTTGATTATTATACAAGTGCTCTGCTGTAGCAGCACAAATGGACTAAGGTAGTGGCCTTATTTGGAAATAGGGAAATAGGGAGGGTCTTTGCAGGTGTGATCAAGTTAAGAGAAGGTCATTCTAGATTACGCTGTGTCCTAAAAATAAACCCAGTGCTTTTTTGTTTGTTTGTTAGTTTATTTTTTGTTTTTTGAGACAGACTCTCTCTCTGTTGCCCTCAGTAGAGTGCAGTGGCATCATAGCTCACAACAACCTCAAACTTTTGGGCTTAAGTGATCCTCTTGCTTCAGCTTCCCAAGTAGCTGGGACTACAGGTGCCCACCACAATAGCCAGCTAGTTTTGTTTTTAGAGACAAAACTCTCGGGGTCTCACTCTTGCTCAGGCTGGTCTTGAATTCCTGAACTCCAGCAATCCACCCACTTGGGCCTCCCAGGGAGGACGCAGGGAGACCACTGAGTCCTGGTGGAGACAGAGACTGGAGTGACACCTCCACTGGTCAAGGAGCACCAGGGATTACCAAATTAGTAGACTAGGTAGTTTAAAAATTAATTCTATGTGGGTAGCACCTGTGGCTCAAAGGAGTAGGGCACTTGCCCCATATAACAGAGGTGGTGGGTTCAAATCCAGCCCCAGCCAAAAACTGCAAAAAAAAAATAATAATAATTAATTCTGTGAGAATTTCACATCCACTTGCAAGTCTCCTGTGACTATTTTGCATTTTGTTTTCCATTTTGAGCTAATTTTAAAAAAATTACCATAGGCCTTCTTGGGACCCTTGGGATTATCTGGAAAACCACTTTTGTCATACTGTTCCAAGGCCTGCAGTTATGTTCATCACCCTGTGGTCTCAAAAAATGTATAGTTTCACAATGGCAGCATCTGCCATTGTCTCAAGTTGACTTCTTTCTCTCTTTTTTTTGGAGGCAGGTCTTGTTCTTTTTCCCCATACTGGAGTACCGTGCCCTCATCACAGCTCACTGCAAGCTCATACTCCTGGGCTTAAGTGATCCTCCTGCCTCAGCCTCCTGAGTGGCTGGGACTACACGTGCCCCCCCACCAGGCCCAGCTAATTTGTTGTTTAGGTTGGTCTTGTGCTCCCAACCTTAAGTGAACCTCACAGCTCCGCCTTCCAAAGTAGTATGATTACTGGTATGCTGACCTCAGGTTGAATTCTTCAACCAGCTATGAAGGAGGAATTTCTCCTTAGCCATGGCTGTGAGTAGAACATTTTCATAGGCTAAAATTTCATTTTTGTAGATTATTTGAGTGAAGACTGATTTGACAGAACTTAAATGAACCAGTACTGCAAAGTGATATGTTCCCTAATTGTCCTGCATTAGTAAGAGCAGAGGCATGCTGAATGTTAAAGCGTGGTTAGTCACCGCACAAATCAGAGCCAAATGGAGTCAGATTTTACCAAAGCAATAGGATTCAGAGATCAGACAGAAGAGCGAGGTGGGTGCACCGAGACCTCCCTCACACCACTGCTGGAGACAAAAGGCCTGGGCCTCGGCTGTCAGCCCCCCTCTCGCCCCTCCCAAGGCTGTATCTGCCAGGTCCCAACTTCCCAGAAACCAATTGCAACAGTCGGCTAGCAGTAAATGTAGCAGGAGATGGGCCAGCAGTAAATTTTCATTAAATGGCATATTTTTATTTTTCATTACTGCATTTTGGAATGCATTTTTAAAATGATTGGCCTGTCATTGTAATGGATTGGCAGTTAAAAATAACTAGAAGAATATGTAAAAAATAAAAAGGGTAAATTATGGCAATGATAATATTGGTGATGCGAGCCATGGTCCATCAAGCTAAACAATAAAACGTATCCCAGTCAGCGACAAGCAAACGTAAAGCCACCAATACATCTTTCTACTGTTAAACTCAGAACTAGCAATTTCACTTTAGCAAAATAATGCCATCTGTCACATCTAATGAATATCATAGATTTGAATTTTATTAGTTTTTAAGGCCTTTCTTTTTTGTTTCCTCTGTAAATGCACATTGCCAGTGAGTAAGGGGTTTATAACTAGTTTTGTATTTGTACGTATTTAAGTAACATTGTGATGAAAGAGTTTGTCGACCTTAGAAATTCATGAGTTATTTTTCTTTAAGAGGAAATTGACTCAAGGTAGGGTAGTGTAGCCCTCATGGCATTTTAATCTTTATTTTCAAATTTTGGAAAATAACATTTCCAGTGATTCTAAAGAAAACATGTCCACTGGGAAAATAAATTTTTACACAGAGAGAAGCAAAAAGAAAATGAGAATCACTCATAACCCCGCTGCCCACACCCTTCAAACACTCCTTCTTTTAGGGGTTTTCTATACATATTTAATTTAATAAAGCAAAATGATGTGGAACTATAAAACTTCCTTCACTATCCACTTTGTCACTTAGTGTCCGTGACTGTCACAGAATGTTAAAACAAGATTTTTCTGCCTCTAAGTTTTAGCTGGGCATGACCCAGTGCCAGGAATCAATTTCCCAATGCAAGGAGGGGACAGGTCACTGACAGGGACCGTGGGAAGTGACATGAAGGGCTTTTCCCAGCACTGTCCTGGGCCCAAACCTCTGCAAACTGAGGCCAGGTGAGGCGGGACAAGGGTGACCTGGCCCTCCTGGGGGCAGGTGCCAGCATGCTGGATGCCCCCCACACCTGCCTGGGCCAGTGAGGATGCTTTCTGCACGCCTGAAGCTAGGTGAGCAGAGTTTCTATGGGGCTTCTTCGGAAGCTTTACCCTTGTCCTCTGGGGTCTGGGAATAGGAGGCCTGACTCGCACCAGAGAAGTCTCCAGGCCTGTACTGCACAAGGTGCCCACCGAGGCCTTGGGCAGAGGCAAGCATGCCTGCGGCCTGACAGGGTTGAGCCAACTAGGAAAGATGACTCTTTATATCTGTGTGCAGCTGGATTGATGAAGAGGGGAAGACGGCAAGGGACAGGGGGAGAAGGAGGGGACTGTGGAAGGGGCTAGGAAGGGGATTCATGTTTTCTCTTCCCTCTGGGGTCCTAAACAGCAAGTTTGTTGATCCAGGAAAACCAGTGTGGTATTAGGTGTAAGTGACAGGTGGAACACAGCTGTAGGTCTGATAGCAGGATCAGCTCCATGGGAAAAAAACTTCTGTAACTGCTCTTCTTTGTTAAAATAATATTGAAAAAGAACACTGGGCATGAGGGCCCACGCCTGAGATCCTAGCACTTTGGGAGGCTGAGGTGGGAGGTTTACTTGAGGCCTGGAGTTTGAGGCAGCAGTGAGCTATGATGCCTGCACTCCAGCCTGGGCAACGCAGTGAGATCCGGTCTCAAAAACAAACAAACAAACGTATGTCGAAACAAACATATATATGTTTAGAACATACGTATGTAGAAGCCCCTGTTCCCGCTCTGATCTGCCGGCTCCAGAGGGCTCTTAAAACATGATGGTTTCCTCTCAATTAACACAAATGTGCCTAAACAATTTCATTTAAATTTCAAAAACTTAAGCTTACCACTATTGGGGCATGTGAATAAAACTTGACCTTGTTGTTTCTAAATTACTTTCATCTTCGCATTTTTCTCTGAACATGCATATCCCAAGGACCGTTTTCTGTCTCTCCTGGAAAGGGAGGGAGAGACGTGTGTTACTATAAACACGGAACACTCAGGCTGTGGTTCTGCTAATGTTAATGTTCTTTGGATGTGTTAATAAGGGGAGCAGTTTTGGAGCCTGGGGCATGTGACTTTTCACCTGTTCAAACATCACAACTTTGGGAGCTTGACTCGCAGAGCCTTCACTGTGGCCGGCAGAGACAGTGCCCCTGTTGCCAGCCAGGGAGAACCCCTATGTGGGGCTTTGCTAATCAGGTGGAATTGAGTATCTGGAGGCCCAGGCACAGCATCTGGGTGAATGCTATGGACTCAGTAAGTAATTGTTTAAAGGCATGATCAAAAATGGGAGTCAGTAGCATCCAGCATCACCTCCAGGGTAGGTGACAGATGAAGGGAGTTCTCACTTCCCGCAGGGCTCTTTTGTTTTGTTCTGCTTGTTTTTTATTTTTTGTTTTTTGAAACAGACTCTCACACTATTGCCCAAGGTGGAGTAGAGTGGCCTCCTTGTAGCTCACAGCAACCTCAAACTTCTGGGCTCAGATGATCCTCCTGCCTACGGGTGCCCAGCACAGCACCTGGCTATTGTTCTGTTTTCAGTAGAGACAGTGTCTTGCTCTTGCTCTGGCTGGTCTCTGAACTCCTAAGCTCAAAGGATCCTCCTGCCTCACCCACCCACAGTGCTGGGATTATGGGTAAGAGTGCTGGGCCATGTTTTAGCTTTTCAGTGAAGGAAGACCCCAGGAAGTTACTGGAGCTCAGAAGGAAGCTGATGGTTAGAATTTAGAGAGTCAGTGGCTCTGGGGTGGATCAGCCTTTCTGGGCTTGGGTGATGATTCTCTGATTTTCTGCTCAGAACTCTGTTCTCAGGTCTCTCAAGGGCCCCTTTGTGGCGAGGCCCATGGGGGCTCCAGCCAGGGGCACGGCATCTGGGTCTAGGTGAACCCGCTTGGAGGGTGCCCATGAGGCTATAAGAAATGGTTTTGCAACTTCAAACCCCCCCTGTGCCCCTGTGGTACCAATGGAAGCAGTGAGGAGATCATTTCAGACGACGAGTTTGTGTCCCACCGGCTGTGAAGCCAGTTCTCTGTGGTGAGAAGTAAACTCCCTGCCTGCCTGGTGCAGCCAGTGTTGGTGTCCGAAGGCGGCCGGGCAGGAATCTGACTCGCAGCTTCCTTGCTGTGCGACTCAGGGTAAACTAAACCCTCCAGCCCTCAGCTTCCTTATCTGCGGAATGGGAATAACAACGCACTGGGCTGACTGCACATCAGGCTCAGTTCAGCTCCTGGCACGGAGCACGCACCCCACCGTCACAGGCCGCAGCCACTGCTGTGGGTAGCAGCCAAAATAAAGAATAAGGAAAATCCCCATAGAGGAACAGCGTGCCTGAGGTTCTGCCATTCCAGGGCTTGGTGAGGATATAGTTTGCTGTAAGTGGTATGCTGAGAAATCATTTAACAAATTGGATTTGGAAGAGAAATTATCCGTGCAATAAAATGGAGCCAAAGCATCTTTTATGGGGAAAGGGCTAGGGAGTACAGAAACTGCTTTACTTTATCTTGGACTGGATTGGAATTTAGAGCATTATTGTAAATTACCGATTCTGTTAGGGAAAATGTCATCAATGGGTGTCACGTTTCTATCTCATCAATAGCTCTGACAGAAGATGGTAATCTTTAGCATAAAAAGTACCTTCATTTGGTGGGGGAAAAAGACATGGTGATGATGGATACAACTGAAGAAAGGAAAACTGGAAATTCTAAGGCAGCAGTGAGGAAATCTAACGATTAGGGCTGAAAACGCCTGTACAGAGGATGAAATACAGTCATAAAACTTCCCACATGTATGCTAAAGGCAGCAGTCTCTGAGCCTCATGACTCCAAAAGGTGCTTACTTAAAAAAATAATAACAGAAATATTTTAGCAATCAGGGCAGTCAGAGAGAAAACAAATTCGTCATATACGGAACACATCAAAACTGCAAATGAGCAATTGCTTAGTGTTTGGATTCTACTCAAGTTCATTAGGCTCAAGTAATCTTGGCAAACTTATAAAAATTACCATCAACTTCGAATAATTATTTAATGCCTAATTGCACAAGGCCCTGGATTCCTGATTTAAGTAGGGCTAATTAGGGAACACAGGAGAGGAGCCGCTCGTGTGGAAAGTGAGACTCTCAGTGGGGGGCAGGCCCCAAGCCCCAGGCACCTTTCGGGGAGAACCGTGGGCAGCCAAGCAGAGGCAGCCAGGAGTCATGAGAAGTGGGGGTGCACTCTGGGGGCTCCCGGGAGGCGGCTTCTGGGTCTCTCTGGAGTCTGGGTCCCTTAAATTATTCTACATTACTCTGGAATCCCGGCCTCCTTGTCTTTATTTATATTTTGTTTATTTATTTAAAGGAATAGAGGAAAAACAGGGCTAGAGATTTCCAGCAGAATTTCTCTTTCCCTTTGGGTGGTAGTCACCCTCACCCTCACCCTCACCCTCCTCCGTCCTTAGCAATGTGACCAAGTGACTCTTCCTTCTGTCTTCCTTGGGACATCATCTTCAGCTAGTAGAATTTAATTCTGTCTTAGACCCAGTGGTAAGTTCCTCTGTGGTAACCATGTTACCATTATTTATTTCCCATTAAGCAGGGATATGCCATGCTATGGTCTGTCCCCTCCAAAGCTCATCTTGGAGTTGAATTGCCATCACAGGGATATTGGGAGGTAGGGGTGGTCAGGCCATGGAGGCTGCACCCTCTGGGGTGGGATTAATGGGTTATGAAAGGGCCACTCTGTCCTCTCTTTCTCTCTCAACCTTCTGCCTTAAGATGGTGCAACAAGGACCCCCTTGCTCTGGGTTAGAGCCTTGACATTGGGCGTCTCAGGCGCCAGAACAGTGAGCCGAGAAATTTCTGCTCATCATAAATTACCCCGTCCGTGGGATTCTATTATAACAGCACAAAATGGCATAAGACGACCTGCACAGGGAGTTGTTAGAGGTATTGAAACATCCCCTTGAAAGAAAGTTACATTTGGAAACGCGACTGGGTACCATGAGCCTTTTCCCGAGTAGACCTGAGGACTGTCAAATGCTTTCTGCACGTATTTTCACTGCACGGAGCTTTCTACTGTAAGAAGGAGGGGCGTTTTTATTCACTCATCCTTCTCATTTCCTTATTTATCTCACGATTTTCAGTGGAACACCCACCACATATCAGCACTGTGCTGGCCCTGGGAGGAGAGGAATGCGGGACAGAGGGAAGGACGCTCCCCGGCTACCCGGCCTGCCCAGCAGTCAGGGAGGGTGCGGATGGAAGAGGTCCTCATGTGTGCTGATCACGAAGGCTTCCCGGAGGGTGTGAAAGCTGCACTGGCCTGTCAAGGACACACAGAGTTCCTTTTTGGCAGCCGTGGTAGGGAGGGGTGGGCGGGCCTTTGCAGAGGGAAGAGCACAGTCAGGATGCTGCAGGTGGGGCGGGGGGTTGCCCAATTGCTGGGGACTCCGGGGAGAGGGTGGGGCCCAGGAAGAGGACCCGGATGGGGTAGACCTGGTAATCCCCCATGGGGAGCCGTGCTTCTTAGGAGTCCTTGGGCAGTGGGGGTCAGGGAAGTGTGTCAGGCGGAAGGGAGAGAACAGCAGCCTGATGTTTTAGGGGAACCCTTGTCCACAGGGAAAGGAGCATTTGGAAAGAGCCATTCAGATGTACAAAGTCCAAGTAAGTGCTACTGTGACGGTTAAATGTCGGGGAGGCACAGGGGTTCAGAGCCGTGTGACATGGTCAAGAGGAGACTATACACCTCCTTCTCTTGGGAACTATAGGTGTTACTGCCACCAGTCACGGTGAGGTATGGCAGGGATAGCAGTGGGAAATAGTTCAATTTTCCCATCACGAGGCTGAGAAACCTGTGGGACGTGGGGTAGGCTGGTGGATGCAGGCAGGGATCTGGAAGAGGGGATGGCATGAGAGGCAGTGACAGCCCTGGGGGCGGAAGGGAGAAAATTTGCTACAGAGAGGGTAGTCTGTTGGGGCCAGGGAGGCAGAGACATCAGAGAGGTGATGCTCCAGACCAGCAGCTCGGAGCCCCTGGAGGTCTGTGTCGGCTCCAAGGACATGAGATGAAGGCAGGTTGTGCCCTTTAGAAAATATTAATTGAAAATGAATTTGTGGCACAGGCCGATCCTTTCAACCATCCTTTGGCATTGGAAGGGTGGGTGGTGTCTTTCCCATTCCATCCCCCCTCCAGTAGGACAGGTACAGATGGCACTGATTAAATGCTTGCTCAGGGCCACTCCAGGAATAAGTTAGTGGGAGCTCAGGTGAGTCAGTCCAGGCAACCTGATTCCACCCCCTGTGCTGTCCCTCACACCCACCCATCTGTCTGGGACACTAAGGAACTCACATCGCTGTTTCCATTTCTAAAAGCACCTGCTGCTCTGGCACATGCAGGCTTCCTGAGTTGCTGTTCTCAAAAGGGAAGTTTTAGAGTTGACTGTGGTCCATTGGCCCTTTACTCACAAAACGAATGCAAGTTTGACTCAGGTGAAGCTGTTTGCTGATGTATTATTGAAAATTTAGGCTAGAGCACTGGAATGTAAATTCCTGAAGCTGTAGAACTTTTGTACACATCAAAATAAATGGACAAAAAGATAAATAAGATAACCAGTTGAAAATGGGCTATTCTGATCAAGGGCGTGGGATGTGTCCATATTTATACTGACCTGCCTGGTCCTCCTCTTCTGCCCCCCCCGTCCCACTGGACTAATCAGTTGGGCTTTCCATCAGGGCTATACAAGGGAGGAATCAAACCTGGCAGAGCTGTGGCGACACACAGATGGTGGGATGGTGAGGTATGTGTGCACGTGCATCTTGATGTTTATAGGTCTTGAATTTCAAAGGTCACCACCAGTTTAGCAATGCTCTTAAATGAGCTGCTATGAGATGTCAGTGCCAACCCCTACTTTCAGACGTGTTAAGTCTTGTCATTCTTGTAAAGATACGGCCAGAACAAGGCCCCCCAAATCACTACCATGTGTTTTCCTCGTCCTTCCCAACTGCTTGGAATTCCTGCATCTGTAATCTGCCTGTCTTCTGGAACCAAGGCCCTGGCGTGGAGGCCCAGGGGCTCACCCTGCCAGGGCGGCGCCTCGTAGAGGCCAACCCAGGCAGGCAGGCAGGCAGAGGAGTCGGTGCCTCACGACCCCTGTGCTTGTGATTCATTAAGAGTGATCAGCAAGGTGGGCGGTGTAGTGTTAGGGACAGGGACTGCACTTACTGCTGTACAGTCGGCAGAGAGTGGGTTTAACAGGAAGTGAGGTGCATATCCAACAAGATACTCGAAAAAGAAAATTCCCAAGTACCTGCTTTGCTGTTAGCATTGAGTCTCCCTGTGCCTTGTAATTGTGCTGCTGCTTCTTTCTTTTTTTTTTCATGTATACATTAATGCATTTATGGGGTACAATGTGCTAATTTCATATAGAATTAGGAATGCTTACATCACACTGGTTAATATATACCTCATCTCATTTACTTAATTATTGTGTTAAGACATTTGTACTCCATACTAATAGATCCGACATGTACCCTTGCATTGTGCACCATTGGCGTGATTCCGCCATTCACCCTCCCTTGATCTCACCTCCCCCCTCCCTTCCCATCTCCCCCCCTCCCTCCTTCATCTTGGACCATAGTTGTGATCTATTCTTCATATGAAAGTGTGAGTGATTATAAATTGGTTTCATAATAGTACTGAGTACATGGGATATTTTTTCTCCCATTCTTGAGATACTTTACTAAGAAGGATATGTCCTAGCTCCATCATGTAAACGTAAAAGAGGTAAAGTCTCCCATCTTTTTTTGCAGTTTTTGGTCGGGGCTGGGTTTGAACCCACCACCTCCGGCATATGGGGCCAGCCTCCTACTCCTTTGAGCCACAGGCACCGCCCATCTCCATCTTTTTTTAAGCCTGCATAATATTCCATGGTATACATATGCCACAATTTATTAATCCATTTATGGGTTAATGTGCACCTGGGCTTCTTCCATGACTTGGCTACTACTTGAGCTGCAATGAACAATCTGGTTGCAAATATCTTTGTTATAAAGTGATTTTTGGTCTTTTGGATATGCACCTAGTAGAGGAATTACAGGATCAAACGGCAGATCTACTTTTAGGTCCCTGAGTGTTCTCCATATTTCTTTCCAAAAGGGAAATATTAGCTTACACTCCCACCAGCAGTGCAGAAGTGTTCCCATTTTTCCACATCCACACCAACATCTGTAGTTGTGGGATTTTGTTATGTGAGCCAGTCTAAAAGGAGTTAGATGATATCTCAAAGTGGTTTTGATTTGCCATTTCTCTGATGATTAAGGATGATGAACATTTTTTCATGTGTCTGTAGGCCATGCACCTGTCCTCTT
>NW_003852528.1:1649336-1651221 GCF_000181295.1 Otolemur garnettii | reverse complement strand
TGTATTTTTGGTGTTGCTTCAATTGCCTGGGGGGTCTTCCTCATAAAGTATTCTCCTAGGCCAATTTCTTCAAGTGTTTCTCCTGTACTCTCTCCAAGAATCTTTATAGTTTCATGTCTTAAGTTTAAATCTTTTATGCAGTGAAAGTCAATTTTTGTTAATGGTGAAAGGTGTGGGTCCAGCTTCAGTCTTCTATAAGTCGCCAGCCAGCTCACCCAGCACCATTTGTTAAATAGGGAATCTCCCCCTGCTTCTTTTTCTTTTTTTTCTCTTTTTTTATTTAAGTATAGCAAAAAGAAATTTTATTTAATTTCATTTAAGAACAAAGACAAAGCTTAGAATTCTTCCAAAGAAAGTGGAAAGTGGGTCCCTCTCATGAAAGAGAAGAGGGGAGAAGGACGCAACTGCACCTTGCCTCCGAAGCCTCTGTAGACTCCTGGTGACACACCCCTCACTGAGAACGTGCTGTGCTCTCCCCAAGACTCCAGGTTATGGAGCAGTTGTTGGGAATCCTGTGGAGCCTGGAGACCCTGGTGAGGTTTGCTTTCTAGGGGCAGCTTTCTTTGGATGCCAGTTTGGGGAATGTCCACAAGATAATGGGTGCAGTTTGAGTGAGACATCCATGGCATCTGAGGCTTAAGTGAAGTCCCAACTTGTTGATCCCATGAGGATGTATTTGAATGACAGCCAAGCATTGATGCATAAGACTTAGCCTGCAGGTGGCACATGGTGACCGCCATGCTGAAGACTCCTGGGAAGGGGAGTCCCAGTGGTCTGCATGCACAAGTCAGGACCATTTACTCCAGAAACAAAAACCCCAGAAGAGGGTTGCAGAGTTTATTTCCCATTAAGAGGTAGGATCTAATCTTCCGAAGCTACCATATTTCTTTATCCACCATAATGACAATGTGGTTGAGAAGGGACTACCTCTACAAACATCTTCTGTAAGACTGATGGGGATAGGACACAGCTCAATTACACCACTGTTAACAATGGTCCTGACACAGGAGGTGAGCCAGATAGGAACCCTGGGAAAGCTGATGGGTTAAACCCGCAGCAGCTTACTGAGAGCAAACAGTGCCATCAGGACACAAGTATTCTTTTTTTTATTTTGAGCTTTGATATGAGCCGTAGCCAGGATGTTGACCCAGGGTTGTGTGAAGGCATTTTGGCTGGAAGGTGAAAAATGGGGTTCAGGTGCCTGTATCCAGGGATCTGAGTCAGTTTGGGTACAGAGCGTGGGTGGAAGAACCCACACTAAATGCCTCCACTGGGCCTTGTGAGCAGCCCTCACTGTTGACACCAACAGAAAAAAACCCTGGGGGGCGGCTGAGGGAGCCTCCGCTCTGGGTGCAGCTGGGAGACGCTTGGTTCCTTCTTCTTCCATTCATTCAGCAAATACTTCCAGACATGCCAGGGGACACAGCCACACTCCTGCCCTCGAGGAGCCTCATTCCAGTGAGGTGTCGGGGCAGGGAGGCAGTTGATAAGCTCACAAGTAAGTTGGTGTCTAGACAGCTGAGGAACAGGTGGAGGGGAGGGTGACTTGGCATCAGCTGGTCCCAGGAGGCGTCCTAAGAAGGTGGCTGTGTCGGGAGAGACCCTCAGGGAGGAAGGGAGTGAGCGTCTAAGGAAGCGTGTCATGTCAAGGGAGTGTCATGTCAAGGGAGTGAGCGTCTAAGGAAGCATGTCAAGAGGCCCTGAGGTTGGGTCAAGGAGGCCAGAGCTGTGGAGCGGAGTGGGGTAGTGGGCGTGTAGGAGATGGGTCAGAGGTCTCGGGGCCACAGCAAACAACTTTCCAAGGAGATGGGGGACCCGGGGAAGCTCTGAACAGGGGAGGACTCGATCTGACCTGGGTTTTAACAGCATTTCTCTGGCCTCAGGA
>NW_003852528.1:1647963-1648520 GCF_000181295.1 Otolemur garnettii | reverse complement strand
ATGCCCCAGGGCTGTTCTGGGAATCTGTGTTGTCACAGGGGGAGCCCCAGGCTGGCCCTGCACAAGGAAAGTGCTGCCTGGGCCTCCACTCTGGCTCCTGAAGTCACTACTGAGGCCTCTGCCATAGGGACAGGCTCTGCCTGGGTCTCCTGTCCTCTGCTAACTGGTGGCCTCTCTGTGTTGTCGTTGGGGCCTACTGTGTTCTAGTTGGAGTGGGGGAGAGGCAGCCTTTTCAGAGGGGCCGGATACCTGCCTAGCTCCTGGGGCCACTTCCCTGGGGGGCCTTCCTCTCTGTCTTGGGCTGCAAGGAGTCTGTCACCTAGAAACAGATCTGGGAGAAAGCACTGAGTGGGTCAGGTCCTGTGCCAGGTGTCTGGGTATCTGGCTGCCCCTAGACGTCCCTGCCTCCATGCCAGGGGCTGTCTCTTCTGGCCAGCATACATACCTCCTTTTTCTGGCTTGTCAGGCACCTGATGAAGTCCTCAGATGCGTCGGTTACTGAATGTTCACATCTGCTTCTTAGACGTTATTCCATTTCCACCCCTGTGAGACAATGG
>NW_003852528.1:1644634-1647885 GCF_000181295.1 Otolemur garnettii | reverse complement strand
CTGCTCTGTGGCCTCCTGTTCCTCCAGCCCACCTCCTTCTGCCCCATTTTCCCTCCTCCCTCTGAGTCTGCCCAGCCCCTCACCTCCAGACCCACAAGGTCACTCTGGTACAGGCTCCCTCTTTTTAAAAAGCAGCTTTATTAAGATGTAATTGATATATAAAACCCTAGACTTATTTAATGAGCACAATTTCATGAGGTTATGAGTTCAATAGCATGCACCCATTGACACAGCAAGATCATAGACATACCCACGACCTCCCGACATTTTTGTGCCCTGTGTGTGTGTGTTAGGAACATCTAACACGTGATCAGTGTCCTTAACAAAGTTCTAAGTGGACAGGACATAGGGCCTTAAACAAAGCACTTACGCTGTGGCTTCCGTCCCCTAGAATTGAATTGCTTTAGGCCAAAAACTGCTGTAAAACTTTTACTATTAGAAGCTGACATAGTTGGTTTTCAGAGTAAGAGTTTCAGTGAATTTTTGGAGCGTTGGGGAGCTTCACATTCCAGAGATAATTTCACAAAAGGACTCATTAGACCATGTGATGCTGTGTCATTTTAACAGTCTCTTGTAAAATAACTTTAGCTCTGAGTTTAGAAGCAGCAAATGACTTTTAGTAACACTGGAGAATTAAGAAGCGATCGTGCCTGAGCCATTTGGCATCTGCAGGCAGTTGGTGTTTGCAGAGCACCCCTGGGCTGCTGGCAGTGGCCAGGGCGATGGGAAGCAAGGGGAGGGAGGCGTCGTTCCTGTGCCATTGGGAGACTAGCAGCTTCTTTGGGGACATGTCCAGGTAGGCACAGGACCAGGGCTTTAACCGGAGTGTGGATAGCATGCTGCTGGGCCCAGGGGAGAGGTGGCCAATGCCCTTCAGGGAAGGGGCTGAGCACTGGAGTTTGGCCACGGAGCAGGAGGAATGCGTTTCCTCCAGGGAAAGAGTGGGTGGGGTGAGGTGGGGGTGGGTCTGGTGTGACCAGCTGCTGTCCTGGTCTTCCTTCAAAGGGGCGGGGACTGGTGTGGGGCGTGGACAGCTGGTCCTAGATACCACAGCCAAGAGACTTGCTACTTACCTTTGTTCTCAAGTTTGTTCAGATGAGTTGGGCTTTTAGAACTTCTTAATCTGAGCTACAAGGAAGACTTCTGACTATCTGAAAACTCCAGAAATTATGCCTAGAAGTTTCCATGCGTGTGCATTTTCCTGCAGGGAGATTCCACACTATCCGTGGGTTTTACAGGAGTCTGTGTCCCTGAGAGCTCTGACTACCCAGGAAGCCCCCCCCACTATGTGGGGTCACAGTGTCTCTGGCACTGCTTGTCCCTAGAGGCTGCCCTGGGGCCTCTGCACTCCTGTTAAATCCCCACGCACCTCTCTGTCCAAACAGGGTCCAGGCTTGTGTCCCTCACTGGGCACATACCTGGCGCCCAGGAAACGTCAGCTGAACTGAACTAAATGCTCATCTAGATTGTGTCCCACACCCCGCATGTTCCCTGAATGGCCAAGAACACAGTCTTTACCCAACACGAGTGGATTTCCTGTTGGAACAAACAAAGGGTCAGGATGTTCACAGGCCTCCACGTCAAAGGGCTGGCTGAGCTCGGGTTTGTTCTGAAAGCACCCTTCCTGGTAATCTTTGGGGAGTGACACTTTCCCCACCCCAGTCAGGGGCAATCTGGAAAAAACTTGTTTTGGGACTAGCACCCCCCTCCAAAGATGTAAGAAAAGTCAATGATAGTTTCTGAAAAGACAGTGAGAGGGCAAGGGACAAATGAACATTGTTGATAGTGGCGAAATTATTCTTGCAATTTCATGTAGCATAAAAAAGAGGCTGTGTGGGTGGCGCCTGTGGCTCAAGGAGTAGAGGGCTGGCCCCATATGCCGGAGGTGGTGGGTTCAACCCCAGCCCCCGCCAAAACTGCAAGAAAAAAAGAGACTGTGCGTAATGCCTGGAGTCATCTTGGTGTCCCTCCCCCTGTCAAAGTCAAAGGATCATTTGAAATCACTTCCACCTTTACGGGGGATGAGATGTCATCTGCACATTGCTCTGTCTCTGACGCCCCTCTTGGCCTCAGCTTCCCCACCTACAGGTGGAGTCTACAGGTGGTGTCTCAGGGAGTAGGGGAAGAATCACAGGAGAGAAAGGGTGCTGGCAGAATTTGGTAACAAATGCTGTCTACACAAGTTGACGTTACTAGTCGTCATTACTAGTGGCCATTATTGATAGCTTAGCTGCAACCTGTCTTTAAGTCACTGAGGTGATGGGGACTTTTTTCATGTCGCCCACTGGCCACCAGGTGGACTCAGCTGCCCTGGCTTGGAGGCTGCATGTCCCTCTGTCTCTCACGGTTACCTGAGTGGCCTTCCTTGCTCAGTCACTTGCCCACGTGGGAGACAGAGAGAAAGCCCGTCCCTCAGCCCCGTGGAGGAGGCAGGCCCCCACCTCGCAGCCACTTGCCCTCGTGGGAAACAGTCTCTCCAGGTAGAGAAAACCCATCCCTCAGCCCCGGAGGAGGCAGGCTCCCACCTCGCAGCCTTTGTGCACACCTCAGGGCTCACTCATGGAGGCAGGTTAGGCGGGGAAGGGGGACGCTGGGGTCATCAGGGGCTTCCCTCCTTCCTTAGGGCCCTCTCTTATTCCTGTTTTTCCTGAAAAGTGGCCTTTCTCCCAAAGCTCTGCCCTCAGGTCTCCCCTTCTCCCTTGACTAGTGCCCTCCCACCCCCACCCCCACCCCACTGCCCGGCCCCGTGAAGTCTCATGTACTCTGTGACTTCAACTTTTGTCCCTAGGACACTCTCCGTGTCACCTCCTAATGCACCCAGGGCTCCAATGCAGTGCCTGACACAAAGTTGCTCTAGTGAATATCCGTGGAAGGAACACACCCCTGGGCTTCTGGAAGCTTCACTCTTTCCCTGTTCCCACCATGCTCTCTCTTGACTCACTCAGGTTGTTTAATTCCAGCCTGCCCCCAGTCTGTTATCTGCCACCAGGGTAAGCCCTGCTCTGGTCAACCTTGACCCTGGGTCTGGCCACTCCAGTCTGGCTGTGCTCCTACGCAGCCTGTGGGCACCCACACTTCACTCACCTCTTCCCCGGCCTCTGCTGTCCTGGTCTCCACCCATCCTGGGGCCCTCTGGCTTCGTCCCTTCACGCCCCGTTCATCTCTTTCCTAGCCCTCCCTGATGGATGACATCACCGCTCCTGCCTCCCTCTGGGGGAGTCTCTGAGACTTCTCATCCAGGCTTCCTCTTC
>NW_003852528.1:1643551-1644317 GCF_000181295.1 Otolemur garnettii | reverse complement strand
TCCCCTTCTTGGAAGTGTTCTGAGTCACAGGCTTCCTAACCACCAAACCTAAGCGGGAGGTTGGTCCTCAGAGCACCTGACGTGTCAGTCAGTGTTGGATCCCCGTACCCTCTCCCTCCTCCCTGCCCGGCAAGGGACTCTCATCCCAGGCAAGGTCGAGCCCCTGCCCGTCTCTCTGACCTTTCAGCACTGGAGTCATGGGGGCTCCATCCTCTGACCCCTCTCTTTCCTGTCCTCCTGGCTATAAGTATCATCCACATCCAGGCCACCGGCTACTGTGTCTCTCTGGCCTCAGCCTTTCCCTCGACCTGTGTCTCCGAGTTCCTCCTTCACATCTCCCCTCGGATGTGCAGTCACATCTGTGGCTCACTGTGTCCAAATCAGAGTCGCTACAGATCCCACCAAACTTGCTCTTCTTCCGGTCTTGCTTTAATTTGATTGAATTCTTCCAGTTGCATAAGCAAAATGTTGGAGGGAATGTTCATTCCTCTCAGTCTCTTGCACCCTCGTGAAACCCATTAGCAGATCATGTTTGCTGCAGAATCGGGCCCACGCTCCCCACCCCTGCCTGCACCCCACTCCAAGCCCCCAGAAGCTCCCTCCTGGATACCTGCAATAGCCCCTCAGTGACTCCCCTGCACCTGGCCCAGCTCTGCCACCCCTCCTCTCTGCAATAGCCCCTCAGTGACTCCCCTGCACCTCACCCAGCTCTGCCACCCCTCCCCTCCCCAATAGCCCCTCAGTGACTCCCCTGCACCTCACCCAG
>NW_003852528.1:1641802-1642986 GCF_000181295.1 Otolemur garnettii | reverse complement strand
TAGCCCCTCAGTGACTCCCCTGCACCTCACCCAGCTCTGCCTCCCCTCCCCTTCCCAATAGCCCCTCAGTGATCCCCCTGCACCTCACCCAGCTCTGCACCTCTCCCCTCTGCACTACTGCAGTCTTTTGTCAACATGGTCAGTGACCCTGTCATAGTCAAGTCATGTCACTCCTCTGAGCAAAATTCCCCTCTGGCTGCCAGCTCCCTCAGTCAAGGCCAAGCCCTCGGTACAATGTGCCAGGCGGCACGTGGCCCTGCAGTCCTGACTTAGCTCCTACTGCAGTTCAGCCAAGCTGGGCAGAGAAGAGCAGAGAGATCGGCAGCCCTGCTGATGCCTGAGCCACCTGGTATGCTTCTGAGTTTGAGGGGGTGGTTTTTACACAACAGTACGTGTGACTGACACATATTTTGGTAACTCCCAGGTCCATTCCTGAGCCCAAACCTCTGTCCTGATTAAAGGTTCACTGTCTCGCTGCTTCCTGGGCATGGCTCCCGTACATCTCACAGGAATTTAGCACCTCTCGTCTCCCTAACTGACTTCCTGTTCTCCCGCACCACCCTCAGTCAGTTCCGAAGTAGCTCTAAGTCATCAGGCAATTGATCTGCTCATGGTTGGCTAGGATGGGATTTGGGTTAGCTAGTCCCGGGGCTCCTGCTGCCGTCAAGGAGCCAAGTTGCTCTGTCTGGTGCTTGGTTCTCTGTGTGTTGGTTTTATTCCAAGGCTGTCTGGCCTCTGCAGGCCTAGGATGGCCCCCTCTGAAGTCCAGGCACCTGCTTCCTTAAATGTATTCATAAGAGGGAGAAGCCACCAAGCAAAACTCCCACAGCCACCAAGCAAAACTCTGGAGCTTCGTGCTGGCTGGGTCACCCTTGAAGTGGTCACCGTGGGTGGAGAATTTCTCTTGCTGATGGCCCTGGAACTGTGCTGTTTGAACCATGTGGGTTCATGAGGTCCAGCTGACTGGACCTGCAGGACCCACCACAAGTCTCCACCAGTCAGCTGGACCTCATGAACCCACAGGGTTCAACAGGGGACCTCTAGGCCTGGAGAGGAGTTGACTGTGGTCACTGCACATGGGAGAAGATGTTGAGGAGAGCCCTGCCACCTGCCACCAATCCCTCCTCTCATGTTTCCAACATTTATGTCCTAGATCACACCCACCTGCACTTCCATGGGAGTCT
>NW_003852528.1:1637212-1641281 GCF_000181295.1 Otolemur garnettii | reverse complement strand
CCTGCCTCGGCCTCCCAGAGTGCTAGGATTGCAGGTGCGAGCCATCACATCTGGCCTATTTGTTGAACATTTTAGTCAAATGGCTGGAACAGAAGCCCGGAACACACTGAGTGTGCTACTAGGTGACTCCTCACCTTCCAGAGTCCCTTCTGGGTTTTACGTTGGCAGGTCCATGTTTGAGGATGTGGTGTGTTTGGGGACACTGGGACCCAATGTCACTGCAGGGAGAGACAGGGAGGGAGAGAGGACAGACAAATGCGGTGTCTCACTGCAGGGGGAGAAAGAGCAGAGACAATTGGGGTGTCTTATTGTGAGTAGAGAAAGGGGAGAAGCAGAGGTCCCCTGTAGCAGCTGACGTGGGCCTTGTGACGAAGGTAGTGGAGGGACCACTGTATACTGTGGCCCCGGAAGGGCAGTAGGGAGAAGATGGGAGTGATGCAGAGGGACAGCTGTCACTAGGTTTCTCCAGTTCTTCGGTGACAGTCTCCTCTTAACACTGCCACCTCAAGTTGCTGACTAGTCCAGAAGGCTCAGGGATAAGCAGCTAACAGGACCATTTCTAACAGACCTAGAGCACAGATAAGTAGCCCCCCCAAATTCACATTCAAAATGCTGTGGTAAAAATAAATTATTTCTATTTTTGAAAAGCCTTGAGAATATTTTGCAGTCATAAATAAACATATGCCACGTCGTCTGGAATTTGAATATAGACGCGACTGACTGTGTGGTCCATGTAATTTTGCGCCCCTGTGTCCTTTCCCGTGTGAGGGGCTATGACCCTGGTGCCAGCCTGTGCAGTGACCTGCAGGGTCCAGTGAAACCGACACCTGCCGAGCTCTCAAATCTGTCAGAAGGGAATTTAGTTCAAGTGGCAGGAAAAGCTTCATAGCAGGAAAATCTTATGGGAATGTAAAACTATTTCCCAAGGAAGTTGTTAAAAATCCATTATGCAAGCCATTTATAAATGTGTTATTTATCAACATCTTGCCCAAAAAAAAGTCAGACTGCACGTTATGAACAAAGTTCCTATAATGGCAAGTCAGCCCGGTGCCTTAAGGAGGCTTTGTTTCATCTCTGCTGATGAGTTATACGTACAGCATTCTGTTTGTTTTACACGACAGGGAATGTTATTTTCTTAAAATATGAAATGAGAGACAAAAATGAAGCAATTGCTTTCTGAGATTGAAAAGTTGTTTCTAGTTGTCCTTCATAGCCTTCAACTTGTAAATCAGTGTAAAATAAATTTGAAAAAAAAATCTGTGTAACTTTAGATGAAAGTAATTTTTAAAAAGTCAGTTTAGTCGTGTGAATATGTTCTTAGATGACACAGAATTGATTTACTGCTAATTAACATGATGTATTAACATTAACGTGGTTATTAGTACATATTAATTTAAGATGACCTAAGGGCAGGTAGGGCTGAGGAGGGAAGGTGGCACGGGGGACAGAGGATGGGGACAGAGGACAGAGCCCAGGAGGGCATGTGCACTTCAGGATTCTGGGGAGAGGCTTGAGGGCATTCGCTGTGAGAAAGGTTTTCACCCAGGGCTGGGTCAAGAAGACACCGTTGAAGACTGAGGCCAGATAATCAGGCCTGAGATCCCAACAGGGAGGAGTGATTAACTGGAAAAGATTCATTCATAAGAGCCACCCCATCTCTGCTTCGGGGATGCCCCATGTGTGCTTAAGGCATAAATAACACCATGAACTTCCAGACATCAAAGTATGAGAGAAAACGGTGCCTGGAGCCAGCAAGATATCAATTACCAAGACCCCAATTTAGAGAGCAGAGAAAATTCTATAGCGTGACAATGTTTGAAGTGACCACTCTGAAGTTCTCCGAGCCTTGGAAAATATTGCAGTCAGATATTTACAGTACTGGAGGGCTCACAGGCAATGGAAAATAACCCCAAATTAAGAACATCTGGGGGAAGTCCCAGCTAGAGCCGAGTGTGGAAGCAGTGAAGACGCCGAGTGCGTTTGTGAGGAAGCCTAATGAAGGATGGAGGCTTTGCTTTTTTTTTTCTTCCCCTTTTTGAGGTAATGAGGTGACTTTCCCGTGGTGAGCTTGAGGGAAATGGTTTGATTCTGTCTGACCGAGTTTACAACCTGCCAAATGAAAATATTGCTACTTCCTAGCATGAAATAAAATAATCATGGGTGTATAGAGCTTGTAGATGACTTGTAGAATACCAAAGAAGTAAAATATAGGCATATATAATTATTTGAAATTGATCAACAGAAGAATGTTTTATCTCGATTTTAGGAAAACAAGACAGGGGGGGAATTTAAAGAGAGGAGGAAACATTGGGTTTGGCTGTTGTCAAATCCTGGCTCCATGTGGTTCTAATCACTCATCTTAGGCCAGTTGCCTGAAGCGCTCCCAGCCTCAGTTTGTACATCTTTGAAATGGGACTGTCAGGAAGATTCGCTGAAGATCTGTAGGTAAAGCACAGCCTTACACCCGGCCGTGGAGAAGGCGGAATGCCTGGTCTTTATCATTACTGCCAGTGCCTTTTTGTTGTTATTGTCATAGGTGTTATTACATCTTTACTTAGAAAAGCAAGATGTCAAAAGGAGGCTCGGATTCTATCAAAGGATAGTGTCCTAATGAAAAATATTTATACGTGTTCAAGGGCTTTAACTTTCTCAGCATTTTGGATGGTAAATCACATAAAATTACAGGGTGAAGTATTTGTTTCCTTTGGTGAGAGCAGCTGGGCGGACACAGAGGTGAGCCATTGGGGTCCCTCACACGATCTCATGTTGAATGTACCGGGGAGGGAAAATTGATAAAACCCAGTGCGAGTGAAGAAGTCCCTTCTTCAGCCTCCCTCTACTCTGGTATTCATGATGGGACTTGTGTAAGGTGGACCTCACCGTGGCTGCCTACATCCAACAGGTGGTTTGGAACCTCGATGCTCTCAGAGGGGTATGACTTATTCTATGTGTCATACACCCGATTAGTGTGTCCACCTTGAGAACCTCCTCATACTTAGACATTGAGAAAACTTTGAAGTTGAGAAAGTTATGGACTTCAAAAGATTGTTATTGGTTGAGAATACAAGCGTACAGCAGGGGAATCGTAAGAGGATAAAGGACCCGACAGTATTCAAATCATAGTCAGGGCCCATTTGATGTCTGCCTGCTGTTTAAAGACTCAATAGCAAATTGCAAAGAATTCCTCTTCTTAAGCACTGTCTCACTGCCTATTAGGGTACTGTGAGCAGCTAACAATAGCAGCAAAAGCCCAAAAGAAAAAGGAGAAAGTCAGAACCTTGTGGACTTGGTGCTGGTTGGCCTAGTTACCTGTATTGTCAATGACACTGGTGCCTAAAACATCATAACGTGTGGTATGTAATGTGTAATGACATGATCGACACACATGATAAGCCTCTCTGAACTGCCAAGGCAATGGATGAGTTACCACGTCTGAAATGCTTGGCCAGTGCCTGGCACAAAGCTGATGAGTCATCAAAGCTCTTTCACACCCTTCTTCCCTTCCCAGAAAGCCAAACATCAATGACACTTTGTCACTGATATTTGCACTGTTGGAATAGCATTCGAGGTTATGCATTGGTTGAGTGAAGACCCAGTTTTCTTTCTGCCCTGTGGGGAGTGTGGAGGAAGGTGACTCTGTGTGAGGGCAGACGTGGGGTCACACCGAATCCTAGGTGACTCTGCGTGAGGGCAGACGTGGGGTCACACCAAATCCTAGGTGACTCTGCGTGGGGGTAGACGTGGGGTCACACCGAATCCTAGGTGACTCTGCATGTGGGCAGATGTGGGGTCACACCAAATCCTAGGTGACTCTGCATGTGGGCAGACGTGGGGTCACACCAAATCCTAGGTGACTGTGTGTGGGGGCAGACGTGGGGTCACACCAAATCCTAGGTGACTCTGCATGTGGGCAGACGTGGGGTCACACCAAATCCTAGGTGACTCTGCGTGTGGGCAGACGTGGGGTCACACCAAATCCTAGGTGACTCTGCGTGGGGGCAGACGTGGGGTCACACCGAATCCTAGGTGACTCTGCGTGTGGGCAGACGTGGGGTCACACCGAATCCTA
>NW_003852528.1:1634795-1636783 GCF_000181295.1 Otolemur garnettii | reverse complement strand
TCACACCGAATCCTAGGTGACTCTGCGTGTGGGCAGACGTGGGGTCACACCGAATCCTAGGTGACTCTGCGTGTGGGCAGACGTGGGGTCACACCAAATCCTAGCTGACTCTGCGTGTGGGCAGACGTGGGGTCACACCAATCCTAGGTGACTCTGTGTGGGGGCAGACGTGGGGTCACACCGAATCCTAGGTGACTCTGTGTGGGGGCAGACGTGGGGTCACACCGAATCCTAGGTGACACCAGCTTCTCAGGCCTGGTGCCCTCCCTCCTGCTCTGTCCTCCTCTGGCAGGTACATCCTGCTCCTGGCCACTGTGGGCCCCTGGGCCTTCCATGTCCTCTGCCCCCAGCAGCCTCCCTGGCCCTTCCCTGTGAACACCTCTAGTAGTGACCCCTTCTGCATGGCCCAAACCCTTCTGAATACACTCACTCTCCACTTTCCTGAGCCAAGTATTATGTCCCCCTCAAGGGACCCAGAGACCGTGTAGTCCAGCCCCAGCCCCCTTGGTAGGCAAGAAGATTGAGGCCCGAGACCAGTGTTTTCCACCTTCTTTATCTCATGGAACACTTGAACCTGTAGTTAAACTTCCTCAGCATGCTTTAAATTATGTTGATTAAAAAAGAGAGAGAGAGTAGAAAAAGGAATATACTTACTGTGTTTCGAACTCCCTTCGAAAGCAATTTAGTTAATAATGTTTTAACATTATCAGGGCTCACCTAAGGTCCTCTCACAGCATACCAGTGTGCCGCAGCACCCCGTTTGGAAATCACTGCCTTAGAGTGCCAGGAGAATGTTAGTTAACCTGTGATGGAACCCAAGGGTCTGACTCTGTCCTCTCGACTACGCTGCCTTTTCCTTCATCATGTGTGATATTTACCACTTTGGTGCCCCTGACTTTCCTTGGACTAAGGCTGAGGGGTGGGGAGGAAGAACAGGAAGCAGCTGGAACCGGGAACAGAAGGCCGGGTGCTGCAGCGGGCTCAGCAGCCATCTTGGGGACAGGAAGCCCCGCACGTCCTTGGCGTGGATCACAAACTTCTATCTCCCCAGGCTGCCATTTCCTCCGGGCTACAGTGTCTGACCAAGATTGACTGCCTCCCTTTGCTCACATCATCCCTCAGATCCCTCCCACCCCAGAAGCCCCCTTCTAATTAACGAAAATGCACAGCTGATCTTGGAAGGGGCTGCAGCAAGAGGCACCCTCCTCCGACCTATCACTGTTTGGGGCCTGTTTTCCCCAAACCTCTCCCTTTGTCTCTGTCAAACAATGATCAACAGTTCTCTGAACCCAAACTTGGGGACCAAATTCCCCTGGAGGAAGCATGACAGCCTGTCTGCCTTGGGTGGTGTTCCTGAGAGCTGCTTCAGTGCGTGAGCAGGTCGGGCCACGTGGAGCAGTCACGGCATTTCATCAGGCGACTTGAGCAAGGTTGGTTTGGAATCACACAGCTGAGAAGGGTCATTGGAGGAGGTCTTTTATTTTTGTTTATTTTATACAGGGTGGCCATAAAGTTCGTGTGCAATTTAAAATAGTTGTCTCTCTCTCTCTATATATATGTATACATATAAATACACACACTTTTTTTTCTGAGATAGAGTCTCACTCAGTCGCTCTGGGGAGTGTGCCGGTAACCTCAAACTCTTGGGCTCAAATGATTCTTGAAGAGGTCTTTTAAATTAAAGAAATAGTTCACCCTTATTCAGGAAAGCAAAGCCGGTAAGTGCGCTGTTTGGGGAAGGAGAGGTCGTCTAGAGGACTATTTTCTTGCTGGGTCTGTTAAGAGAAACTCCCCTGAGCTCCGTGGTGAAAGTAAACTAAATATACGCAAGGTGCTGTCAGCACGCTCCGGGACCCACGTCACTACGCGAGGCGCTGTCAGCGAGCTCCGGGACCCACGTCACTACGCGAGGCGCTGTCAGCGTGCTCAGGGAACCACGTCACTACGCCAGGTGCTGTCAGCGAGCTCAGGGAACCACGTCACTACGC
>NW_003852528.1:1632773-1634687 GCF_000181295.1 Otolemur garnettii | reverse complement strand
GCTGTCAGCGAGCTCAGGGAACCACGTCACTACGCAAGGTGCTGTCAGCACGCTCCAGGACTTACGTCACTACGCCAGGTGCTGTCAGCACGCTCAGGGAACCACGTCACTACGAGCAGCATAGTGACTAACATGTGTACTCGGGCAGGAAGGTGGTTACACGTGACTCTGACTCTGCCAGCCACAGAAGTTCCAGCAGATGCCGCGGACCAGTTTCAGAGCCCGTGGATTCAGTAAGTGGCCGCTGGGAACAGGCCTTCCAACAGAAATCCACGGTTGCTTGTAAGGCTGCTGGCTGCCCTGTATTGTGTATCACTTATGGTCTCAAATCATATTCCTACCTGACTGGTGGTGAAGAAATGGGTATTTCATTAAGGGTTGCAGGTGCTGGGGGGGGGAGGGGCTTTCCGGACCACAGCTGCTGCCATGTGGGAGAGGTGCCCACACTCACTCTAGCGCCCTGCCTGTTCCTTTCTGACCCAGCCTCTAAAGTGGGGTGTCTCTAGTAATGCCACCGAGAAGTTTCTGGAAGATGAGGATTCTAGGTGATTAATTAAAGCTCCGGGGGTCACACTGACCCATTGCCCCTGAAGGCATTCCTTCTGCTGGCTTCTGACGCCTTCCTCTGGGAGTGAGTGTGTATTTTCCCAAACTCTTACTGGATAAAAACCTCACCAACAACGTCCCTGCATGGAGCTTACATTTGCAGGATGGAACAGAGAGTGTGTTTGTTGCTAGAGGCAGGGAAAGGGCAGAAATTCACTCCATCTTATATTCTCGTGGAAAACATGCATCAACTTTGAAGATGACAGCCTTCTGCTTCCTACTTTTTTTTTTTTAGTTTTAGAAAACTTTATTGCACACAAATCCATCCTAATAAAGAATAAGAAATTAAAATGAAAGACTCATCCACAATCCTGCCACTCGGCAAATTTAATGATGTCCATTTACATGTCTCCCGTCTCCCTCTTATCCTGCTCCACATACACGCACGGTTTGCACTCGGCGGGCATCAAAGCTCCCTTGCCTTTTAAAAGAACTGCATTGTGATGGAGATATCTCTTTCAGAGTCGTGTACCATTATTAAAGATTCAAAATATCATTAATTTCCTTCAAGCTCTATTATGATTATCATCTATCACTGTGTCAGCACATTAATCACTCCCTCAGTTGCCTCAGGACTGTGGCTGAACCATCTACTTTTCATAGAAATCTGACCAGTGCGGCCTTTCTCTGCACCAACAAAGATGTATCATTGCATAAACTGCCGAGCCCTTGAAACGAGTACATCTTTTAATGGTCTACGTGGCTGGGAGTTTTTTAAGATGATGAAAATTAAAGGCCAGAAAAGTTTGTGGATACCATTCTCTTGCAATCCCTGGATGAGAGCAGTTGAGGACACACACCAGCAGTGATGATTGTGAAGGAGGGGAGCTTGTCTGCAGCCCCGTGTCCCCAACTGTGCAGGCAGCTGAGATGGGGGAATTGATTCGGCTGCAGAGAGGCTGCGGGCCCAGGTGCTGGCTCCTCCTTGTCCTGTTCTGAGCACACGGGCTCAGGACTCAGACACTGGTCACAAGTTCAGACTTGTATACTTACTCAGTGGGTAATGCTGGGTCAGTTATGTGACCTTCCTAGTTCTTGTTTCTTTATACTTGAAACAGAAACTACATCAATCATTCATTCAATAGATATGAGCACAAGGGTCTTACTGAGCTCTGAATGGCAGGAACAGAATGGAGGTTATAGACTTAGAGTGGGAGAGGACACAGGTACTGATCCATCACTGTCCTGTAAAGGCTCCTGGAGAGCCTGCCTATAGGGCAAACCTGAACTTGGGAGACATGTTTGAGAACCAGTTAACTAGCTGGGGACCAGAGGGAACTGAAAGTCTCCATACTATAGGAGTGGGAG
>NW_003852528.1:1620904-1632495 GCF_000181295.1 Otolemur garnettii | reverse complement strand
CACTGTCCTGTAAAGCCACTAGTGTGTCCAGTGACAGGAAGGAGCAGAGCACCACCTTGGAGAGCCTGCCTGTAGGGCAAACCTGAACTTGGGAGGCATGTTTGAGAACCAGTTAACTAGCTGGGGACCAGAGGGAACAGCATTCCCTCCAGAGTGAACTGAAAATACAGTCTCCATACTGTAGGAGGCGTGGTGGCTGCAGGCCAGTGTCATAGAAGCTCAGGGTCATGGGAGCATTGAGAGTGTGGCTGAAGGGGCAGGACTGTGGTCCCTGTTAAGAATTCTCTCCCTGAGATAGTTAATTTCAGGGTCAACTTGGCTGGATTAAGGATATCTACATTGGTGGTAAAGTATTACTTCTGGGTATATGTGAGTGTGTTTCTGTAAGAGGTCGGCACTTGAATCAGTGGCCGGGTGGGTGGGCACCATCCAAGTGGTTAAAGGCACAGAGCAGAAAGGCAGAGGACAGTCCAAGGGTTTCTCTCCTAACCCTTTTGGATCTGGGACGCCCATCTTGTCCTGCCCTTGGACATCAGAACTGCAGGTCCTTCAGGTCCCACTTTAGCCTCTGGAACTTTCCTGACTGGCCCCAAAGGTTCCTAAGCTTTTGGCCTGGGCCTGAGAGTTACTCTATCAGCTCCCTAATAAACTATCTCATCTCCCTCTCTCCCCACTCCCTCTCTCCCATCCTTCCTCTTCTCTTTCTTTGGAGAACCCTACTTCATCCTCTAAGAGCAAGGAGGAGCCACAGAAGGACGTAGCAAGTTATGCAACAGTGAGATGTGAGCATTGAAATGTCCCTGACCACAGCAATATTCCAGGTGAGTTGGAAGAGATGCAGAGACCAGTGAGTCTCCAGGGGGCTCAGCTACCTCACTCCCTGGTACAGCCTGGCAGCTGCCTTCATGCCTGGATAGAGTCAGTGCTGAAGATGTCCAGTGAGTGAAAGATCTAAGGTGATCTCTGCAGAGATGGGAGATTTGGACAGACTTCAGGGGTATTTAGGAGACGAGACCGACACTTGTTGCTGCTTGGTCTAGAGAGGTCACCCATCTGGGCACCCTGCTGAGTGCAGCTGAGGGCTCAAGTCTGGGTCCCTCTGGGCAGTGGTCTCCCCTGGGATGATGGGAGCTCGCTGGCTCTGGCTGTGGTTTCTCTGCCGCACCACGCTGACCTGGTTCCTGCTTGCGTGACCAGGGGCAGCCAGTGAGGAGCATAGCCCCACAAGCTCATTTCGTGTCTCTGCTTGTCTGACCTTCACTCATGGGCCCCGACCAAGCTGAGCCCAGGATCAGAATGAGAGTCACTACAAGGTCCCAGGGACCCTGAAAGATGAAGAATGGAGCCACCACCGCAATCTATCAAGTATAAGTTAACTGATTCCTTCCTCACTCACATCTTCTCTTAAAAAGCAAGAATTAAAAAGTTAATCTTTCTCCTATTTCCCTTCAGAGTATTCTTTTCTGCCCAGCTTTCCCCAGCTGCAGCAAATTTAAAATTAGCACCTAGTCATGTGAACAACAGCAGCCCCAGAAGTGGCCTGTTGTTTACAACCAGGTCCCTCCCTGTGCTGTGTTTCCCTGGAGTACTGTGTAAGTTCATTCTCTAAGACCACGGACTCTCTCTTTTGTGTTGAATGGCTACGCATCTCCTGGGTGTCACGAAGCCCTCATGGGTGCTCACTGCTGAACAAGGACATATCTGCCCTTGCAGTTTCATCCTTGGTCGACGTCTTTGGGACCAAACACCACCATTGTCAGAATATTCAGTTTAAACTTTGATCCATCTCTATAATGTTCTTCATTTTTGGCTAAGTTCCAGAAAATGCAGATGAGTTCTGACAACTAAGTTGGAAAACTCATCCTAGAAAAGGTTCTACATCCCTCATTGCTGAATAACACTATGGTTACCTTCAAAGTACTCCCCTTGGGAAGCTATGCCCTGATGCCAGTGCCTAGTCCACCTTTCTAAGCAATTTTGGAATTCTTTTTCTGGAATGGCTGTCAAAGCTGTTGTAGTATTACCCTTGATGTCCTGAATGTCATCAAAATGTCTCTCTTTCAATATTTTCTTTATCTTCAGGTAAATAAAAAAGTCATTGGGGACCAGATCTGGTGAGTAGAGAGGTTGTTTTAATACAGTTACTTGTTTACATGCTAAAAACTCCCTCATAGACAGTGCTGTGTGAGCTGGTGCATTGTTGTGATGCAAGAGCCATGAGTTGCTGGCAAAAAGTTCAGGTAGTTGTCCTCTAACTTTTCCGTGCAGCTTTTCAGCACTTCTAAATAGTAGACTTGGTTGACTGTTCAGTTGGTACAAATTCATAATGAACAATTCCTTTGATATCAAAAAAGTTTAGCAACATTATTCTGACCCTTGCTTTGGACTGACAGAACTTTGGTGGTTGTGGAGAATTGGCTGACTTCCATTGTGCGCTTTGACACTTTATTTCAGGGTCTTGTTAGCCCACCTATGTTTCGTCACCAGTGATAACATGGCCTAAAACACCATTTTGCTTCTTCAAAAGGTCTTGGCACACTTTGACTCTCCTTGGTTTTGTTCATTGGGAAGCTTCTTAGGGGCCATTTTTGAACACGCCTTTCATGCCAAGATTTTCAGTGCTGATTTTCCAAACTGTTTCTCTGTTGACATTTGCTTGGTCTGCTGTGCTTCTTGCAGTCGGCTGACAATTCGGACACACAGAATGTTTTTATCAGTTCTGCTCATTACGGGCTTCCCTGCCCTCATCAGTGATGCTCTCTCTCCCCTCAGAAAAACATTTAATCCGTCTGGACCCTGCCATTTTCTTCATGGAATTACTGCATAAACTTGGACTAACATGTCCCTGGTTTCACTTCCACTTTTGCCAAGTTTAACAAGAAATTTATGAATGTTCATTGCTCTAATTCAAGCTCCGACATTCTTGAGACAACGCACAAAAACACAAATAATGAATGCCACTCAGCAAGACACTGCCCCATGCTCGACGCTGCTGTATCAAAATTAGGAAATCCTTCTGAGTCGTTTGTTCAGTGCTGCCAGTGTAAGCACATAGTGGCAAGTTCACGAACTTAATTGCCAGTCTGTGTATGCCCCACATAAAAATAATGACACTAACAACACCAACAAAAACTAAAACTGTATAGTGCTTACTGTATCCCAGGTACTGTTGTAAGTGCTTATTTCATAGAAACTTGGATTCTATAGTTATTCCTCTGTGAGGGGGTCAGTCATATGGAGGAATCATCTCAAGAGAGCTTAGAAAAACACACGTACACCATATACACACAGTGGGTGTCGGGTAAGAAGCTTTCAATAGAAAATGAACCCAGATGCTCTTTATTTAAACATGTGTTCAAAGCCCTTCTGTCTGATTTATAATATTACAGTGTTCATTCTATAAATGGTACATTCCTTCATTTAAAAAAGCAAGTATTTCCCGTAAAGATTCCATTTTGTGTTTATTGGGGGGTGAACTTAGGTGGAGATGTGTGGGCCGTGGGCAGGGCCTGAGGCCAGCTGGGGTCTGCGAGGCTGTCCCGGCAGACTGATGAAGAGGACGGAGCGTGTGATGAAGCTGACAATTGTTAAGGATTTCAGTGTTTCCACTTGTAACTTTTAACTGTTCTGTAAAAATTCATTTCCTGACTGGAACTTGGCTCTGAAGGTTTACGTTTAAAGAGTGAAGTCACACAGAGCCATCCATCTCCCCAAGTGGAAAATCATAGTCTGTTTGATGTAGAGTGGGTCTACGACCAAGATGAGAGAGTGAGAAGAGAAATTCTCTTAAGCAAATGAAAGTAAGGTTTTGGTTTCTACTTGGAATTCCTGGAGGACTCTTTGGATGTTTAAAAATTGTCTGCCAAAAATTTCATGGCTTATATGCAGGTAAAAGACAACTCCCTCCTCGTTTTGACATTTAAGAGGATCTAGTCCTAAAAGGCAGAACTTAATAGAAATATACTGTAGAAATGCAGATTTTTTAAATAAGATATTAAAAAAATCTGTTTTCTTCAAGTGGTTGTGATAGCTGGCAAATTCCCAATAGTTCTGAGCATACCCCCTGTACCTCCTCTCCACCCCAGGGCCACAGAGGTACTGGATTTAAGTTGTCCTCCTTTGCGCAGATGGTGGTGTGGTCAGGAGTGGGCGTTTGTTCACCTCGGTCTGTGTTCATGTGCTTGATTCATTTTACATTATACCATATACTTGCCTGAGTTTCTACATGGACTTTTAACTGTTATGTTCAACAATCAGACATTCATTCATCAAACTGCAATTTGAGATTTTGTTTAACAGCATTTATGAAATTGTTTATTCAATATTTAAGTTGTTCTTTTTTCTATAACAAATATGACAGCAACAATTGCCTAATTTATAAAGTTTATATCTTCTATTTAATCATTTTATTAATCATTCCTTTTTGATACATTTCTAGAACTAGGAAAACTAAATTAAAAAATTTAGTTGCCAAAGTATTGTAATTTACAAGAGGTTTGTACTAATGTACGGTGCTGTCAATTACATTATACACATAAATAGCTCACACATGTCTATGTGTATATTATTTTTGTCCCAACTTTACTGGCAACAATTATAATTATTTCAACTGTTTTTGTCATTTGGGTTTAAAAGTTCACGTATGCTTTTATGTTGATTTTTATTTTATGCTGTTTTATATTCTATTTTACATTATTTTAATCTTATTTTATGTTTATTCAAGTGCTGGTCAATTATTTTTATCTTCTTTTATGTATACTTTTTTTGCACTTGGCCTTTATTCATTTTCTTATGAGGGTCTTAAATCTTTTCAAATATGCAAGAGCATTTTCAAAGGGCATTGCAAATCTTAATCACAGTTGTTGACACAATTCACGTAAATAATTTACCTTCCAATTTTCCCTCTGCACTTTAGTCTAGTTCTTTTTATTTTATTTGATATAGTTTAAAAAAATTGCTACTACACCCATTTGTCTCATATCTTCTTTAATTTTGAAAAATTTATGTTATTTATTATTTCTTTCAAGGCAGAATATTTTCTGCTGATTCTTCCCCATGAATAATACGTTTGTAATGATTACACAACCTCTTTTACTAGGGGTTATGGTGTAAAGTATGGATATAAATTAGGCCTTCTCTAAATTGCTACCAGATTATTGCAAAATTATTTCTATTACATTTCATGCTTCTCCTTCTGTTTGGAGAAGAGGATGTAACGATATGTCACGGTGGGGCCATTTCGCTGTGTGTTTTCTCTCCATCTGTCTTTATTTCTATTTCTTTGTAATTCCACCAGACCTTTTGTTATTGTTGTAGGAGCTAATATTCTGTTTTCCACAAAGGCTAAGCTTTAATTTAGCCTTCTATTTGGAATATTTTTAATGAAACCACAAGTTTGGTAGAACATGCAAGTTACTCAGTTCGAGGGCCCTCTTTAGAAAAACAAGACAGAATTTTTACTACAAAACCTCCAAGCTCCCTGTGAAGGGCCGGAGAGAAGAAGGAGCTCGGAGCTTCGTGTCCTTAGTTTGGGTTCGTGGCGAATCCACCTCTGTTCCCACTTATTTTATTTTGCTCATTGAACTAATCATCATTTGGCTGAGTTACAGAAAGAGGGCTTTGTATTTTAATTGGAATCACATTATAAACACAATTCTTCTCCACCTTATTCATCTTCTGTACCATTTTGTCATGCATCTAGCAGCCATCTGAATACCCCTTCCATAACTTTGCAAGGCTTCCGATAATGGGGGTGAGACACCTAAATAATTCGATTTATTAGCTCTTTCACATCCATGAGTCTTTCACAAATGGGATCTTGAATTTTACAATGGTTCTGTATGTTTGTTTCCCGTGATTAATGACTTTGCTACTTTCCTTCTGTATATTTTTCTTGTATCTGTCCCCTTCAGAGATGTATTTTTTTAATCTTTATGTTTTTAGTAAGTTTGTCTTTTTAAGATCTTTTTAGGGGTAGAATCAGATAATCTTCAACTAACCATATTTTTTAGAATAAATCTAGGTGTGGCTGTTTTCCCATAGTTCCACTACCCCTTTTCTGTGATTTTTAGGTTGTTTTTAAAACTATTCCTAATTGTGGTAACAAAAACATGTAACATAACATTTTTCAATTTTTAAGCACGTAGTTCAGAAGTGATAAATATTTCTTTGCACTTCCTGATGCAACAGATCTCTAAAACATTGTCATTTTGCAAAACTGAAGCCCTGTCCTCTCCCATCTCCTGCAGCACTGGCAGCTGCCATCTGACTTCTGTCTGCATGAACGTGGCTGTTCCCGGCACCCCTCGTCACTGGAATTGTGTGGCATTTGTCCTTTTGTGACTGGCTTATTTCACTGAGCATGCTGTCTACAGGGTTGCCCAAGGGACAGCATGGGTCATGGTGTCCTTCCCTTCTGAGGCTGGGTGACGTTCTGCCACAGGTGCAGACGGCAGTTTGCTTATCCACCTGCCTGTTTCTGGATCCCCACTGCCCTTTGATGGAAACTGACTCCTCTCCAAACCCCCTGGAGGTCTGGCCTCCCCCTGTCATGGCTGTCAGTACCTGGTGCTCTGTACCTGACGCCTTCCTCCTTCCCCAGAAGGTGGGGGCTCGTTCCTGCCTCAGGGCCTTTGCACACACTTCCCTTTTGCCCTGGATGTTTCTCCCAAACCTTCGAGGGGTGCTCTTCTCAGCATTCAGGTTTCACTTCAAATATCACCTCCTCACTGTGGCCTGTCTACTTAACTAGATCAATGTCCCCTCCCTGTTGCTTTCTGCCACGCTTCCTTTAAACTTCACGACATTTATCATGGGTTCCACCTGTTCTGTGGCCCCCATAGCAGGGTAAATTCCATGGGGATCAGATTATCTAACCGACCACTGGCTCCCCATTCCCAAAGTGGCAGTCACTTATTAAATGTCTCTCCAATGAATTCATTTATCACTGTTTCTTTTTCCCTGAGTTATTGCATTGTGCGGTGAACTTAAAAAAATATGAGCAATGCGGGTGATGGTTGTCTTTGTTTCATTCTTGAACTTGAAGGAGTGTTTCCAATGCTTCTCCATGCTATAGTTTTTGACATTTAAAATAGTATTTAAACATTTCAAGGCAGGATTCTTAAAATAGTTTTGTTAGGAATCATGACAAATTGTATGAATTCTGCTCCAGCATCTATTGGAATGTTGTTCTGTGTCTGTCTCCGCAGGGGGCAGCCCCACAGGAGGGCCCGTGTTCAGGACCCCTGGAGTGTGAGCGTCAGGACCCCTTGCCTGGTGCAGTGTTAAACAATGTTGATTAATTTATTCAAAATGAGTCGCCCTTGCATTAAATGACTCTCTAAAATCATTTTGATATTGATGTGAACAATGGAAACCAACACTATCTCTCTTATTGAAAAACGTGGGTGCGCGGAGCCCGGGTGTTTGGAAGGCTGATGTCTGGCCTTTCGTATGCCGCCTCTTTGCTTACAGCTGCTCCGCTCCCTCCATCCCACACACAGACATTGGGCGTGGCGGGAACTGCCCCATCAGAGGCGCAGACTGCCCTGGAAACCTCCGCAGGAGGAGGTACCGGGATGCGCTTAGCAGTGCCCATGGCCTAGGGCTTCTGGGGTGTCCATTCTGTAATCCTGCCCATTTGGGGAGGCCGCACCCCAGTGCGGGAGCAGCGTCAGCCTCTCAGCCAGTTCAGACCAGCATGGCTGTCCCGCTAGCTGCTCAGCCGTGAGCAGGTCACTTAACACCTGTGTTCTTCAGTCGTGTCACGTGTGGTGAGGACATTAAGTCGTGGTTATCTGGGGTGGAAAGGATCCTGCAAAGACCTTCGAGTGCCTGGGCAGGACTTTTATAAGAGTCACCATCACTAACCCTGGTAAAATTACTTCTCTCTCTATTTTTTTCTCTCCTCCATTTTTCAGTATTCTTTCAGCTACATAGAACCTTTTCAGTCTAATAGCAGTTATGCCATTTGGAATCTGTATAGAAGCTCTTGTTTCAAAACATCAACCACAGATTGAATGTCAGACTTGGTGCCCTTTGGCATGTAACATATAAGATGAAATAAGTGGACTGGTTCTGAAATTATCCAGAAAAAGACCAAAAACTGAACCCGAGACGTCGAGCAGCTGGGCTGCAGTGGGAATCTCATGGTAGTCAGGGGAATTACATGCCGTGCTGACACGGAAACTCTAAACTGCTGAGTTAAAGAGGAACCTTGGTCACATTTCAGAGAAAGAGCTCATGACCAGAAAAGCCAGGCCAAGGGACACGTGCCCCAGCAGCAGCTCATGTGAGGGACAGCCATGGTGCCCCTGATGGTGGGAATTACCCTTGGTGATGAGCCCTGAGCACGTCCACCACCAGCGCAGTGCTGTGAGTTTCCTAGGGCCTCCGTAACGGAGTACTGGGAACTGGGCAGCTCAAACTATAGAAAGTTTTTTTAATTTCAGGTGACTGTGAGGGTACAATCGATTAGTTACAATGTTTGCATTTGTCTCTGTTGTGACTGTGTCCTGCACCCAGGAGATGCCATTTCCCTGCACTGTGTCATGAGGTGGGAGCACCAATCCCCCTTCCTTCCCCCCTTCCCCCATCATGAATTGAATTGAGTTTTTCTCTTATGTGCATATTAGTTCGTCTACTGGCTTCATATTAGTATTGAGTACATGGGATTCTTGCTTTCCATTACTGTGATACTTTACTACAGAGAATGTTCTGCAACTCCATCCACTTAATAAAGAAGACGTAAAAACTCCCTGTCTCTCCATCCTGGAGGACAGAAGTCTGAGATCGGGTGTCTGCTGGGTTTTCCACTGAGGCTCTCTCCGGGGCTTACAGACCACATCTCCCCGTGTGTCTTTCCCTGGTCTTCTCTCTGTGGGGTAAACCCCCACAAAAATTAAATGAAATGTGCTCTTTTAATTCCAGAACTGAGCGAAAAGACTTGTGAGTATTATGCACTTTTGTTGAGGCCCTAAATGACCTGGGAAAACACGGTGGGGGCCTGCAAGCCAGGCATAAAAACCTCTTACAGGGAACCCTGACTGTGCAGTCAAGTCAGCCTGTCAGATAAGGGTTGAAACAGCCCATCTGTGCAGAGGACAGGACTCAAAGGTTGATGTGAGTAAAAAGAAAAACTCCATCGTAATGATGTGAGTAAAATACTCCATCGTAACTGTAGGGTCTCCAAAGCCATAAGAAAACAGTCATGAAGCCAGTTTCTCGGAAATTTAATTGAGTACGTAGAAGAGAAAGGTTTTACTCCTCTGTTTATCCTAACCTTTAACTTTAACAATAGAAGTCAGATAATGTATTGTTCTTTTAGGTCTTCCAAGAGGAATTGCCTGAGGCTAGCTTAAGATGGTTGTCTTACTTTCCCGGACTTTCTTTCTTTTCTATAGTTTAAGATAAGAAATGAGGATGTTAGGATTATCGATCAATGTGGTGTAAGTGACTAGCTCCCAATAAAAGGGAGTAGAAGATAAAGACATTTTGCTACATGCCACCTAAGAGCGTGTAGTCGTTTCTTGCTTTTAAACAATTCTAGGAGCGAGCTTGCACCCGCGGCCAAGCCACGTCCTTCTCTCCCCGCGAGAAAGAACATCACCCAACACTCTCCGAGTGTCTCTGTCCTCTCCTTATAAGGATTGTGGTCGTATGAATTGGGACCCCCACTAATGACCTCGTGTTAACTTAATCACCTCTTTAAATATCCTATCTCCAAATACAGTCATATTCCGAGTTCTGGGACCTGAACAGGGACACAGCTCTGCTGATAGCATGGGGTTTCCTTGCCCAGGTGGCTGTTTCAGGGCTGTTTGGTTTCTCCTTGTTCTCTAAGCTGTAGCGGGAAGTGGCCTCCAGCTGTGTAAAGTGCTGCTCAAATGGGGAGTTGCCCCAACGTCAGGATGGAGGTGCTTCTGTGAGTCCCCCAAACTTTAAGTCACTGGCCATGCAGCCTCGCATTCTGAGATTCTTTCTTTTCTTTCTTTCGGTGGCCATGCCTTTAGGAGGCCTTCTGTCATTTGGATTCCCTTATTTTTCTCAAGTAGGGTATTTCCAGAACACAGGATCGAGACATGTTTCTGTATTTTGTAAAATGTTTTATGGTTCATTAGCACCTTTTAAATTTATATGTTTTAGACCCTGAAAAATGACATCGCCTTTAGTGTCTCTCTATCTGGACTGACTTGAGTTTCTTGAATTGAAGTGACAGTGACATGGATGAGAGTTTTATTCTTCACATAGACCCAGATTATGAGTAGCCCAACTTAACATTTTCTTTTTTGAATTAAGCTAAGGAAGAGAATGCTGGAAAGCCAGAGATGCGTGCGCTGTGTGTTTAACAGCAGTGACGTCCAGCAGGCAGGCAGGCCGGGTGGAAAAGCTGAGCACAGGGAACAGCAGGAAAGTCGGGCCCACGAAATCAGCCCACCTGGGGACAGATGCCAAAAGGTCCAACCTTGATTTGGGGAAACCAGGAAGTGCCACCCTCCAAAATAGAAGCTCTGGTGCCAGGGCAAGTGACTGAGCCTGGGCCCTTGTTTCTGTAAAGCAGGACCCGGATCATTTGTGAGCACGACGCAGAGGCCTGGGGTGGTTTCTGTACCGTGTCGCCATGATGCGGGGACTGAGCTGTGCTGGGCGCGATGATCTCTGCGTCCCTCTTTCAGACCTGAAATGCTCATTAATACTTTAAACGCTCTGAGAAGTTCTACAAGAGAAACAGGCAAATCCAGTCAAATTTCATTGAACAGGCATTTTCTGGAAGGGGTTGACTGCAGGCATCTCTCTATAGGGCCTCATTCATAGGAGCTGAGCATAAGCCTCTCACATACATCACCTCGTTTAATCCCCATATGGCCTTCGAAATTTGCCACCATTAGTACTCAGCCTTTATTTCTATTTATTTATTTAAGAGAGAGTCTCACTCTCTTGCCCAGGCTAGAGTGCCATGTTGTCACAGCTCACAGCAACCTCAAACTCCTGGGCTCAAGGGATCCTCTTGCCTTAGCCTTCCAAGTAGCTGGGACTACAGGGGCCCGCCACACACCCACCTAGTTGTTCTGTTTTCAGTAGAGACGGCGTCTTGCTCTTGCTCTTGCTCAGGCTGGTCTCAAACTCCTGACAGGATATCAACCAATGCTCCCACCTCAGCCCCCTGGAGTGCTGCTATTACAAGCGTGAGCTACTGCGCCTGGCTGTACCCACACTTTATGAATGATGAGGCAGAACCCCATAAAGGTGACTAAGTTGACCTAATCAAACAGTGAGTGACAGAACTAGAATCTGAGCTCCCACAGGCAGGGCAGTGTATGGAGAGGGGCAACCTGCACACTCAGTGCTTGGGGACCATTTCTCTCAAGGTGACCCAGCCTCCCTCATTCTCTGCTTGGTATTTACTGCTGGGTCAATGGCAGACATTTTATTTTCCAAATAGGTTCACAGGCTTTGGGGAAGAATCCTCTGGCTGCTCATCTGCTTAAGCCCATCATTCGTCCTGCCATTTAGAGCAGGGTTCTCAGGGTCACCAGGATGCACATTTGGGAGGGACCATGCTTTGCTGTGGGGACTGTCCTGTGAACTGTGGG
>NW_003852528.1:1614876-1620762 GCF_000181295.1 Otolemur garnettii | reverse complement strand
CCTGTTCTGTGCATCATGGGGACTGTCCTGTGCATCGTGGGGGCTGTCCTGTGCATCGTGGGGACTGTCCTGTGCATCTAGGGTCTGTCCTGTGCATCATGGGCGCTGTCCTGTGTATCATGGGGGCTGTCCTGTATATCATGGGGGCTGTCCTGTGAACCATGGGGACTGTCCTGTGCATCATGGGGGCTGTCCCGTGCATCGTGGGGGCTGTCCTGTGAACCGTGGGGGCTGTGCTGTGCATCATGGGGACTGTCCTGTGCATCGTGGGGACTGTCCTGTGAACCATGGGGACTGTCCTGTGCATCGTGGGGACTGTCCTGTGAACCGTGGGGACTGTCCTGTGCATCGTGGGGACTGTCCTGTGAACTGTGGGGGTGCTTTGGAGCATGCCTGGCCTCTCTCTCCAGAGACTGGCTTCACCTCAGCCCTGAGCAGGTTGTGTTGACCATATGTGTCTTCAGCCATTGCCAAGTGTTCCCCACAGGGTGGAATTGCAGGTGAGAGCCACAGAGTTGGAGCAATGCTGGCTCCTGTCTGGCAGCTGTCTGCCTCTATGGTGAGCACATATCTGGTTCAGGAGCACTCCCCAGTCCTAGGAGCATGGGTGAACTTGGAATTCTGAAATAGCTTGGAGAGCTAAAACTTTGTGGCTGGGTCAGTCAGTATCCCAGGGGAACCACATGGCCTCTAGAACAGGGGAACTGTGAGGAAGCCTTAAATATCAGGGTGGGGGGAAATCAGCGAGGAGCAGGACAGCATGTGGGCCCCTGGGGCAGCACCAGGGGAGCAGCCTCCTGAGCTCGAGGGTGTATAGGAAGGCTGCCTGAGCCAGCTGGGGACATGGCCTGGCATGGAGGGCCAGTGAGAAGTTACCCCCTCCTATCCTCTCCCCACTCCCCATTATCTGCTGTCCCACTCCACTGGCCAACAGGAAGCCACGGGGCAGGGAGCCGATGAACGCTGAACACACTGGCTCTCTTTCTAAATAAGTTTCCTCCAAATGATGTCCAAGCCATCCGGTATCACTTATTATATAATGCTTTTTCCCAAATTTAAGGCCTATTTATTATATATTGAGCTCCAACATAAAAGTCTTATTTATATTTATTCTGTTATACTGCTCTATACATGTTTAAAAAACTAGCTCCGTGTTCTTTCAGTTATTTGCTTTACAATATGGCTTAATATCTAACGGAAAGGCAGGACCCATTTAGCTGCCAAATGACAATCAGCACCCCCCCCCTTCTCCTTCTCCTCTCATTTTCCCATCATGTGTCTTAAATGACTGGCAGCCAAAACCTTTCTGATGGCAGTGAGCACGTAGCTGGAATTTGGCTACAAACTTAGTACACCTTACCTCAGTTTCTTGGGTTTGCTTTGCTTTTCATTAAGAACAAAACCTTCTTTAAAATCGTTCCTCTGCACATTAACTAGCGTGATTAATTTCATCTTGGTTCTATGCATCGTTGGTTTCCTTTCCAAACAGGAAGTTCTATAAAATTAAAAAGCAAGCACACCAGGTCCTTTTCTTCCTTGTCAGATCAGAATTGCCAACAGTAGCCAAAGCCTTGTTTTGGTCTGCAGTGATGTCGTAAGTCTTATTCGAGCCATGTTGCTTTATTGAGACCTGATGCTTCACCCAGACATACGCCATTTATTTGTTCAGTGTAAATGTTTTGCTTTTAATGAGGAAAATGTAGACTCAATATCTGCAGAGAAAAGTGAGTCTTTGGTACCCAGCGTTACCACTAATCCTTTGGGATGCTGGACGTGAACAACATCTGGGCACAATAAACAATACTAAGGTCTAACAATGTTTTCCTTGCTCAGCGTCCTTTAATAACCTGTCCACAGATTTTTTCAAAATGTTCTAAACAAATAACAGTAAAGTTTCAAAACCACAGGCGTAATTAGCTTGTATATCCTCAGAATTATTCTGTGGAGTGAAACAGAGACATGCACTTGTGAGATGAAGTTTCTGGCCGAGAGAGATATTTATCACAGCACATGGGAAATGCCTAATGAGTCAGAAGGAAAAAAGTCCTCAGACTCCTGAAATTTTGATTTGCGGTCCGTCCTGGAGCAAGCCCTGTGGACGGAAAGGTCCTGAGGATTAAGCTCCAATTTGAGCCAGTGGAGCAATGCAGAAAATTTAGCATTCAATTTGGCTTTTTTTTTTTTTAACTTTTAAAATACATTTGGGTTTTGCACAGATTTTAAGTGTGCTGAATAACACTAGCATGAATTTTGCCAATGCCCCAGTCAGACATGACTATAATTTATTTGGGAAATCAACCAAAACAAAAATACATTTCTGGAAACGGTGAAGAATGGTTTCTGCTTTCTCTTTCTCCGTCTGCAGAGTGACTCTGCGTACTCGGCTCCAGCAGGGAAAACAAGAGCTGATGAATTAGGACCTGCCAGCACCCTCCTGCCCAGGTTAGCCTGTGGGACCTGACACAAGATTTCCCTCCCTCCCGTCCTCCTTCCTGCTCGGGGATGTCAGGAAGCTGTCCAAAAAAGGAATTGTCTGACGCAGCGGGCAGGTCAAGACCCTTTCCAACCTATCTAGGAGAAAGAATAAAATATTACATTCAAATATCCTTTTTGGGCTCAGCGCCTGTGGCTCAAGCGGCTAAGGCACCAGCCACATACACCTAAGGTGGCGGGTTTGAATCCCCAGCCCGGGCCCCCCAAACAACAATGATGGCTGCAACCAAAAAATGGCCAGGCGCTGTGGTGGGGGCCTGTGGTCCCAGCTACTTGGGAGGCTGAGGCAGGAGACTCGCTTGGAGGTTGCTGTGAGCATGATGCCATGGCACTCTACCTAGGGGGATAGCTTGAGGCTTCGTCTCAAAAAAAAACAAACAAAAAAACCCCAAATATCCTTTTTGCAAGCTCTCTGCAATCCCACCATGCAAATCAGCCAGTCAATGTGTCCCCTTCCAAAGAGGTGTCATAGGGAATAAAAAGTATAAACATGTGATCTCTCCCTTAAAAACTTATAGTTACAAGGCATTCTTAATTTATGTTTCAGAGAAGAAACGTATGTGGGGCTGACATACTCACAGTAGGTGTCCCCAAAGGCGGGCTGTGTCCTTCCCAATCAAAGGCCCCAGCCCCACTCTGGACTTTACATTGGTATTTCCCAATCATCAGACTCAGGCAGGGGACATTTCTACACAGATCAGAGGACAGGCTCTGTGAGCATTCTCAGAAGAACCATGGCTTGAATGGTCGGGAACTCCAATCGAGGACTCAGGGACAAACGTCTCTCTTGCCCTGAACAGTCAGTAAAGGGGAGATGATGAGATACCGGAACAGGGCACAACATGAATAAACACACCGACCTTCGCCTGATGAATGCCCAGCTCTGAAATAGAAGATTCACCTTCTCAAAGAGACCGAGGACTTCCTACAGAGAGAAGGAACAGCGTGAACCAGAGAGCAACTCTGTAAGCTGCGTTTTGTTTTGTTTTGTTTTTTTTTATCAAAGCAGTCAACAGTAGATTGGCTCCTGCAGAAAACTGAGCATTTATTACTTTTACAAACAAAAAAATAAAGCTACTCATATTTTAGATTTTAAAAAGAAAAGCATACAACTAGACATATTGCATTGTGAAGAGTTCAAGATTCCAGAAATACAGGTTACCTGCCCAAACAAAACGAAACGAAATAAAACAAAAAAATAGGCATTAGACTTCTTTGTAGCATGAAGATCAGTCATAGTAAACCAACAGGTTCTGAATTTCTGGGGGTAAACACGTGATCCTAGACCCCAACCTGCCAAGGTCAACCCTTCCTGCCCCCCCCATAATGGTCTCAGGAGGCCCCCATCCCCTGCTGCAAAGGTTGCCAAGCAAGATTTCCTAAGACCTGAGCAATGGTCAGCATGGGGAGGAAGAGCAGGGAAGTTTGGTATAAAATAAATTGCATGATGCTTCAGTTAGTGACTAAGTAAACACTGGTGGCGAGTTTATAAAACCTAACACAGAAGTTAAAAATACCAAAAAGAAACGATCTGTTACATACAAACAATTTAATGATGATGATGTCTGCCTCTTAAACTCCCACTTACTTTAACAAAATCTTGGAAAGAGGATAAAGTAAAAGAAAAAATGCAAAAACATGCTACTTGTTAACTCCTCCATCCTTGGGGGGGCTAAAGATGTAGTTTATACAAATGTTGGTGGGAAACATTTTATGTGTGTATATGTATATAAATGTAAGCATTATGTTTTTAGTGCAATAAGTATAAAATACACGAATAATAAAGAAAAAGAGAGTAAGTGCTGCTTAAGCCATGTGGTAAAAGGCAGGAAAGGAGATTAATTGGAAACAGGAGGGAAGGGAAAGACACGCCACGAGGCAGACGGCAGGACGCAGGCCGGCAGCTCAGCTCACACGGCAAAATGGGCTGTTAAATTATTGCGTTAAAAGACAAACCAAACTTATGTATCTCTCCCTTTAAAGTATGGGCATCCCCTTAAAGGCAAATCCTTGGAAAGGGGTTTCCTGGGAGGACATGTCCTCTGTCACCTACAGGACAGAGAAGAAACCAGCCAACAAACCCACGGATTTGTTCATCTGGCTGCATTTGCTCACCAGCATCTCCTGGACGTCCCCAGACACTGGGTTGGTTGTGGAGAACATGGTGGTGGACAAAACGCTGTGTCATCTCTCAGGAGGTGACAATCTGGAGGGGACCACAGAGGACATGTGCCATAAGGGAGAAAATAAGGTGCCCAGGCCAGCACCCCCACCCCTACCTGAACGCTCAGCCGAGGCAGGTCAGGGTATCATCAGTTATTAGAGCTATAAAATTTGTAGTAAAAACAGATAAAATAACTAATATATGCCCACTTAAAACATGACCCACTTTGTGTACCTTTCATTTTTTAAATATTATTATTTTTTACCAGGGTTCACTTCCCACTGTGGACGTGCCAAGCTGGACTCTCCTGCATCCTGCACGATGCTCCCTGGTGGACGATACCTGGGAGTTGGGTGGACCCCAAAGACTCTGAGCTACACACGTGAACTTTCCCGCAGCGGAAGGGTGGCACAGAGGTCAGTGGAAACAGGAACCCAAGCACGGACTTGGCACAGAGCGGAGCTGAGGCACCGTGCTGCCAGGGGGTGCTGGTTGGGAGGTGCTATCACTTTCAGCTATTTTTATGACTGCTCAGCTGTGGTGCCAGATGTGAGGTTTCTCTCTGTTAGTGGCAAGGTTTTCAATAATTCTGCACATTTTCAGAGCCTCTCAGAGTGAGTGTGAAATGGGCACAGCGTTTAACACATCTCACGTCTGTGCAAGTGACTTGCGCCTGTTTCTGTTGGGGACAGGCTGAGGTCAGGCTTTCCTAGAACTCAAGACCAAGATGTGAGTGCGCCTCTGTATTTTGGAGGAGATCCCACGAAGCAGTAATACCTGCCTTGGGAAAGGGTGGGGGAGGGTGGGAACCAAGACAGGAGGCCCTGCTAAGTTAGGTCACCAGTGGGGGCCTCTGGGCCTGTTCCCACTGCAAATTCCGGGGAGCAGTAGAGAACCCTTGAGGGTTGGGAAGCTGGGTATTCACCTGCCCCCTATCTTCCACCGTGCTTGGTAGCTGCTCTGGGGTGTTAACTCCCTCGCCTGGGCAGCCAAGCCTGGCTCTGCAGCCACAGAAAGCCTTGGAGCAGCAGGTCACAAGGACTTGAGGCTGTAGAGGGAGTGACAAGCTGTAGGATTCTCCCCAGGGCGGGGGTGGGGGCATGTTGACGAGGCTCCAGCAGCATCCGTTAAACTATTACTCCTTCCTTGTCTCCTGGAAAGCCACAGCTACTAAGTTTCTCCTTTCATTTCTCTGTTAAATTGGTGCTTTGCGTCTTGGTCTGCTAAAC
>NW_003852528.1:1613135-1614325 GCF_000181295.1 Otolemur garnettii | reverse complement strand
GGGGGATGGACAATGTGCTCTTCAAACAGAGCAAGGCCACCATCACCTCTTGTGAAATTCTGCTCTTCCTGAGAACCTTCCCCCGAGTGTGTCTTATTCCGCCAGGTGTTCAGCCGACTGAAAGCCTTTTGCAGACCTCTCTGTCATCCCGTGAACTCAAACTTCACCGAACATAATAAACCCTGGGGAGCTTATTATTATACAATGAAATTCCTGGGCTGTGCTCCAGACCTACTGAATCAGGATCTCCACTGGTGGTCCCAGTATTCTTGTGCAGTGAATTGTGCTTCTCTGGGTTATAGGAAGGGCTCACCCATCCCTCCCCCACCTATCCGTAGTCCATCTCCCTGCTCATCCATCCATCCATCATACATTCATCTGCCATCTACCACCATCCACCCATCTATCCATCCATCCCTCCCCCACCTATCCATAGTCCATCTCCCTGCTCAGCCATCCATCATATCTATCCATCCATCCATTGCTTCATGTAAAAATATTCATCGGGGGTCTACTGTGCGAGACACAGTGCTAGGCAGTGTAAATACCGTAAATTAACAAAACAGACAGTGACCCAGATGGGCTACCTCCTTGTGAGGGAGGCAGAGGAAAACAAGACAGATGGGTGGGTTACAGAGTGTGTCAGGAGTGATAGGGTTACAGAAAACCTCCAACATAGGATGGAAAGGGGCAGCTGAAACTTTGGGAAAAGGTCCTCTGAAAAGGTGGCATTTGCACTGGAGATTTTAAAAGGGTCAGAGAACCAGCCATGGAGATGCCCACAGGGGAAAGAACTCCTCACAGAGGCACCAGCCAAGCAAGGCCCAGAGCAGGCTCCAGGAAGCCAGGGCAGCTGAGCTGCAGGGTCAGAGGGGAGAGCTGGATGCGAGGGCAGACAGGTGTGGAGGAGCTGGCACCACTGGAGGAGGTGAGAAGCTGTTACAGGAATGTCCAACCTTTTTTCTTTCCTGCCACGCACTGGAAGGAGAAGAGTTGCCATGAGCCATACATTAAATGCACAAATGCTAATGAGAGCTGATGAGCAAAAAAAAAAAGTCTGTGCACACTTTTTATGATATTAGACACCACAGATAAGAAAAGAGTCCTCAGATAATCAACATGTGGCCCACAGGCCGCAGGTTGGACACCTCCGTTGGAGGGATTGCAGGCTGGGACTCCCATGATCTGAC
>NW_003852528.1:1610725-1612843 GCF_000181295.1 Otolemur garnettii | reverse complement strand
CCACATGGCTACTCTCCAGTGAGCAGGTTCAGGGCGGAATTTTCATTCAGATTCTCAGGAAGGGGCAGGAAGGCACCAAGTCTCCTTGCTCTGTGGTCCTCCTGAGCCTCCCTAGAGCCCTAGGGAGACAGAGTGGAAAGTGAGCTCAGGTTCACTTTGGAGACAGGTGCCTAGAATGGAATGTCCTGTTTAGTCAATGACATTGTAGGAATTCGTATTTTCTGAAGGGAAAAACATTTTGTCTTTGATGGATTTTCTGTTTTACAGACATAATTAATCACAACGCCTTAAGAAATCAATTTCTCTAATAGCAAAAATAATCTATGTTTTGCCAACTGGAAACACCACTTTTATTTAAGAAACTCCTTCCCTGGAGTTGATTATGCTTCTTGGCGCCAGGAGCGAGAATGTCGGACATGTGCTCAGACTGTAAATGATTCCGTGAGGAAGCCTGAGGTTCTCGGAACAGCTGAGGGAAGTACCATGTTTTAACTTTTGTAAACAAAAGGATTCTTGTTCAGAAATGGATGCTACAGATGGACAGTAAAATATACAAGGACAGATGTCGTCCAGACTTCTGAGGACACGTTCTATGGAGCATCCATCATGCCGTAACCCAGAGTCACAGTTCGTCAACTTGCAGGCAGATGCTAGCTCAGTCCTGTCCCCTTGGCCCTGGTGAGGGACCCTCCTCAGTAGCACCAGGAGATGGGCAGCTTTTCTGGGGAGTGAGGGAGGCCGACAAACAGTGCCGGCTCTGGAAAGTTCTTCTGTGAATTAGAAGTCTTCTGTCCTCTGATTTCCCATTGGCTCCGGGTGGGACAGGTAGATGCTGAAGGATTTTCACAGTTCTGTTTTTCAAAGAGTTGAGAAAGTTATCAAGACACTACTAAATATTCCCACTTCTGGGCCCACACTTTCCCAGTTCCTTCAGCTGCCACGGAATGCGGCAAGATGCTGTCCTAAACTGAGATGCACCACCTCCGAGGCCCCGGGTTCCCGGGGCACTCACCTCGTGTCCTCACGTCTGCCTGGGGGTCCAGCTGGGCACTGCTGAGGGTCGCTGATTCTTGCCCTGGGGTTGAGTATGAGGTCACCTCAGGGGAAGGCGTCCTGCTTCTTTGAAAACAGTGACAGAGCTAACACTTGGCTCACCCTGCCTCACATGTGCAGCTCTGCTGGAAGAGCAAACCCAGCGTCCTGAATCCACCGGCCCTGGAAGAAACCTCTCGGGAGAGAAGGACTTGATGCTCCAATTCTAACTGCCTCTGTCATTTTCCTGCCAGGCCTGACCTTTTGCAGATGTGCGTTCAATTAAGCAACAGCCCTGCGCGGCCTCCTCCCACACTCTTCAGCTTCCAGCCGCCGCTTTAAACCGTCGCAGGCAGCTTCTTGCACCCTCACTGGGGCTTTTGGGGCACTGGGGCTTGGGCAGGGGCATCGGGGCCTGTTTTCCATGTGGGTCGCAGCTGCTCATCTGCGGACTAAGGTCTTGAGCCTGAAGTGATGGTGAGCACGTGGCCAGCGGCAGGTCACAGGGAGGACCTGGCTGTGTGCCGTACATATTTGTGACCTGACCAAAGCCTGGCAGACTCCCTCCTGGGCTGGGTCTGGGAGACACGCCTCTGAGGGAAGAGGGGTCAGAGAGAAGTTCATGTTCCCTGCTCCAAAGGACACACTGCAGGGTGTTTTGGTCGTGGGGAGTTGCTACCATCCCGGAGTCAGAACTTGGAACAAGGTATCTTGTCTCCTAAAGAAAAAAGGACAAAGGATCAACAGGGATGCAGCTGAGGCGAGGGAGTGCACTCGGGCGGGCGACGGCCCGAGGGGAGGTGCTGACTCCACTTAAAACTCAGTGTGGGAAGTATCGTGGCAAGGGCTGCCTTGCCACCCTGGGCTAAGTGACATTTGCCCACTAAATTCCCTAAGGGGTATCAGCTTAAAGAGGTCAGAGAGACCTCACCCCTGCTTTTCTCTAAAGGTAAATTCTGAATCTGGCAATGGGTGAAAATCATTCCCTTCAGATTGTTACTGAGACTGACAAACGTATTCTGCAAGCAAGAGTCGCAAGACAGGGTTTGAAATCCAGATGCTGAGAAGGCCGACCGATGGCCGGGT
>NW_003852528.1:1604051-1610185 GCF_000181295.1 Otolemur garnettii | reverse complement strand
GGACAGCAATCACTTCACGAGTGTCAGCAAACCTCCATGGGGTGGGCAGAATGGGAACAGGAATCCCAGCCCCTTGTCTCCCAGAAGGATTCCTCAGAGTACATGGAAGGTTGTCGACTTCATGAAGCAGGTCATCACCACTTGCTTCCTTTGGAAGGCTGTGTCAAATAAATCAGTTCCAGATGCAAATAAATCAAACAAATGGATCTGGGACAGTTCTGTCCTTAAGGAGCCACCTGCCCTGTTCCGGTAGGGCCTCCTTTTTGCAGCTGCCCGGGGCTCCTGCCCGCTATGAGTGGGTACCCCATAACTGTGAACAAAGGGCTCATTGGTTCATTTCCACAAGCAGGTAGGACAAAGACCTAGGTGCATAGTAAAATGGCGTAATTTCAGATTCGCAAAGCACTTTTCCACATGAAAGACTGAAAGAGGACATTTAAAAAAATTTTTTTTATTAAGTCATATACAAATAGATCATGAATACAGTTGTGCATATGTAGGGTACAATGTGTTGATTTTTTTATACAATCTGATGTGGTTACATCAAACCTATCAACATAACTTTCACCTCATTTACTTGATTGTTGTGTTATGTTCTACACTTGACAGATTTCACTTGTACCCTCGCAATATGCTCTGTAGGCATGGTCCTGCTGTCTACCCTCCTTCTATCAAACTTCACCCCACCCCTCCCTTCCCGCTCCATTTCTCTCCTTCATTCTGGGCTATAGTTGTGTTCTATCTTTCATAAGAAAGTATTATAATAAGTTGGTTTCATACAAGCACTGAGTACATTGGATACTTTTTCCTCCCTTCTTGAGATATTTTACTCAGGAGAATATGTTCCAGGTCCCTCCATGTAAACATAACAGAGGTAAAGTCTCCATCTTTTTTAAGGCTGCATAGTATTCCATGGTATAAATATACCACAATTTATTAATCCATTCATGGGTCGATGGGCACTTGGGCTTCTTCCATGACTTGGCTATTATGAATTGAGCTGCAATAATAATCTGGTGCAAATATCTTTTTTGCAAAGTGATTTTTGGTCTTTTGGGTATACTCCTAGTAGAGGAATTGCAGGATCAAATGGCAGGTCAATTCTTAGATCCCTGAGTGTTCTCCAAACTTCTTTCCAAAAGGAACGTATTAGTTTGCATTTCCACCAGCAGTGGAGAAGTATTCCCTTTTCTCCACATGAAAAAGGACTTTTTGAACCTCCAGGAGAGAAAAAAGAGGGAGAGAAAACTAGAGATCAAGCCTGGTCCCGAAAGGTGGTTTGCAGCAAGCAGCGGCCTGTCCAGCCCTGTGTGCACGTGGGTGGCTGCCCTGCTGCCTGGGCTGCGGGAACAAAGGCCCAATGCCTGCTAATCGCTCTCAGTCATTCCCATCAGTGCTGGTGACAATACAAAAAACAAGCAGAAAGGAAAAACAAATGGGTGGCCCTGCAGCTGGGTGTTGCCCCAGGTGTCTGAATAGTTTCGTAATTAAATCACCCACCTGGTTGTAGGATTATGTTTTTTTTCCACTCCTTAACTAAAGTGATGTACTTTTCAGAATGTTGCCTCAGTACCTGGGGTTCTTCAAAAACAAAGTTAAATACAGGGAGCAGTAATAGCAAAGGGTGTGTAGCGAGCGCGTGCTCAGGACTGTTTGCTTTTGCCTGTGGAAACAAAAGAGGCTTTGGAGAAGGAGCAGACAGGGGCTGCTTGGGTCTCAACAAAGGATAAACTGACCTGTGTAAGCACGGGTGGGATTTTTAATTTTTTTGGCAAAACCAAATCAATTCCTGGAAAAGTGAAGCCGCCACAGCATTTGTTTTCTATTTTCTCCACAAGAAAAATGGAGCGAAGTTGCTCCCCAGGAGAGTGAAGTTGCCCCCAGCGTCTGTGATCCTCCCCTGGGCCTCTGTCCCGCCCCGTCACACTCCCGACCCCCCTTCTCCTCTGATCAGTCGTTAGTCTATTCCCATCAGTTACCTCCATGACAGACCCTGTGCATGTCAGATATCAAGACCAGGGGATTCCCTGACAAAAGAGAAAAAGAGAGAGAGAGAGAACAGAAAAGAAATAGAAAATGAAAAGTAAAGTGGGCACAGCTCACATTTTCCGCAGCCTCTGTTGATAGAGGGTGTGGCTGAGGCTCCTTCCTCAACACAGTGCTGCTTGTTGAATAATAAGCCAAAGCTCTGCCCCCAGGGCCCTGTCACTTCTGGCTGACAGCGTTTCACTGCTAGGGGGTCCGTTTTTCTCAACTCGGTTCCAATCACTTTGGCAAGTTTAATCTGGTCTAACAGTTTTGGTATTTACTGCTGGAATTTTCTGTATCTTAAGAGCACCTTGGGAATTTAGCGTAGTGGCTAAAAGCTTGACTTTTAGCTGCATGCAGGTGGAAGCAGGGATGCGCTGAAAATACACACAGGATGTGTTTGGGAGTTATCTCTGCTCTGAGAGCACCCTCGCAGGCATGGAATTAATTTCTGGTTTTAAATGGAGCAACAGTGACTGAATGCAGAGACTGAGAGTATTCCTAAGGCTGACGGTGATGGCGCAGTGTGGGGTTGGGGAGGGTGGGGACGGGAGGCACGTGCTTCTGGGTCTGTGACTCACCAGCCCCCTTCCTGGGTATATGCCTTGAGCTGGCTGAGCTTCCTTCCTGCCATCTGCAAAAGAGAGCCAATCCATCTTACCTTGGAGAGCTGTCCTGGAGGAAAGCTGTCCTTGGAGAGCTGTCCTGGGGGTCCAGTGAGGCCATGCTCTGGGGATGCATTAGATTCATAGGGCCCTATCTCTATCTCTGCTTAGAGAAATCTCCATCTCGTCCTCCATCCAAATCACTCTCACTTTCTCTCACTTTATAAAATATGTTTTAAGAAGTCACAGAGCCTGGGACTAAGGAGGAACGTCAGAGTCATGTGACCCCTGATCTTTGCAGATGGCATCACAGTAGATAAAGCTTTTACACAAATTTGTCTTCATTCTATTCTTCCGAAAGTCTTAGGAAGGAATCATTATTAGGTCTGTTATGTAGGTGAAGAGCCGCGTCACATGATTGGAAATCAGCAAAGCAGAGAATCGTAGGATAATGCTGCCGATGTGGTGCTGAGGATGACCAGATGACGATGTTGATGTCCTGGGCAGCTAGCATCCCCTGAGGGCTTCCTCGCCTGCTACTCTGGTAAGTGGTCCAGCAGGGAGGCATTCATTTAGTACTCACAGAACCTTACTGTTACGATCCACTTCTCACAGTTGAGATCATTACGTTTCAGAGATGTCCAAGGTCACCCACCAGGTGAGAAGCAAAACAGGATTCCAATCCACTTCACAGGATTCCAGTTCCATATAAGACTTTCTCCCATCTCAGGTGATATGTGACATTAGGGAAGAAAGGTTCCCTCTGTAGAAATGACCCTGGAAGTGGCAGTGTAGACAGTGCTGTTTCTGTCCATGTATTCATGATTCAGTGGCACAGAGGCACAGATCCGTCCTGGCTAAGGACATGCTGCAGGTCACCAGGCTGCCTGTTTTGCCTCTGGCTCAATTCCCCTTTGTCCTTTCACTCTTGGGGGCAATGCTGTCACTTCATGGTCCTCATTTCCTTCGTGGCAAAGGTGCCCGTTTTTAAGGTAGCAAATACTACAATTCTCAGTGAGAATGGCAATGACATTGATGTTGACAAGTGACAGTTACATGTCACCACACTAACAAATGACAGTTACACATACAGGCTTGTGAGCGCCTTCTTCACCGTAAGCCCCTCGATGACACTACCACGGTCAGGGCTGTGCTGCAACCCTCCCCCTATATTCTTGCAAAGGAGGCAGTAAGTATATCATGTGCATTGTCTGAAAATCCTAATATGGTGAAAATGCCGATCCCACTTAAGGTAATTTGTAGATACAAAAGAATACTCATCAAAGCCTGGCAGGGTTTGTTTGGTGGCATCTGACACGCTGGCTCTGAGATTGTGGAAATTCAGAGGGCAAAGGCAGCCAAGGCCGGGTGAAGGGTCAAGTATAAACTGGGTCAATGCACTCCACCAATGTCAAGATCCATCAAAAATCTATGTGAAGTTAGAGGCTACTGTAGTGCTATGAGGATCAATTAATAGCCAGTGGCACAGATCCAGGAGTCCAGCCACAGAACCATACCTAGGCTATCCGGTTTATGACGGATGAGGTGTGTGTACAGGCACTCTTTCCAAAGCCAGTGCTGAGTCAAATGGACATGGCCGTATTTGACTTTCTAAAACTCCTGAACTTCTACCTCATCCATTAAATTCAATGTCAAAACTCGACCACAGACCTAAATGTAGAAATAAGGCAACACAAGTTTTAGACGAAATCACAGGCTAATATGTTTGTGATCATAGAGTGGGGATAGATTACTTAAATATTACCTAAAAAATACTCATTATAAATTAAAATGTGACAAATCAGACTGTTGAAATAGCAAACTGTCAAAAAGACTTTTTTTATAATTAATTATTTTTTATTAAATCATAAGGTTGAACACTGCCTTGTGATTTACTTACACAATCCTAAGGTTGATGCTTTTATGGGGTTTAGGGTACTGCTTCGATATACAACAAAGACATTGTTAATAGAGAGAAAAGGGATAGATGGAATGAAGAGGATGTTTGTGATACATACATCTAACCATGAATCCATGCACAAAATATATGAAGAACCCGTACAAAGCAAAATAAAAAGATTAAATAATCAGATTTTAAAATGACCAAATTGTCTGAAGAGGCATTGAGGAAACAAGTAATCCAAATGTCTGAAAACTTTACAGAAAGGTACTCACCTCCATTAGTTTGGGAAGTGCTGGCTCAAACCAAAATGAGGGCTCCTACCTGCCCGTCACAGTGGCTTAAATGAAGAGGATGGAGGGGGCTGCAACTATAAGAATGTTCACACACAACTAATGAAAGTGTAACTTGTATGATCCCTTTGGAAGGTCACTAAAAGATGTGTGCCTATCATCCAGCGGCTCTGCTCTGGGCTCTACCCAACAGTAGTTCCCGGTCACCCTCCCCAAGGGACGTGACTCAGAATGCTCCTTCTGAATACTATGACACTAACTCGTAACATCCCCAGACTGGAAATTAGGCAAACTAGGCTGAAAAGATAAATGTGTTAAGAGTCACAGAGGGAAATATCACACAGCCACGAAAATGAACAAATGGCAGTTCCACGTCACAACACAGACAAAGGACGGTTCCACGTAATAACAAAGACAAAGGACGGTTCCACGTAACAACACAGACAAACGATGGTTCCACATAATAACACAGACAAACAGCGGTTCCATGTAACAACACAGACAAACGACGTTTCCACATAATAACACAGACAAACAGCGGTTCCACGTAACAACACAGACAAAGGACGGTTCCATGTAACAACACAGACAAACGACGTTTCCACATAATAACACAGACAAACAGCGGTTCCATGTAACAACACAGACAAATGACGTTTCCACATAATAACACAGACAAACAGCGGTTCCACATAACAACACAGACAAAGGACGGTTCCACGTAACAACACAGACAAACGACGTTTCCACATAATAACACAAACAGCAGTTCCACGTAACAACACAGACGAAGGATGGTTCCACGTAATAACACAGACAAACAGCAGTTCCACGTAACAACACAGACAAAGGACGGTTCCACGTAATAACACAGACAAACAGCAGTTCCACGTAACAACACAGACAAAGGACGGTTCCACATAATAACAAAGACAAAGGACGGTAACAACACAGACAAAGGACGGTTCCACGTAACAACACAGACAAACAGCAGTTCCACGTAACAACACAAAGGACAGTTACACATAATAACAAAGACAAAGGACGGTAACAACACAGACAAAGGACGGTTCCACATAATAACAAAGACAAAGGACGGTTCCACGTAACAACATAGACAAAGGACGGTTCCACGTAACAACACAGACAAAGGATGGTTCCACGTAACAACACAGACAAAGGACGGTTCCACGTAACAACACAGACAAACAGCAGTTCCACGTAACAACACAGACAAACAGCAGTTCCACGTAACAACAAAGACAAACAGCAGTTCCACGTAACAACAAAGACAAAGGACGGTTCCAC
>NW_003852528.1:1597754-1603537 GCF_000181295.1 Otolemur garnettii | reverse complement strand
ATTAGGAATCAGGAGAGTGGCTGTTCTGGGTTTGAGGGGAAGTGAGGAAAACCTAGAGAAGGGCCCAACAGGAGTTCTGGGGAGCAGGGAATGTTTTGTTTCTTGATCTGAATGCTGAGTACACAGGTGAGTGTTAAGTTTGTGAAAATTCATAAAGTTGTGCATTATAATTTTCACACATTTCTATGTACACATTATGTTTCAATACAAAATTAAAAAATGCTTGTATAACTTGATGTTGATTAGTTTGTGGTGATGTGATAAACTGTTATGGCCCAAATGAACAGTGGCTCCTGGGACCTGTCTCCGGCAGTGCCTCCTCCACTGTCTCTGGACTCGGCATGTGACTGCCTTAAGCTCATGGAAGCATGAGGTAAGTGGGACACCAGCAAGAACATTGCCACCGAGGTTGTCCCCTTGGGATGTTCCTTCTTGGAACCTCCAGCCGCCGTGCTGGGAGGTGTTGTGGGAAGCTCCTTTCCGTGGGTGAGAGAGTCACTGCGTGAACTGCAGAGCTGATGGAGCTAATATACGTTCAGTGGACACTTCGCCTGCTTTTCTCTCTTTCCCACAAACACATATATTCCCTCTAGACACTACTCAACATTCACTTTTCGAGGATGCTATCTGATTCTGCTCAGCCCTGTGGTATCCGTCTGCACAGCACAGGACTCTCTGCACAGGAGTATTCCGATTGTACTCTGTGGCCGTGCAGTGCTGTATAAGTCACTGCATGTTATGGCACTTGAGTTCCAAGAAGAAACATTCCAAGGGGACAACCTCAGTGGTGGGCAAGAGCCCAGTAAGCCTCCACTGACATCACGCTTGCTGGTTTCCATAGCAATGCTGAACACATCAGCAGAGTAGATGCCATCACTTCCATTTTAAAGGTGAGGAAACTGGTTCATGAAGAGGTGGGCTGCCATTCCTTTGATCACCTGGCAGGATCCTGAGCTAGGATCTGTTCCCTGGATGTCTTGATCCCTAAGAAAGTAACTAGAGCTTTACCTCCCAGAAGAAGAGCTGACCCAGCTACAGTGAGTGATTTTGCTCATCCAGGAGAAGGAAGCAGGAGACCCCGTAGGTTCTTTCCAGAATATGTTTCTTTTGCTTGCTTTTCCATTCGGGACCATTGAGGTGGTCCAGGTCCAAGGCCCATAACCTCCCCCAGAGTGTGGTGTTGGCCCTGGCCCGGGCTGGCCTCCTGCCAGCCTCTGCTTTCCCTGATGGCTCCTGGCATGAAGTTTGCTCTTTCCTCACCCGCCTCTGCAGTCTGGCTTGGCTCCATCATGCCCTCAGCAGAATTCCTTACTTTCTTCACTGAAAGTAACTACATTTGGCCCTAAAGCATCTTGGGGGTCAGGGGAACAGAAGCATCTGATTTGTGTCTCTGATCAGGCCTCAGCCTAACTGTGACTTAGGCAGGAAAGCCCTGGACTGGGCCCACATCGCCTGTCTTCTTTCAAAACTGCTCACCTTGAAATAAGGAGCATGGGTAACGTTTCAGGCACCACTTCTTGCGCTAGACTGGACGCCCTGTGAAGCCAATGGTGGCCTCTGTCCTGCTCACCAAGGTGGCTGTACTTGGTAGAGGATTGGGCTGGTGTTTCATCGATAGCAACTGGATGGTTGCTGGTTCCAAATCATTCTCAGCCTTTGGAGGTCTCCACAGGATGTCCACAGACTCTCCCATATCGGGTTAATACTAGAAGCTGATGGAAACACAAGCAGGTTTGAAACTTAGCCTAAGACCTCACAGGGCACTACGGTTGGGGGAAGAGAGAGAGTCATTGAAAGGTTTCTGTGCACCCAGCAGAGTGAGAGGCTGCCTTCTCAGGCCCGGTGTCTTTCTACCCCATTGCCCACGCAGAAGTTACTTCACTGCATTTCTTTTAAATGCTCTGAGGAAGTCTGAAAGCCTGCCTTGTCCAACACTTACTCTGAGTCAGGCCCTTTCCACATAGTTTCAGGCACAATCCATACAACCGACCCACTGGAGAGAAGAGAGACCGAGGATTGGAGACCTGGTGTCACCTGTCCCAGGGCAAACACACTGTAAGCAAGAGAGTCCAGAATGGAGAGAGGGCTGTGTGATGCTGCCATCATCCAAGTGTCACTTACAGAGCACAGAGTCACTCTGGCCCATGAGAAATGGATTTACTGCTGTGGTTAAATGGACAGCAGAATCCCAGAGGAGCTGCAGAACATCATTCTAACTGAGCTTCCAACAACCTCGATGCCACAGAAGTGGGCTGTTAGGGAAGCTGCCCGTCGGGTGGGACCCGTGGTTTCCATTTCACCTCCAGAGTGAATGTTGCCTGCCTCCCCACTGAGCTCACTCGGATGCACCTCTGCATGGTCTCCTGATGGGCGTGAACTAAATCACACCCAGAATCATGGTGGGAAGGGACTCTGGGAAGATGGCTTTTAGCTTTCCAGTGGCCAAGAGCAAAAAGGCACCTTAAATAAAGCTGGAGGACAGAGTACTGAACAGGGGAAGTCAGAGTTAGCCTCAAATTCCGAAGTCCAACTCCAAGATGAAATTTTGGTGTGTGTGGTGTTGGTGGGGGCGAGGGTGTGGGTGGTCCTGTGTGCCCATTCTCTACCCTCCTCCTGGCCCCACATCATCTTATCTGAAGATCTTAGCCTGCCAGCTTGGCTGTGGGTAACATGCTAACTTCCTGTCCCCCAAACGTTTCCGTTCTTCAGACCACACCCCCAATATGCATACGCTCCATTTTCCTTCCCAGCAGAAGCCCAGCTTGTCTCAGCCTCACCAGGATCTCCTGCAGCTCAGCACAGGCTTGCAAAACAGTTTTGGCCGTGACATTTGAAGTAGAAGTTCAGTCAGTGACGCTTCTAGGAAGCAGTGTCTTTCCTGATGAACAGGGGCAGGGTTAGCTGGCATTTCCTTTTGACCTTTGCCCTTTCCTTTTCTTTCTTTCTACCTGGAAATGTGATTACGTTGCCTAGAGGTAGAGGACCATCCAGTGAGCCTGTGACAACAGCCACATGCTAAGAATCAGAGGAGGAAGCGGGGGTGGAGGTGTCTCTGACAGCGCTCTAACCACTTCCTGTCAGCCTTCAACTGCCCATGGCAGGACTTATGCCAGAAAAATAAAGCCTTATTTAGAAAAACTCATGTCTGTCCAGTTGTATGGGGTTTTGTTGTTGTTGTTGTTTTACTTTATTGATAATGATGGTCCCATAGGGGTCTTCCCTGGACCCGTTCCTCTGTACCTGGCTTCATGGCCCGAAGGAATTTCAGAGCTGAAAGGAGTCAGAGGTTACTTGGCTGTCCTCAAACACTGCCAGGTAGTTTATCAACATTCAGTGTGTGTGTTTATAAGCCACACAGTTAAATTTTAAGCTCCCTGAGGATGACAGTTGTATGTGTATTAAAATGTTTACATGACAATGGTGAACGAATCGTGCTAAGTAAGTGAATTCACAAATCCTTTGACACTGTTTCTGGAATACTTATTTTTGAAAGTACGTGGATTGTATTAAAAATTTGTGGAGGATAGAATGAAAAAGAAAACTTCCTATGGAAAATGAAATTCTTTTATTCCTCCTTAGATTTATCCTGTGGAACTTTGTTTATCCACTTCTGCATAAAAACCACTTCCAGATGCCGTGGACTCACACAGCCATGTTTCATTTCATCTTGATTTTGTGGGGCAAGAATTCAGGCTGGGTGGTTCCTCTGCCTCGTGGGGGTCGGCTGGGATCATTCATGAAGCCGTGTTCAGCTGGAGCCCGGGTGCGGAGGCCTGGGTGACTCGACTGGCAGGTCTAGCCCCGGTGCTCCCCTCACCCCCCCTGCCGTGGCCTTTCCTCCCTGGCTCTTTGGTCTCCCTCACAGCATGGTGACTCCACAAACATGGGGCTTCTTCATTAGCACCTGTATTCCAGCAAGGAGATTTGAAGTTGGCAAAAGCACACACTGTGGACTGCTTGGGCTCAGCCTTGGAAGTGACATGGCATCATTTCTGACACTTCCATTGGACAAAAGAGACTTCAAGGCCTGCCCAGATTCAAGGGAACCAGAAAGAGACGCTGTCTCTTAACAGAGGGGCAGCGAGGCCACGTCATAAAAGAACACATGGACGGCAGACAGGGACACTGTGACGCTACCTCTCTACCAGCTGAGATCATTCTGCCCATCTGAGCTACTTAGTCATGTTTATACGTGAGGAACAATTAAGATTTCTGGGCCCCCTGCCATGTGCTGAGAGCTGAGCTGATGACACTTACATAGAATTTCTCCTCTGCTGTTACCTAGCTATTATCTAGATTGAATCTCTGGGTGCATCTGAACCATCTGCTGATGGAAAGGAAGTGGCGGTCAGTCCACAGTGGGACGGAGAGGTGACAGTTCTCTGATGGGTGGACCCTCTCTAGCCTCCTGCCAGGGGCAGGAATAACCCTGACCCTTTTCTCTTTATCCCTGGGGATCACAGGAAGCTGAATTGCATTCTGAAAAGAGCTCACCTCACACTATTCATTTGGCTTCCCAGGGGAGGAAGCCTTATCTCTTTAGAGATTCTTTTATTATTGAAAAGAAATCATTTCTATGCTTCTAGATACCAGTTTAAACTTGTGCAGACAGGAGATATTGGAGGGACAGGTCTCTGGCAAACTTGCTTCTATTCAGTAGCAAAACACACCCTGTGCTTTCAGGAACCACAGACTGAAGTGACTGCCCCACACCGTCCCCACGAGAACAGATGACAGACACTCCCAGGGGCCTACGGGGTGACTGTGCTGAACTACAGCCCCTGCGGGAGCTTCCTGTTTTACCCTTTTTAAAACTCTAGACTGTGACTCAAGAGTAAAGGATAAAACAAGAATGTGTTGTGCACCGCAGAGCAGCCCTGCTGTGTGAAACTGCAGACGTGGGCCATCGCAGCCACTGAAATGTAGCCTGCAGTCAGAGGGACGTTGTGATGTCAGGGAGTTGGTGTCTCCAGAGTCAGAAGGGAAAGTTCTGGAACCTTCTAGTATCTCCATAAGACTTCAAGGACTTCATAGAAAAGTCAGGAGCTGCCTCTGGCTTCCAACAGAGGCAACTTGTGGACAGACACCGTCCACACACTGAAGGTCTACTTCTCTATTAGTCAGATGAAGGAACGGAGGCCCAAGGAGGGAGCCACTTGGCCAGGGTCCCCGGGCCAGGGCAGTGGGGCAGAGCAGCTCCTAATGTCCAGCCCAGCCCTCTTTCCAAATGCTCCCCTCCTCCACCCGGCTTTCACGAATTGACCCTGAAGTGATGAGCCAGAAACTCCGCTTGCTCAGGGCCTGGGAGCAGGGAGGGGATTCCGGAAGGCCTTTAGGCAACCTCAGGCTGGAACACGTGTGTGGGGGTCTCTCCAACACCTCCCACCTCTCACTGCCATGCAGGGGAGGAAGGCAGCCACTCTTGGGCTACGTGGCAGGCCTGCAGGGACATGGCGTCCCTCCTTTGTGCCATCTGGTCTCCTGACAAATCTGCACAGAAGGATGGAAAAATCTCCTGCACTGAGGTCCCGGTGAGGGAGGACACATCTGTGGGAAACTGGAGCCCAGGGAAGAGGGAGTGAGCAGGAGGCATAGAGGGGAGGCAGAGGGGAAGAGCCGGAGAGCAGGCCTCACTCACAGCTATCACCAAAAAGGCCATCATTTGTCTGAAACACCACAAGTGGTTGTTTTTTTTAATTAAAAAAATTGTATTTACTTTGAAGCATTCAGAATGTCAACAAAACAGCTGCAACCTTTTTTTTTTGCAATTACAGAGTGGTATT
>NW_003852528.1:1596020-1596687 GCF_000181295.1 Otolemur garnettii | reverse complement strand
ATCAGCACCCCATGTTTTACAGGCAGGCTGGGGCGTTTGTGCTGAGTTTGTATGTGTGAGTATTGAAAAGATGTGCCACAGAGAGCAGGGCTCCCCAAATCCTCATTTGGGGCTGTGGGTTAGCAGAAGACGAAGGCAGCCCAGGAGGCCCCACCGTCTCTGTCACAGGCAGCAAGACCCTCGGGACCCTCCCCACCGGGGCAGGTGGGAGAGACGGGGGTAGGAAAGAAAGAACCTGAAGGGAACCCAAGATGCAGGCCCAGGTGAGCCTTGGGGGTTAGCAGAAAGTCTTTTTAGTTAATGGAAGGTCCAACATTATGGGATGCCAGGAAACCAGGCAACTGGCCCCTGGATATCCAGCCCCTAAATATTCAGGAGGTCTGTGCTACTGTCCGTCTGCCTTGAGGGGGCAAGAGGAGGGGCGGCTAGAGAGGAAAGAGTTGGCATCTCACTCTGGCTAAACCTGGCGAGAGGGAGGGGTGTGTGTGGGACAGCGGGTGTACCCGTCACCTGAGCTCACTGGCTAGGAAGGGGGTTGACTGAGTCAGTGTCACCTTCAACGTGGGGCCGTGGCGCCCTAGATGATGTCCTCTTACTGTTCTGCAGACATCCATGGTGTACATGGTACCGAGGGTTCAAGGACTTTCTACCAGTTTTTTGGTGGCGC
>NW_003852528.1:1595271-1595725 GCF_000181295.1 Otolemur garnettii | reverse complement strand
TCTACCCCACAGCGGGCAGCTTGCTTTGGGTTGTGTCATGGTCTCAGGACACTGCTCCAGGGCCAGCATCATGAACATCCCAACCAGGAGGGCTTGAGCAGGAGGCAGGGGTGGGGGGTCGGGGGACAGTTACACAGCAACATTCGTCCCTTCCATCAGGAAACCAAAGCCTCCAGTGGCCTCCCATCACACCGCAGGGGCAGTGAGTCCTCACCAAAGGCTCCATAACATTGCTTCCCTGCAGTTCTCAGCCTTCCTGGCTGCTAGGTTGAGATGATGTGACAAGTTCTTTCCCAGAGACCGTGAGCAGAAGTGACCCGTGAGACTTCACAGCCACGTACTTACAAGCCTGAAATGTGTTCCACTGTCCTTTTCCATTTGGTGGCAACCTAGGAGCCAAAGATTCCATATGGTGCAGCCACAAAGTGGCACAGTCCTCACAGCCTGGGTCCCC
>NW_003852528.1:1593942-1594208 GCF_000181295.1 Otolemur garnettii | reverse complement strand
TGCACTCACACATGCAGCTACATCATCTCTAAACCATGAAACAAGTTTCAAAGAAGAAGGGTTATCCGTCTTTACCACCCTCAACTTGCTTTCTGATTTGGGAAAAAGCCACAGCTTCTTAACTTTCAGGTTTTCGAGCCCATTATCCAAATAGAAAAGAACAAGTCCAGGTGGACGTGGTAAGGAGGCTCCGAAGGCCACACCCATAATCATCTGTTGGTTCAGAAACAAACCTTCAGGTGTGAAGTGAAAGGTAAAGACAGTAA
>NW_003852528.1:1591608-1592874 GCF_000181295.1 Otolemur garnettii | reverse complement strand
GGAGCTGGGGGAGAGAAGAGGGGATGGGTACTTGTTCAGTGAACTTAGCTGGAATTGGCAAAAAAAAAAAGTGATTTTCAAGACTTCAATGTTGGAACACACAAATCCCCTTCCAACTCACTTTCTGCCCTACAAACTCATGTTTCAGGAAAAAAAATGCTTTCAGACTATATCAGAGAGGGAAGGGAGTCCGTGGGAATCTGGGCGTGGTTAGAACCACGTTTGCAGGATTTGTGCACGTCCAGGAGGGACAATGGCTGGGGAAGGGCTCAGGGGCTCTGCCGCTGGAGCCAGCTCCCTGCCTGCTCTGGCCACTCGGACTCCATCAGTAATCTGACACATAATAAGAGGCTCTTGGAGTTGCCTTATCTACATGTTTATTGTACAAATTTTTTTCCCGCAGTCCTTAGCTGGACAACTTTTCTGTAGAGCTGACCTTCTCCATTTCTGACTCGAGGGCATGGAAGTGAAGAACCTGCTTCTGACTGGTGCAAGGTGCGGCTCAGAGGAGGCTCCTTCAAGGAATCATCCCTCTGGGGAGTGAGGAGTTTTTGTTCCATTCATCTCCGCCCCACTCTGGGCCTCCTCTGCCAGATGTGCTGATCTGTCTCACACATTCTCCATCTGCTGAGCTGCAGGGCGGCCCAGGCCCCACCAGCGCGGGGGCTCCACGTCCCAGATGCTGGTGCAGGCGTGAGGGGTGCCTGGCCCGCCACTCCTCACCAGGCTTCCAGACTGTGGTCCTGGTGCCTGCTGAAGAAAACCCTTGTAGGTTTCAAAACGTTCAACAACAGCAACAACAACATAATAAAAGAAGTTATTAACAGAAAATTGACCTCCGAGCCTGGGCCGAGCAGCTGGGAGCTGCAGCCTGCAGTCAGGCCTGGTGGGCAGGGGCCCTGTCATGTGGAAATCCGTGGGACCTTTCCAGGGAGCTGAGGGCACACCTGCAGAAGCTGTCCTTTTATTAACTCAGATTTACATTTTACTTAAATCACCAGGGTGCAGTGATGCTTCCCGCATCCCAGTGATGCTGCACTTTCATGAGGCCCACAGCCCTAGCACGCAGTCAGAGATGCTGGTTGATTTTTCTTCTAAGCACTGGTTAATCCACTTTGAAGCATCCTGGTAGGTCTGATACTCATCTGTGTGGGCACACACGACTGGGGCGCATTCGCTCTCAAGCTGATCTGCTCAGCCCTGGCCTCTCTACCCTATTCCTTCCTCTGTCCGGTGTGTAAGACGCGCAAAGAGAAGTCCTCGTCC
>NW_003852528.1:1590159-1591180 GCF_000181295.1 Otolemur garnettii | reverse complement strand
GTCATCTCACAGCACATTTGAACCTATAGCTAAACTTCTATGGCACACTTAAATTATGTTGATCAAAAATAAAAGAGTAAAAAAAGAATATAATTACTGTGCTTTGAACTTCTTTTGAAAATAATTTAATTGATTTTTAAAAATTTTTGTGGCACAACTAAGATTCTCTCATGGCACATTGGTTGAAAATTACTGCCCTAACCAACCCCTGGCCGGCTCTTTACAGGATGTAGGACCAGCCAGGCAGACAGAACAAGAGGTGCAAAGGCCCAGAGAGAAGGGTGAGACAGCACATTCTTGGGCAGTGAGGAAGGAGGAGCCTGGACATGGTCCAGGAAGGTCTCGGGGTTGGGGGGTCAGCTCTTGGCAGGTGCAAAGCAGAGCATCTGCATGGCTGAGCCTGTGGTGAGAGCCGCCTCTGTCTCCCTGCCACCACTGTCAGGCGGCTGGTTCACCATCCCAGGGAGAAGGGCTGCTGATTCCAGCCTGAAGAGCCGAGACAGCAGCCGCATTCCAGTTTCCACCCCAGGAACGTGGAGGCCGTGGAGACATACTGACCACAGATTCATTCCTAAGGGAGCTGAGACAGAAAAGACGGAGTCGGAGGGAGTGGGGGGCGGGGGCGGGTACTTGGGAGCCCTGCTGGGGTTGGCTCAGCACCCGGAGTCTCACAGAAGACAGTGTCCCTGAATGCCCCACATCTTTCAGATATTTTCACCAAATCACCCCCAACTGTGGTGAATGTGTGTGTGACCCCAAGATCTGGGGAAATGGCAGGGGCAACCACTGAGAAGCTGAAGTAGTCTCAATTTTATCTTTAAAATATGCACATATATACGCTTATCTTAATATAATCAATAGTCCAAAGCTGAGTAAAATAAATAATCCTAAATTTTCCTCTAGTGGGTATGCATAACCTTCTCTGCAAAGCAGTCTCAGGGCTGCAGACTCCATAGGTGGGCTTGTCACTGACAGGGCATTTCAGAGAAAGAACTAATCCCCATCTTTGTGGAGCACACAT
>NW_003852528.1:1585924-1589842 GCF_000181295.1 Otolemur garnettii | reverse complement strand
AGGATGGGCTACTGGGCAGTTTAGTAAGTTAAGTAGTTCCAAGACTCCAGAAGACACATGTAACTCAAGCTGAGTATTTTGCAAATGTGCACACTTGGTCAGAAGGGTCAGACAGTGTCCCGTCCTGCCGACAAGACAGGAGGAGCATGAATCTGCTCCCACCTGTGAGAAAATGGCCTTGGCACAGGGGTCCATGCTCACACAGCAATCTCACGTTTGTATTTGGGTGGCAACATTTCCTTCCTAAACCTTCCACCTGTCACATTCTGTGGTGACACAGCAGTCCATGTATGCCTTATTTCCAAGTTCTCATAAATATCTAAAAGGTAGGACATAGAAGGTGATTTTCAAAACTGTCTTCTTCACGAGTAGAATTGTACTATAGCATCAAGAAATGAGAATGTTAAGAAAACCTTTCTGATGACGAGTGATGCTAACACCTTCCACCTGCAGCCCTGGCCTGTCCTCACCATGGCAAAAGGAATATGAAGGCCCTCATGGTGGAGAGCCAGTCTCAGGTAGGTGGTGGCATGGGTGAGGCCGGCTTATCTGGGGGTCCTGGCTCCTCAGAAAGCACCCAACCTGGAGCCCTGCTGAACCAGCTCAGGAAACTTGACCTCCAGGCCAGCCTTGCTCCCAGTGGCCAGAAGGCCTTCAGGAGCTGCCTGAATGCTGACAGCCATGCTTTGGTAGGACATAAATGTCAACAGCAAACTCTTCAGTGAGTTTCCTCCTAGGTGAATGCCTCTCAAACTTTCATGTTCCTTTTAAAGATGTGAGAACAGGTGTTGTCTGGGCAGCATTAGCATCGGCTGGCACTGAGCCCTCCCCTCGGAAGCAGGGAGGCCAGGGTGGGCACGTGCCCTCCGGAGCCGTCTTCCCTGCAGAGAGCTCTCCAACCCCCATGGCCAGCCCGTGGGCAGAGATGCGAGCAGTGTGCCCCTAGAGTCCTCTTTTTTACCTAAAGAATTCGAGGAAGTTTCAATCGATGTGCAGGTGGGCAGCTACTGGGAGGAACCTTATTCCCATCCCTACTGCAGCTTTACGTTAGACTTTTTATTTGGAGATAATTGGAGATTTCCATGCAGTTGTAAGAAGTACTGTAGAGAGAACTAGGCTGCCCAGAGGTGTCATCTTGCATGGATTCCTTACAAAGCCACAGCTGGGCTATTTCCCTGTGCAATTTGTCTAGCAGCTGTGACAGCGCTCCTGAGGGCCATTGCCCTGCCGGACTCCCTTGGTTCCTATGCCCCCGCTTCCTGTTCCTAAGTTCTTCTGCCAAGCTCAGGTCTTTAATTCCCTTCTATTTCCCTGTCTTCCCACTGCTAGCCCGTTTTAGGAATTGTAACACTCGGTGACCACCAAAGAGTTAAGCCATTAAGCTGAAAAACCTCTGGTTGCCCCTAACTTCTTCTTCTTCTTCTTTTTTTTTTTTTTATAAAATCATAAAGAGATAGATGTGAGAGGCAGCCCTGAAAGTTTGCTGGCCTTTTGCAGGTCACACTATGCTGCATTGGAGTAATGCCAATTGGAGTAATTTTATGCCTAATTTCAAAAACGCTTTCCAAGTTGTTTTTCCTCTGTGATTAAAGTGGCAGGTAAGCAGAGAGTTAAGCTCACGGTGTCGCATCTGACATCTTGGGGCTGTCCTAGGAATGCTCTGTTCTGTTCAGTTCTTGAAGAATGTTTTCCAGCCTTGCTCAGATGGTGCTGGGAGGGACAGGGTGACTATTTTAATGGTACGTACGCTCTGTAGGAGGAGGCCTCGTCCTGCACGGCCGTGTTGGCAGGCAGAGAGAGCCATGGTGTTTCCTGTGTGTCTTGGAATCTGTCTCCCCAGCTGCAAGTGTTTCGTAACATCCACTGACCTCTTCGGAGAATAAACACCCGCCTGAGTTGGCGGCATCTCCTCTGAGGGAAACACCCGCCCCGCAGGGTAGTCCCACCACAACAGGCCACGTGTGTGCTCTGTGCGAGGTGCACAAGACACTTGTGGCCTGAGCCACGTGAAGGCCCATGCTGTGGACATGCTGATATGCCCCCTGCCTCACACCCCTCCGGGGAGCAGGAATGCTGGACTTCAGAGCCACCTGCACGTGGCTGTCAAAATGCTCGCGTCTGTTTGTGTAAGAGCTGAACAGATTTCATCTACCACCCCCTGCATTTCAAATCAACTCTCAGTATGGCTGGAAGCCAAAGTGTGTGGAAGGAAAGGAAGGCAACGAACAGGAGCTCCAGGCTGCCGTTACGCACAGCGTCACGCTGGCCTGAGAGCACGCCCGGGCCACCTGCACGGAGGGGAGCTCAGGGAGGCAAGCGTGGCAGGGAGCACGTCCGGGAGGCCGGGCCTCTCAGAGCGAGATGGCGAGTGGTGTGGGTCTCAGCTCACCCGGCAGTGATGATGGGACTAAGGCGCATTGCTGCAGCAGAAGGTAGACGTGGCCCTTGGCCCAGGGATGATGGCACTGGAAGCCCCCTGTGCTGGTCAGATGGAGGTGGCATTGGGGTCCCAGGCCTGGCAGAAGGAAAGTCACAGTGTGTACCCAGACGAACCAGAGGTACCTAGACAAGGGGACTTTACCCTGGCCCTGCTGAGTGAGTCCAAGGCCTGGGAGGTAGAGGGAGGCTTGTGGGCACCTACATGCTGAGGTTTTCTTCCCAGGAAACCTCTTCCCTTTCCTTTCCGACTCCACTTCAGGGTGGAGTTGGAAATCTCAAGAACCCCGAGGGGAAGTGGGTGCTGCTCTCTGGATTGCCCCTGGACAGGTCAGCAGGGGTCTGCTGGCACACTCACCTGCATTCAGCTTGAGACTTCCTGACGCCCGTGCTCACAGGGCACGCTGAGATACTGTACGGAAATGTGAAATCCGTGCAGCTTCAGAGCCACCAACAGAGACGGTCCCTTCTGACCTCACACATTGTTACGGGCAGAATCTCCTCTCCTCATCCCCACCCTGCCTCCCCAGCCCCCAGATTCACATGTTTGAACTCCCTGGTACCTTGGAAGGTGGCTGTGTTCGGAGATCAGCCCTTTAGAAAAATAATTAAGTTAAAATGGGGTCATTGGCATGGGCCCTAATCCGATGTGACCAGAGTCCTTACAGGAAGAGATTGGGACAGACACACAGCGGGAAGACCAGGTGGAGACACCAGAGACGGTGACCATCTATCCAGGAGCTGAGGGGGGAGGCCTCTAAAACATGCCCTCCATCTCACACTTGCGGCCTCCAGAACTGTGAGACAGGGAACGTCGGCTGTGCACGCCGCCCAGTTTGTGTGACTCGGTCACGGCAGCCCCAGACCCCTGATCCACATACAGATGCTCCCTGGTCCCTGAGTCTGCAGCGGGAGAAGCTGCGTGAACCTCAGGAAGGCCCAGCGATTTGGGGGGTTCACACTGATTCTTCACTTCTCAGGAAGTCACCAGCAGTAATAGTGTCCATCGACTGGCCCACAGTGAGTGTCCCCTCCCACTAACTCCTAAGATCAGTGTCATTGATTCTAGAGCAGAACGCAGACACTTCTGTGCTAATGTACCGACCACCTCCTTCCTCCCAGGTGTTGGAAAACTGTAGTGACAACAAAGACTTACTACCCTGGCCCACGCACCCAGAGGCTGTTAGCATCTTAATCTGTTTTGGATTTTGGCTTTTGGTTAGTGGGGGACAGTATGATGGGTCAGTGAAAGACATTACTATTCTGTTAAAAAAATCTAGGACAGAGATGACCATCTCACTGAATGGGAACATTTCTTTAAGAGTAGCCTATAGGACCTTGGACTGTGGGCCCAAGAAAGCCCTTTAAAGCTTCTGAGTACCTGTTTAAAAGGCTGACCAATAGCCAGGACAGACAGAGGCCTGCAAACTCAAATGTTCTAAGATCAGGGCTGGAAGTCTCAGCCGCTGACCCTCCGGACAC